>NC_050451.1:76133888-76455888 GCF_903995425.1 Onychomys torridus | reverse complement strand
CGACCCTTGATGAGAAACTTTATTTGTCCCTGAATAATTCTTGTAGGAATGGCTAATTCCTGTAACTGCTTCCTCGCAGCTGCTGTCGGCTGCGCACGTGGATTGCCTATGAGTGCCTGTACCTTTACTTTTATTCTCTCTTCGCTAGAGTCTTCGTCCTTCTGAATCATAAGTTCTTTCTGCTCTAAATTATTCATGAATTCCTCCAAACTTTAGGGACCCTCTTGAACTGTTGGCCCAAGAGCTTGAATCATAGGTGGGGGTACTGAAGCCACTTTTGAGGAATCATTACTCTCTTTATGGGGCACATCAGGAACATTAAGAGTTAACTTCTTGGAATTAATACACAAGGAAACAACAATAATTACAGCTGCAAAGAGAAGAAGGCAGAGTGCCAGCCAGCCTCTGCAAGCAGATCTGTGTGGTTCCGTGTAGCCTGGCACCTTGATTCGGGCAGATTGATGAGGGGTCGCCGGGGGCATAGACCCGAGGGCTGCGAGCCCCCCTTTCCCACGTAACTACCTTATCCAAGGCATTTGTCACGCAGGCGACACCGTCATGGGCGTGGCACTAATGATATTCTGCTGTATTCATATATCAGTGTCTTATTCAGCCATCATCAGAGAGGGTTCTTGTGGCAGCAGATGGGAATATATGCAAAGACCCACAGATAGATGTTATGCAGAGAGAGTGGGACAAAGAGAGACATTGGAACACACAACTCTAAATGGGGTTTCTCCATCAAATGGCTCTGCTTACAGCTCAGGAAACCCCATGAAAAAAGGAAACTGAAAGAGTGTAAGTGCCAATAAAGATGGACAGTAGGAAAACAAGTCACACTCAATCAACTGAGCAAAGGTCATATGAACTCACAGAGATAAAGCATCAAGCACAGGGCCTTCGCAGTCGGCACCAGGTCCTCTGTTATACATTATGGCTTTTTGCTTAATATTTTTATGGGGCTCCAGAGTGTGTGAAGGAGTGGCGCTCTGATTCTTGTGCCTTCTCTTGGGCTCTTTCTGATGGTTTGCCTTGTGCAACATTGATATGATTTTATTATAAATACTTTCTTTCTTTACATATATATACATGTATAATATATATATATATCATAAGTTGTACTAAAAGGAAGGTATATTAAAACATGAAAAAATCAGTGATGGCCAGCTCTTTGTCCTGATTTAAAACAAGAGCAGCAGAATGAAGACCATATTAGTTGATAGACATGGCTGCAAGGCAAGTGTTTGTAAGGTACAGGTGATAATCTGAAGTTTGTGTACTAAAAAATAAATTTCAGGCTGGTCAACTTACTACCACATGGTGACATTAAAAAAAACCCCAAAACTTGAAATCCAATTGTAATTTAAATAGACTCTTAAATATGTCAGTACTTCTTTTTTATTTTCATTTTTCTATTGTATTTTAATTACATTTCTTGCTTCCCTTTACTAAGGCTTCCTGTAGCTATAAGTTTTCCTATGTCCTGCCCAGCCCTAAGGTACTACAGCTTCTTATAAAATAATCACTCAAAAGCTTATATTAATTACCAACTATATAGTCAATCAATCAAAGGATTCTTGCTAACTCTTTCAACTTAAATTAACCCAGTTCTATTAATCTATGTATTTGCCACTTGTTCTTTGACTTTACCTGCATCCCATCACATGTTTCTCCATGGTGTCTCCCCTTACTCCCCTTTCTCTTTTCACTATCTCTGTTGGATTTTCCTGCCTAACTCCATCCTGCCATGCCATAGGCCAATGCAACTTTATTTATCAACCAGTCAGAGCAACACATATTCACAGTGTAGAGAAAGACATCCCACAGCACCTTCCATATACCTTTCCCCATTCTTCTTTGAAATCCTGGTCATTTTTCATCAATTCTTATTTCATACATGTATGTATTCATATATACACATACATATGAATATATGTATATATACATGTGAATATATATATATATATATATATATATATATACATATATACATATACATTCTCAAAGAGTACTTGTACAAAACACTCCATCACAAAAGATGCAGGCAATTTTGCAGAAGAGGCACAGAAAAAAATTTGAGAGCCAAAGGATCAAGGATTTTTCTGTGAGATTGTGTCTCCTAATAACTTAAATCTACACCCATAAAGTCTCAACCAAATGAGTACTGAAACTAACAATGACACCAATGAACATACCAAAAACTAGAGGAAGAAAGCTGACAAAAAAATACAGGCAACCAAGTAAATTTGGGGACAGGAAGACAGGAAATGTGGTCCTCTCTAGGAGTAAGCATATCAATTGTCTTTGCTAGTAATTCAATGGAACTAGAACAGATAGTGTAGGAGCAGTACAGCCAGGTAGCCTAATAAAATCACAGCTGCCCTGTTATGGTAGTGTACATGGACATGCAGACTACCTGGACAGCATATTGGCTATCAGAGAAAATATTAACAGGTTCTAACTGGCGTTCTATGAAGACTTGAAGAAGGGCCAGTAATTCACCCAGTTGAACTGAGCCAGGATTTGGGAGGATATGGGATATACCCTCAGTATTTTTTATACTGTATCAAAATCCTGTAATTGGACATTTTCCAATGTCCTGGCTGGCTGGTGGTCAGGACAAATCTCTCTCACTCACATCCCCCAAGTAAACATACAGAGGCTTATATTAATTATAAACATATGGTCTGTGGCAAGCCGCTTGGTAGCTAGTTCTTATATCTTAAAATAATTCCTTTCTATTAATCTGTTTTGCCATGTGTTCCATGACTTTACCAGTCTGTTGGCATGTTGCTTCTCCTTCAACGGTGGCTGGCATCTCCTGACTCAGCCCTTCCTCTTACCAGAATTCTCCTCATCTGCTTGTGCTGCCTACACTTCCTGTCTGGCTACTGGCCAATCAGCATTTTATTTATCAACCAATTAGAGTAACATATATTCACAGCATACAGAAAGACATTTCATAGCACTTCCCCTTTTCTGTCTAATCAAAAAGAAAGATTCTAACTTCAAGAGAGTAAAATTACATAAAATAGAATAGTCATCAAGCAAGAATTACAGTTTCAATATCTAGTCTATTTGTTTTTGGCAAAATTAAAGAAAATATTTTATTATCTGTCCTATATTTGTGAGTCTAAAGTTTCATACATGTGATCAGCTTTGTACTACAAACTACTCAGGACAATTTGGAGATGGCTAACTGAGATGATCCAGCCTCACACACTATTCAAGCAATCACATGAAATAAACCATGGACTTTTACTTTAGGCAGAGACTGGACAAGAAATGATACAGCTACCACTCTGGAACTTGACAATTAACCAAAATTTTTTCTTTCCAGGATCCCCTAAAGATGCCTTCACCAACAAACAAAAGTAGTTTTAAGAGCACAATGCCAATATTCCCAAGAGGTGAGGCAGGTGGTTTTTGGTCTTTCAATGGGTTTTGGATTTGGGATAGTTGTCATTGTTTAGAAGGGTTGGTTACAAGTTATTGTTGTTAATGGTTAGGAAAAGGGCTAAACAAAGAATAGATTGAAGGTTCCTGTTTGAAGAATTAAAAAAGAAAAGAAAAGAAAAATGAGGATACAGATAAAAGGTAGATTATTGAATCTACTCAAAAAAGATATATAGAAATGATAGAGTAAATGATAGATTATTGAATGTACTTTTAAAAAAGAAAGGATATAGATATGATATAGATAAAAAGGTAGATTACTGAATCTAATTTTAAAAGATAACTACTAGTTTTAAATACTTTACAATGAATTGGATTTTTATATATTATATAAAAATTATGTATGTTGAGATTGATATTGTTAGAAAATGCTATACATATATTTCTAATCTTGTTCAAGATATTGTACCTATACAGTTCATTTAACAATGTAATACAATTTGCTAATCCTTGAATGTTATTATTACCAACTATTAGAATATAAAGAAATGAAAGTTAGTAGCTAGATATTACAATTGAACTTGTAGTCATATTAGGTATGTTTTCAAGGTCAAGCAGATAGATTTTATATAAACAAGTCATCTTCAGACCCTTCAGAGACCTACAGAATATTACATTTAAAATGTTTCAATAACATAGGATCAAGGCTCAAAGCAATATATGTAGCAGGAATCTTAAAGAGTCTTATTAATAAAATCAAACCTGATGCCAGTTATTGGGCTGAATGCTAGATCAGAGAAGCAGAACAAGCCACAACTACCTAACCTTGCCAGTTCCTCAACTGATCCTGATTCCTCAGGCTGGAAGCCTCTGTGTCCTCATCCAAATGACTCTCAGCTGAACTGTTGCTCAAAAGCCTGAAAGCTTAACCAGCCAAATGTTTCTGGTTTCTGGTCTTCACACCTTATATATCTTTCTCTTTCTGCCATCATTCCCTGGGATTAAAGGCTCACTTTCTGGGATTAAAGGCGTGAGTCACCCTGCTTGGCTGTATCCTTGAACAGATGGATTTTGGCCTCTAGAATGCTAGGATTAAAGGCATGAGCTATCACTGCCTATCCTCTATGTTAAATATTGTGGCTGTTCTGTCTCTGACCCCAGATAAGTTTATTAGGGTGCACAATATTTCGAGGAACACAATACCACCACAAGTATATCTATGGTATATTTACGAGGCAGGTTGACATTTCCATTTAGTAAATTAAAAGCCCTGAACTCATCCCTGAGGTTTCTAACCTCCCCAGCCATGGGTCTTTGACTAAGTTCATGTTATCAGGCAAAAGCTCTCTCCTAAAACACAGTATATACATCTGGGCATAACTATTGATGACTTTTCCCCCCATCTATTTGCATAGAGCCATCTGGAGGTATAAAAATCTAGCCAGCAAGGAGTCAGCATCTACTTCAGTTCCAGTCTTCATTTTGTCTTTCAGTTAAGGAGTATAATATCATAGACAGTAGGATCTTAACTTGAATCCCCACCATGCCTATGTGGATCCTTCCATGATTATTACTTTTCTGGTTCTTTGAACACATGATATGTCTTTCTGAATACACATCAACTTCATTGTTCAAATTGCCAATGTACTGAATAAATAAAATCTATTGACACCCCTACATTAATAAATCCATTAACCCCTATTCTCCCTCCTACTTTTCTGTGTCCTTATGTACTTTATGATACCCAACTTATCAAAGACTAAAAGCTGTATGTCAGAAATCTTATATTTTTCTATCCTATTGTTTGGGCTGCCTGGTGAATTGTCTTCTTCCAAATCTCACCCTTCTGACACTAATTCTAATGCACATATGCATTGCTGTATCATACCATGCATCTCATCCATTAAGGCTAAGGGACTAGAGTCCAAAGTGATGTTCTGTCTCCCCAAGTCACTTCTGCCCCACTATCTAAGAGACTGCCTTCATTTCTCTTTTTGTTTGAAATTTCCCCACATATGTGCTAAAATAGTGATAGGCACTATCATCTAAATGTCTTAGTGAAACTAGCCACTGTGAAGATTTCCTTTCCATAAAATTTATTAGTGAGAACATGAATATTTAGAAGTACAATCAGATTACATTGTGTGCAAACAGTTGAACACAACATTGGTTGTTACCTTCAAGCATCAAGGATATCCTGCTTTGTGAGCTCTAGCTTTACAGCTGTTTATGGGCTTCAAGTCAGCTATGCAGTAATAATACAATTCAGCTACTTTAACATTTTAAAGAATTTTCCATGTGTATAAGCTTTCAAGAGATTAAAGCAAAAATTTGGTCAAGTTTTTATAATTTCTATGACCCTGTTAGTCTTCATATAACATATTTATGATTCAGGGGTTTTTTTGTTTGTTTTTGTTTTGTTTTGTTTTGTTTTGTTTTACCTCTTTGCCATATAGACTCCATTTTATTGTTCTCTTCAAATATACAATTGTGGGTTTTACTATAATTCCATATTTTGCTAGGTTAATTTCCACATACTTACTCCTCTAGGCTAAATTTTATCTTCTATTTCTCCTGAGTTTTTAATTAGTCACTAGATATTACTTTCTTTTCCTTTCATACAAAAAGATCTATGTATCTTCTATAAGAAAAATTTCCGTAGTTTGATCCAAAACCCAAATGAGGCTCAGCATTTATATTGTTAGGAGAGATATTCTTCTCCATGACATAGCCATTCCTCAGGAAAGCTTTGATAGACAATTGCACTTAGTATTAACATCTTGATTGGATGGATATTCATCTTCTTTTTGTCTATTTTTTATTTTATATTAACATTAATCATCAGCACTTTATATTTGATAAAAAAAATTTGCTCAAGAAGAATGAGAATCAGAGTTGTCTAAAACTAGAAGAGTAAAAAACACAAATATTGTTGATATGTTATCGTTCATCATTACATTATATAAACCAAATCCAAAATAACCAGTTTTACAAGGCTTTTCTTTACACTTCTGCTGTCTAAATTCTCTCTTGATATAGTTTAGAAAGAATAATGAAAGGCAATCTATGTTATAAAAAACAACATATTATAGTTACTTTTAGCTTCCATCATGAAAAGCACATGCTATGCTTTATTATTTTAATTTTTTCTCTATTTCAAAGTGACATTATTGTTAGAGGATTGATAAGTGTTATAAGGGAATGACATACTCTTTTTCATAAAGTTTACATGTGTATTTTAAATTTTCTTATATCATAAAAATTAGACTTTCAGTGCCTGTAATGTTTCTCAAATTAAACATTTAAGAATACCTATCAGTTTTCATAATATAAATTAAGTCAATACAATTTTGTGACAAAACCTTCAAAGAAGCAATTTATTCCAAGACTCTTCTCTCAATAAAAAGAAAGAAAAAAGGATGGACATATTTGTGGATGTTTGAAAACTATATGCAAGGCAATAAAATATTTAAATTAATTATCAGGTTATCACATGTTTTCAGAAAGAAATATCTGTAATCATTTATTAGAATTGAAAGCAAAATATAATATTCAGATTTTGCTTAATTCAAAAATAAATTGACAGTGGTTGCCTGCAAGATTGCCTTTCAGGTTAAGAACAACAGAACATTTCAGGTTAGAGAATATGAAGGTTCATGGAATATAGGATTATTATCAATAAGATTCAAATACCATTTATAAAAGAAATCTTACAAATCTATAGCACAAAATATACTGGTGATACAGTACTTATCATCTCTAAAGTCCAAATGCCCAGGGAAATTATCCTTTTGTCTCTGTTACACATCACGAAAGATCCTTAGTGCATGAGCTGGCTGTTTGGAGCCTGGGGCATATGCAGGGACACTGCTCAGCCTGGAAGGAGGGGACTGGACCTGCCTGTACTGAATCCACCAGGTTTAAATGAATCCCCAGGGGAGTTTTGGCCCTGGAGGAGATGGGAATGTAGGGGAGGGGGTGGGGGGAAGGTGGGGGTGGAGGTGGGAGGGGAACCCATGGCTGATATGTAAAATTAAAACACAAATATAATTTTTAAAAATAAAAGGAAAATTTTGCTGAAAAAAAAATAAAGATAATGCTAAACAATCAAAATCTGTAAAGGAATCTTCAGGGTTTGGCCAACATTTAGGACTACAAACAATTGCATTCATTTTACAACGAAAGGCAAAAATACTTCATGGCTAAACTAGAAACACTATAATCTCACTCTCATTTTACAGGTAAAAAATAGTCACTAAGAAATCATTTAGTGAGTTTGTCCTTTTTCAAACTATCTTTTAACATGACTAACACTTGACAACTTCCTGGAGAGACTTTTGAATAATACTATTGTTTTATACTATTAGAAAATATTATCAGAGTGATGGTATAACACATTAAAATAATTCTATTCAATATTTTGTTATTAGTAAACAGAAAAGGTATTAAGAAGAACGGAAAGGATTTCATTTTCTTATAATTTTAAAATTAGACTTCAATTGGAAAATCATGTTTTATTGTGAAAAGCTACATGTAATCATGGACACACAGCTCCACATTTAGTATATGGTACCCACCTAAAACTATACATACATGCATAGAGGGTTTCAGAAAGAGAGACAGACAGACAGAACTCTCAAGCTGACACGTGATAAAAATGGAAGTGTTTCAGTTCCACAGGAGAATTAATATCAGTTAGAATCCAAAATCATGACAGCTAATATCAAAATTCCCTACAATAGGAATATTCCAACTATTTTATCCCTATTCATTACAGTATCTTAAATATATTTGAACCATTTACAGTTGTTTAATGAACTATGCAAATTACATTTGAGTTCTTCTTGTATGGAGGAAAATGATTAGTGATATTATCCCACTGAGGATTATAAACATTTCCTCTGAATTTACAAAACCAGATGAGTATTTGAATTATCATCATGACACTGCAGACAGATCACTGTACATAAATGAAAAAACAATTAAAACGAAGTCCTGAAAGCAAAGGCAAGGTTTATTCAGTGTGAATTCCACTTTGCCACTGGTTTTCAAAAGCAATCTAAATGTCAAATTTCTGATGCTAAAATTGGTACCAAGAAAAGTACATAGGACTAAACTGCTAAGTGGAATGCAGAATTTAGAACAGTAGGTTGTATATAATTAGGAAAGGGTTTGTGCTTCTAAATATAAGAGTCCTACATTCTGCATGAGAAGAGAAAGCCTTCTAGAAAGTGGCAGTATAGTTGTATTTTACAAGGATATTTAAGACAAGTATAATGGTAACAGCTGAAACATGACTGCTCAGTTAAGAGACACAGGCTTTCACAGACAAATGTGTAAGATTCCTAATGGAAGTAACCAGAGGATACTTTAGGTTTCACTTTTCTCTGTCTTAAATATTTTTTTCTCCTTTCATTCCAATGGTGTCTTTTAAGGCAGAGTTAAGTCAAACATGAAACACTTGCATTACTAAATCTTCTGCATACCCCCAACAATTTGTTCATTCACTCATCTGTAGTGGATAGCCATCCCAGCATTGGCCTGGAAGTTCCAACCCCCATTGAGGCTTTGGTAATGGTCACGCCCACAAGGCAGGGCGGAGGAGGAAGCGGAAGCCCAAGGATCAGGAAGAGGTCGCTCTCTTGGTTCCCGGACTCTGGACGCTGGAGGTAGACCGAGCAGAGTTCTCCAGAGAACACCGCCGGACTGCACTATACCTTTGCCAGACCGCGCTATACCTTTGCCAGACCCTGCAACCTATCCCTTCATTTGTAAGTTACCCCACAAAATAAACCTCCCTTTTAACTACGTGGAGTGGCCTTAATAATTTCACCAATAGAGGAGGAAGAGGAAGACCCAGGATAGAGAGGAAGTCTCTCTCTTGGTGCTGGGACACTGGGCGCAGGAGGTAGACTGAACAGAGTTCTCCAGAGAACACAGCCGGACTGCGTGATACCCTTGCCAGACCCTACAACCTATCCCTTCATTTGTAAGTTACCCCACAAAATAAACCTCCCCTTTAACTACATGGAGTGGCCTTAATAATTTCAACAATACTTGTCATAATATTTTAAGCTCTTCAAATAAATAGAGGCATAGGAAATAGTCATAGTTTATAAGAGATAGCCAGTTCAGGCTACCTACCCACTATTGGTATGATTTTTAGATGGGGTCATCTTTATAGAGTCATGAGAGTTTCCCTTGTACCAGGTTTCTACCTGACCCTAAAATGGCCCTGCCATCAAAATGTCTCTTTAATTAATCTCTGCCTGCATCTACCTCCCTAACCCAATCCCTCAAGTTCTCATCCCTGCTAGTCCCCAGTCTACCCAGGAGATCTCATTTATTTCTGTGTCCCAGAGAAATTCACATGTTCCCATCCCCCCTTTGTCCTTCAATGTTAATGTTACCTAGCCTCTCTGGGGCTATGGATTGTACCATAGTTATCCTTTATTTTACATCTAATATCCATTTATGAATGAGTACATACCATGTTTTTCTTTCTGTGTTTTATTTACCTCATTCAGGATGATTTTTTTTCTAGTTGTATCAATTTCCCTTCAAGTTTCCTGATGTCATTGTTTTTAACAGCTATGTAATACTCTGTTGCATAAGTGTACCACATTTTCTTTATCTATGCTTTGGCTAAGGGGCATAAAACGGCTATGAACAGAGTTGAGCAAGTGTCCTGTGGGATGATTGAGCATCCTTTGGGTATATGCCCAAGAGTGGTATATCTGGCTCCTGTAATCAGATTGGTGACTACCCCAGTTGTCAGAGATCCTTTATCCAGTAACTGTTGGAATCTGATGCAGAGATCCATAGTCATGCTAGTACTGAGCCAAGCTCTAGGAATCCTATTAAAGAGAGGGAGGAAGGATTGTATTAGCCAAGGGAGTCAAGGTCATCACAAGGGAACCCACAGAAACAACTAACCTGGGCTCATAGGCACTCACAGACACTGGACAGACAGCTAGGAAGGCTGAATGGGACTGACCTAGGCCCTCTACATATGTGTGAGCGTTGTAAAGCTTGATCTACTGGTGGAACTCCTAGTGTGGGTCGCAGAGCCTGTCCCTAATGTTTTGGCTGCCTTCCAGGAACTTTTTTCTCATACTAGGTTGCTTTGCCCAGCCTTAGTACAAGGGAAGGCACTTATTCCTACTTCAATTTCATATGCCAAGCCTTATTGACACCCATGGGAAACCTATCCCTTTCTGAACAGAAACAGAGGAGGAGTGGATTTGGGGGAGTGAGGGGGAGGAGGTGAGGGGAGATAATGGTAATAAAAGAGGGGAGAAACTGGTTTAAATGTAAAACAAATGAATACATTTAATAAATAAAAAATAGCCATTGTTATTATAGGATTAGTTACCAGTGGCAGTGGTGGATGATAAATATATATATATATATATATAAATGAATAATAAAATATTAGTACATAGGCATAAAATAAAGACTATCAGATGAAAAACTTACTGATGAGTAATACAGTACAGCAGGAATTATATGAGTCCTTCTTAAACTTTGTTTGAGGAAAGGCCTGAATTAAGTTAGGGCAAGAGTTATACAAAGATGTGGGAGAAAAAAGTTCACCTGAAAAGGTATCAGAAACGTCATACCCTCTGAAGAATTAATTTACTGAACTGTGTTGACAAGAGGAAGGTAACACTGAGATACAGTGATACCCATTAAAAGACTTGCAAGAGATGAATGAGAAACAGATAGTTTCTACAGCTTGGAATCTGCAGGTCAGAGTAATCAGCATGTCAGAGTTTACAGCTTAGAAGTCAAGGCAATAGTAAAGACACACCAGTACATGTGCTAGAGACAAGCCATGGGTACTATAAATATGTTAGGTTTAGTCACGCATCAGAGTGTTGCTATTATTAATGATGGGAAATTTGAATATGTTCAATTTGAGATGTCACCCACATATGTTAAGAGTGAAAGCAAGAAAGTAGTTATAGTTTCCATTCCCGCCATACCACAGCCCAACGAGGATATTTCTTCTATTTCCCCTTCCTAGGGAGATCCTTGCATGCCCTCATGGGCCTTCCATGTTACATAGCCTGTCCAAGTCTGTGGATTGTAGCATGAGTATTCTATCTTTTAAAGCTAACATTCAGCTATAAGTGAGTACCATGTCCTTCTGGCTCTGGGTTACCTGACTCAGGAAGATTCTTTTCTAGCTCCAAGCATTTGCCTTCAAAATTCCTGATGTCATTGATTTTAACAGCTGAGTAATACACCATTGCGTAGATGTACCGTGTTTTCTTTATCCATTCTTCAGTTGAGGGACATCTAGGATATTATACGGTTCTAGCTTTATACAAATAAAGTTGCTATGAACATAGTTTAGTAAGTATCCTTGGTGTATGATTGAGCATCCTTTGTGTATATGCTCAGGAATTGTATCATTGCATCTTAAGGTAGGTTGATTACCAATTTTCTAAGAAATCACCATATTGATTTCCAAAGTGGCTATACGAATTTACATTCCCACAAGCAGTAAAGGGGTGTTTCCCTTGTTCCTCAGCCTCTTCAGCATAAGCTGGATGGGGGAGCAAAGGAAAGGTGGGGGGGAATGGAAGGAGGGAAGGGAGGGGAATCTGTGGTCAGGGTATAGAATAAATAATAATTGTTTTTAAAAAGCTGTAATAGATTGCAGACTTTGTCTCAGGCCAGCAGGCAGGTCTCCTGCAGGCAGGCGGGACTACCACTATCATTCACCCCACCCTCCAAGACTGCATTGCTCCCTGAGACAGTGCCAACCAGCACGGGTTGAACTAAGAGGACCAAGAGTTACAATTGAACCAAGAGTGTTGATTGGACCAAGAGGACCCCTCAGAAACAGACACCACCTGCAGGAGGTAGAGGAAGAGATGAGTAGATGCCAGTGCAAAAATATACTCAGCAACATAAAGACCAATATGGCACCACCAGAACCTAGTGGTTCAACATCAGCAGGACTGAAGATGCCAATGCAAAAGAAGCAGAAGAAATCCACCCTAAAAATGACTTTAAGAAGATGATAGAGACCTTCAAAGAGGAAATAAAAAAATTCCCTTAACAAAATCAAGGAAATAACAATCAACAGAACACCAAATAGATGAATTAAAAAAAAAAAAAACTCCCCTTGCCATATAATAATCAAATAAATAAACATACAGAATAAAGAAAAGTATTATGAGCTGCAAAGGAAAAGGCCAAGTAACACACAAAAGCAGACCCATGAGAGTAACTCCTGACTTCTCACTGGAGACTCTGAAAGCGAGAAGGTCCTGGACAGAGGTTAAGCAGACACTAAGAAAACCACGGATGCCAACCCAGACTACTATATCCAGCAAAACTCTCAATCACCATAGACATAATAAACAAAATATTCCAAGATAAAACCAGTCTTAAACACTACCTATTCACAAATCCAGCCCTACAGAAAGCACTAGAAGAAAAAATCCAACCTAAGGAAGCTAGATGCACCAAGGAAAACACAGGCAATAGATAATCCTATACCAACAAGTCCCAAAGAAGGGAAACACACAACACTACCACCAAAAAATAGTATGAATTAACAATCACTGTTCATTAATATCAATGATCTCTCTTAGTGAAAGCATCCTTTTTAGTTTCCTTGCTTAAAATGTGACCTATTTTCTTTGAATATTAACTACATAGTTTTGTATTTAAGATTTCAGTCCTACAGTGTGTGACATCTTTTTATCACTGAACCTTAATTTTTGCACTACCATATTATAAGAAACAATAATAGCCTGTGAACATTTTGGACATTGAAGAGCTATCAGTGACTGGGAGGGCATAAAGTTAAGTGTAGATCCTGAAGCTGTTAGTTTTCTTAATGGTCATGCTGCCAAAGCCTATTGAAAATATTTGTGTTTCTTTCCATAGCCCCATAGAGCTGGACTTCTCTCAACCTTGGTGAGACAAGACTCTTTTTGTAGTGGGCAGCAGTCAACAATGAGATTGAAAATTGGTCGAAGTGTTTAGACCTAGTGTTGCCTTAAACGCAACATCATTATCTCCCCCAACATAACAAAACTTAGTAACTGTCAATGAAGACCATTGAGAAAGAATGTAAGAGCTGGAGAGTTGGAGGTGTGTTATGAAATGCTGTCTTATGAACCCTGACTAGTGCCCTAATGCACCTCACAGCAGTTGTGATTACCTTTTTTGCTGTATGGGCAAAATGCTGAACAAAATCAACTTGAGGAAGGAAGGCTTTAATTTTTACTCATGGTTTAAAGAGGAATACAGTCCATTATGTCAGCAAGGGCACAAGTTAGCAGCAACTGCTCATGTTGCATTTAGTCAGGAAGTTAAAAAGAACCAGAAAATAGGTTTGTGCTATAAAACCTCAAGACCTGTCCCCAATCACTTTCTTCCCTCAGCAAGGTTCTGCATTCTAATTCCTGTCCACAGACAAAAGCATATAGTTTTATCAATTTTGGTGAAATCATATAAGCATATATAAATGACATATATTTATGTTTCACACACAACAAACCACATATGTATATGTATAGGAAGATATACACAGCCACCCTTATTGTGAAATTCTTCACAAAAGCAAAATTTAAAGACATTAAAAAATATCTATTGCCACATTTACTCAACTAAGGAACTAACAATAAATATACTGAGAGTAAGACAAGGAAGATTTTTTTGTTTCATATGTAGTTTTAACATAAATTTTAAATTGTTTCTGATTTTAAGTTTTATTACATTGATTTATTTTCTCATGTTTACTTATTAGTGTGTGTGTGTGTGTGTGTGTGTGTGTGTGTGTGTGTGTGTGTGCGCGCGAGCTCTTAAATACATAAATATAACCTAAGAAGTTCTATTTTGAGTTTTTGGTCAGGTGTGTGCAAGGTACTCCTAAAACAATATAGGCTTTTGGTACAGCCTTGGTTGACTTGCATGTATGGAAAGTAAGTCTGTATTGGGCTGTGAGACACCTGATGTTAAACTCATCAGAAAGTTTCCTCCATGAGGACTAGCTTTCAATGTACCAAAAGGCACCATGCAAACTTCAAAAAGATGGAAACAACTAACAACCCTACAAGCAATGATACCTACAAACAATGGTGTATTAGTTGGGGGTTCTCTAGAGCAATAGAACTTAGAGAATGAATCTCTATATGTACATAGAAGAGGAATTTTTACAAATGACTTAGAACCTGTGGTCCAGCTAGTCTAATGATAGCTTTCTACCAATGGAAGGTCCAAGAATCCAGTTGTTCAGTCCAAGAGATTGGATTTCTCAGCTGATCTTCAGTAAATGCCAGAATCCTGAGGAAGTAGGCTCTAATGTCAGTAAAGGAATGGATGTGGTACATATGGCAAGAGCATCAGGCACAGCAGTAGGCTTCTTTCTTCCATATCTGTTATATAGGCTTCCAGTCAAAGCTGTGACCCATGCCTAGCAATAGTTGGTTAAAAAAACAAAAACAAAAAAACAGTGTTTGTTTTTGTTTCCTTGTTTGATTGATTGTTTGTTTGTTTGTTTCATCTTATAGTGCTTTGTCTGGGTAATGTTTTTAGCCTTCAACATCTTTTGCTTATGAATTATAGTTTCTGGTTTTGTTTTTATAGGTTTTCTGTGTGTGCCATTGTGTATGTTTTAGCATCCATATGTGTTTCTTGTGCTTTTACTTTCACTTATGGTGTTGTTTGTTTATTTGTTTCTTCTGTCCTATTCTGTAGAAGGAAACCTAATCATCTGTAATAATAAAAACCAGTCAGATATCATGGTGAAAGCTGAAAGATTAAAGAAGCAGAGCAGCCAGCCAGTAGTTCTTACCTCCATGAAACCCTTAGCCTGAAAGGGAGCCAAACTCCTGATTCCTCACTCCTTATTTTCCTCTCTCTGCCCTACCATATTACTTCCTGTCTCCACCTCTCTAGTGCTGGGATTAAAGGTGTGAAACTCTGAAGGCTGGAATTAAGGTGTGTGTGACATTTTCCTGGCTTCTATGGATAACCAGTGGCTTAGTTCAGTACTTTGATCCAAGATACATTTGTTAAAGCACAAACAAAATATCACCACATTTGCCCTTTTTTGTATAAAAATAAAAAAGAAAGTTACAACTAATATAAGAAAAACTATATACAATAAATATAATAACTATATATAACAGATGTCAATGAATATATCAACAATGTCTAGTCTATTTTCATTCGACAAATTCAGGCAAAATACTGCATTATCTATCTTATCTTGGTGAGTCTGAAGTGTTGTACCTAATTCACTTTCTATCCTAACTTGCATTACCATACAAAACTATCTTTTAATATTTCTCAACCTTATGCACTTTACACCTGTTCAGTGAGTTTCTTTTCTGAGTCCTGTCAACATGGAAAACTATAACTGTATATCTAGTCTTCAACTCCTTCAGAGGCCTGAGAAGGAAGTAATATTACCTGAGTAAGCAGGAAGTGCAAGCAAGGGACTTAAAAAAAAAAATGTGAGAAATGGCAGAAACAGCTGGCTGCCTAGAAAGATCCTGCAGGTTCCTCTGCAACACTGGGGTATTATGGAGTTAGGAAGAATCCTGGTGCTGGGGAAATTCCCAGGACACCACAAGGATGACCCCAGATTAGACTACTAGCTAGTAACAGTGGAGAGGGTTACTGAACTGGCCTACCTCAGCAATCAGATTTGTAAATACCCTAACTGTCATCATAGAGCCTTCATCCAGTAACTGGTGGAAGCAGATGCAGAGATCCATAGCCAAGCACAAGGCCAACCTCCTAGAATCCAGTCAAAGAGAGGGAAGAGGGATTATAAGAGCAATGGGGAAATCTACAGAGACAACTGAGCAAAACTCATAATGACTTACTAACTTTAGACCAACAGCTTGTGGAACCTTTATGGGTCTGGACTAGGCCATCTGCTTATGGGAGACAGTTGTGTAGCTTGGTTTGTTTGAGGGGTCCCTGGTAGTGGGATCAGGATCTATCCCTGATGCATGAGCTTGCTTCACCTATGCAGGAGCCCTTTACCTATGGTCAGACACTTTGCTCACCCTTGATGAAGGAGGAGGCTTGGTCCTGCCTCAACTAAATGTACCAGGCTTTTCTGACTCCCCATAGGAGGCCTTATCCTTTTGGAGGAGTGGATGGGGAGTGAACTGGGGTGGGGGAAGGCTGGAGGAGAAAAGGAGGAGGGAACAGAGGTTCATCTGTGGTGGGTATGTAAAATGAATTTAAAAAATTTGAATAATAAAAAATGTCCAGTATGAAACAACATTCTCCAGCTTTCTGAGAGATCCTATCCTTAAGTAGAGCAAAGGATGAGCAATTTTATGAGCATAGGGTGTCTATGATCTAGCTATAATAACCATCTAAGCAGCTAGGCTAGTCGGATTCCTTGACATCTCATGCAATCTACTCATAGAAGCAAATAAAGAAAGTGCAGGAAATGACAAAAATGCACTTTTCAAAAACTGTGTAAAAATTTCCCTGGCAAACACAGTAACTAACCATGATATTTTAAAATGCTGAACAGATAAACTAGTTTTGTTTGAAAGCCTCAGAAGTACTGGCTTTGCAAAAAGTATCTGTATGAGATTAGAATAATTTAGTATTAAATTTGTGGGGCAGTAGGCAACTTGCAAATTATTTTAGAATCGTTGAAAGCTAAAACTCACCAAAGAAAGATATACGAATGATTGTATTAACCAAAGAATCCAAAATATGCCTTAATCAATGCTTATAACTTTAAACTTAAATAATTCTTAGATTTATTGAATAAAATATATATACACATATATATGATTTTCATAATATATGAATTTATTATGCTTTTCTATATTTGTCTGGAGTATTTTAATTTAAAGAGTAGACACAAACCTTTACATCATAGTTTATATACATGGATCTACTTAAAGGAATGAGACATTCTGTAAATTCTGCTTCCCCCAAAATTGATGCTCCTGAGTGACAGCCATTCATGGATAATGGCCCAGAATATCCTTACACAACTCTTCGATAAAAGCAATAAGAACATTGAAAGTCAAAGCAATCTTAAGAGTATACAAAAATTTTAATCTAAACTTAAGCAAAGAAAATTGTAGCATAATTGTGAGTACTAATAAGGAATCAGAGTAAAGTGGACCCACATTTTAATGGAACCTGATAACATATTCTCATGTTTAACCTATACATTTTTGTTAAATGGCCCAGAAGAATAATTGGTCAATGTTTTTTAATCCTTTAAAACTTTTAAATCAATTATTCATCATTTGATAATATGAAAGTAGTGTCTTGGCTGGAGAGATGGTTTAGTAGTTAAGAACATTGACTAATCTTCCAGATGACCAGGCTTCAGTTCCCAGCATCCATATGGTGGTTCACACTGATCTGAATTTGTATCTACAGCTCTGGGGTATTATTACCCTCTTCTGGTGTCCACAGAAACTGCATGCATAAAGTATACCAATATGTATGCAGGTAAAACATCCATATACAAAAAATAAAAACAAATCACACACACAAAAAAAAAAATCTAAAAGCAATTCTCTGGTTTCCAGAAAACAATTTTATTTAGAAAAGCATCTATGAAGATAAGGAAGAATTTAATATTTAAGATAAATATTTATGTCCTAAAGAGTCAAACATAAAGAAAATAAGCAATAAACATGTAGTTAACAAACATATTTTTTATTAATACTTAATGGTCATTAAAGTGAATTAAAAGTAGCATTTTCACATCTTATCATGAATTCATTTAAATCACTAGAGTTATGTGCTTCTTCCTTGAAATTATAATGACATATCCCAGAATCATTAAAGGAAGAAAAACTAAATATGCATGTCTCAAAATCATTGTTAAAAGAGATCAAGAAGGAATTGAACTCCACTGTGTATATGTTATTTGCTATCATAGGATTAAATACATTGATCCGCAACTCAATTGGTATTATTCAAGCTGAGCTATATTCCTTGCAACATGTGGCCTTTGTTGATGTATCATATACCATTTTGTCTTAGATTCCTTTTCTATAAATAGAAAACTAATAACTCATCTAAAATAGCGGTTTCAAAAATCAAATGTTAATAATCTAGTGTTTAAAATCATGTTAAAATAAATGATAAGTAATGAGACAATGTACATACCCGAATTTGAATATTCCCCCAATGTTTATACACTGAAATACCATATAATTTGTGTAGTTGGCATGAGCCTCTCAAAGCTCCCTATGTAAAATTTGGTTCCTAGAGTAGAGTTATAAACAAATGCCATGATCTCTTATGAAGTGAGCCCTAGTGGAATGGCTTTAGGTCATTGGACATTTTCCCTAAAAATGGATTGTAAAATATGATTCTGTTTTCAGAGAGTGACCCTCTGTCCTAGCATCAGTCTATGTTGTTTAGGGATCTCCACAGAACTCCCTCACCCAACAACTCAACCAAACACAAACTAGTCCCACCACTGGTTATAAGGATGGACAATGCAGACTCCATATCTTCCATGACTAGGAATACCCACGTGGGTAACCTTTATAGATTCCAGGAAGTTTCCATTGCACTGGATTTGCACCCTGCCCTCCAAATGCCTCCCAATACCATTTATTTCTACTCCCATTCTCTCCCTCCATTATTTTTTCCCAACTGAAAGCTCCAATCTCATCCCCACCTACCCCCAGATCACCTTCAAAATATATTCTATTTCCTCTTCCCATAGATACCCATGCTTCCCTTATACAACGCTCCTCTTTGCCTAACCTATCTGAGTCTGTGGAATACATTTTGCTTATCATTTACTTAACAGCTAATATGCACTTATAAGTGAATACAAACCATATTTGCCTTCTGGGTCTGGGTTATCTCACTTATGATAATTTGTTTTTTTATAGTTCCATCCATTTGCCTGCATGTTTTAAAAAGAGCTGAGTAATATTCCTTTTTATAAATGTATCATTCTTTTTAATCCATTCTTGAAGGAAATCTAGGGTTTTTCCAGTTTCTAGCTATTCTGAATAAATCAGCAATGAACACCATTGAGCAAGTGTCCTTGTTGTAGAATGAGCCATCCTTTGGGTAGGCCCATGAGTTTTATAACTGGATTTTGAAGTAGATCAATTACCAGTTTTCTGAGGAACTGCTATATTGATTTCCATAGTGGCTGTACAAGTTTGCACTCCAACCAGAAATGGATGAGTGTTCTCCATGCTCCATATCCTAGCTAGCATGAGCTGTCACCTGGGTTATTAATCTTAGCCATTCTGACAGGTGTAAGATGGTATCTCAAAGTTGTTTTGATTTACATTTCCCTGATAACTAAGGATGTTGACCATTTCTTAATTATTTCTCAGCCATTTGAAATTCCTCTATTTAGGATTCTCTGTTTAAATATGTACCACTTTTTAAAATTAGATTACTTGGCTTCTTAATATATTGTTTTTGAGTTATGTATATATTTTGGATCTCTATAAAATGGGGGATTCGTAAAAATCTTTCCCTTTTCTGTAGACTGCCACTTTATCCAATTGGCAATGTCCTTTGCCTTACAAAAGCTTTTCAATTTTATGAGGTCTTATTTATTAATTGTGTATCTTAGTACCTGTGCTATCAGCATTCTGTTAAAAAAGTTGTATCCTGTGTCAAGGAATTCAAAGCTATTCTCCATTTCTGGAAATGGATAGCAGGACCCCATAGCCCAGGACAACATCCCGACAACCCGATAAACATAGAGAGTTCAAGCTGCTGCCTGCATGGAGCCTTCACCCTTATCTTCTAGTCTCTTCAGCACAGAAAGGTATTCTTCAGGGTACAAAAGAGAAAGATGGACACCATTCCAGACACAAAACCTTTAACCTACAATCTGTTCTGCCAGTAAGATGTGGTCAGACAATGGTAGCACTGAAATTGTGGGAGTGGCCAACCAGTATCTGGTTTAACTTGAGGCCCAAACCATGAGAAGGATCCCATGATCTACACTGCCTGAATGGTTAGGAACTGAAGACTGAATAGCCCAGACACCTAGAGTAGAACCAAACACAAGTGGCAAGCTAACAAACAAACAAACAACAAAAGAAATGCAATAATTCCTAATGATATTCTGCTACATGGACAGATCAGTGCCAAGTCCAATTGACATCAGAGAGGCTTCCTTTGCAGTAGATGGGAGCAGGTGCTGCCTGCAGACAGACATTATGCAGCAAGTCTAAATTGGTGCTCCTCCTTGGTTCCCTCCCCTTAGAGCTCCAGAAACCCAGGAGAAGAGGGGTAGGAAAGATTCTAGGAGTCAGAGGAGATGGAGGAGAGCAAAAGAAAATTGTCAACCCAACTAACTATGCAGAGCTCATATTGGCTTACAGAGAATATAATAGCAAGGGCCCTGCATGGGTCTGCACCAGGTCGTCTACATATACATTGTGGCTGTTAGCTTGGTGTTTCCATGGGGGTCATAACAGTGCGAGTAGATGTTTCTGTGACTCTTTTTTTCCTACTCTTGATACTTTTTCTCCTATAAGGTTGCCTCATCTAGCCTCAATATGAGGGATTTGGCCTAAATTTATTGTATCCTGTTTTGATCTCTTTGGCTGTTGTCTCTTGGAGGCCTGCTCTTTAGGGAAATAAAGGGAGAGTGCATCTGAGTTAGAGAGATTGTAGTGGGGAGCTTGGACAAGAGAAGGAAGAAAAACTGTGCTTGGGGTGTACCATATAAGAAAGAATCTATTTTCAATAAAATTTTAAAAGAAAAATTATTCACTTTTCTCTTTCCCTTTCTCTGATTCTTGGCTCATGATCAAAATACTCACACTACATACAAGCAACCATGCCCATTCTGTAATCAGAAGCAAAAATTATGGAGTAAATAATTTGTAGTTCGTCTCTCAGAATAATGAAGAAAACTAAGATTCTCCTCAGATATGTCAAAGTTGAAAAGTATGGTGCCATATTAATATATTGAATTTGTCTGTTTACAAAGTACTTTTAATTAAAAGAATAAAAAGTACTAGTAAAGGATTAATAATTAGTAAACATTAGGAAGGCATTAAATAACAAAAAAGAAAAATTTAATACATATAGATAGATAGAGATAGAGATACATAGATATATATGTGTGTGTATAATTATGATTTTCACAATAAATATATAATGAAACTAACCTACATTACATACCATTAGTGTAAGAAATTGAAATTATTTTTTTATGATGATCCTTATTGAATAGCAAATACCTTGATATTTGGTGATTTTTTTTTTCAGTATAGCAGTTCCTCAGAAAATTGGAAATTGATCTACCTCAAGAACTAGCTCTACTACTCTTGGTCATATACTCAAATGATGCTCAATCCTACAACAAGGACACTTGCTCAACCATATTCATAATGGATCTAGT
This sequence comes from Onychomys torridus, assembly GCF_903995425.1. Taxonomy (NCBI): domain Eukaryota; kingdom Metazoa; phylum Chordata; class Mammalia; order Rodentia; family Cricetidae; genus Onychomys; species Onychomys torridus. Next base: position 76,434,122 of record NC_050451.1, on the reverse strand, counting down.
TATAGTACCCAGGAACTGGAAAAAGCCTAGATGGCCTTCCACAGAAGAATGGATAAAGAAAATGTAGACATTTCCACAACATATTATTATTACTCAGCTGTTTAAAAACAACAGCATAAACACCCACACAACTCCTGTTTTGGAGAACATGGAAAAGTTGAGCTGGTGTCTACATGGAGCCTTCTCCCCTATATTCTAGTCTCTTTGGTCCTGAGAGATACTCTGCAGGCTACTACAATAGAAATGTGGACACCAACTTAGTCACCAAACCTTTGACCTGCCATCTGTCCTGCCTACAAATTATACTAGGACAATGGTAGCATAGATCTTGTGGGAGTAAATAACCAATGTCCAATTTTACTTAAGGCCTGTTCCACAAGAAGGTACACATACTTGACACTACTTGAGTAACCAAGAACCAGAGACTAGACATCCCAGAGACCTAGTGTAAAACCAAACATTACTACTCTTAAAACGATGACTGCAACAATACCAATAAAAAGATCAATAAAATCATTCCTAATGATATTCTGCTGTGCTCATAGATCAGTGCTTTATCTCATCATCATCAGAAATACTTTTTCTGGCAGAAGATGGGAACAGAAGCAGAGACACATGTCAGATGTTATGTAGAGAAATGGGAAGTAGACCAGAGAAGTCAACACCAAATTCCTCCCTTTAGACCTCAGGGAATCCCACTGAAGAGGAAGTAGAAAGAGTGTATGAGACAGGGAGGATGAAAGACACCAGGAGCTGAACAAGGCTTTCTAAATCAACAAAAGGAGGCACATATAAGCTCAGAGACTGAAGCAGCAAGCACAGGAACTACATGGGTCTTTACCACGTCCTGTGCATATATATTATAGCTATTATCATAGTATCTTTGTGGGACTCCTGACTCTGAGAGAACCAGTTGATCTATGACATACATATATAAGTAATTAAAATGTAAAAAAGTAATTAAGTCATCAAAATCTAACTTGATAGTTGCATGGAGGCCTCTTGAGGCTTAGATTCAAACACACAATCATATAGAACTGTTGGTAATAGAAATTAATAGATACAACTTAAGATTTTTGTCTAAGGATAATAATACAAAAAAACCATGTTATCAGGGTCTCACCCTTAGCCAAAGAGACAGAGGCAATTAAGGGCTGTTGAAATGTTGGTTATAATATACAAATTGTACAGCTGGAATGAGTCCATCCTAAAAACAATTACACATAGATAACATTAAATAAACTAATCAAGTTTTATAGATCTATAGATGGATAGGTAGGTAGGTAGACATATAGAAAAAATATATATGTATATATATATATATATGTAATAGATGATAGGAAGATAGATAGATAGATAGATAGATAGATAGATAGATAGATAGATAGGAGACAAAGTATTTAAATGGATTCAGAAGGGGTTAGAATGAGGAGAAAGAAAAGGAGAAAAGGCCAGGAAAATAGTATAAGTACAGTATACGTATGAAAAAATTTAAATAAATTAAAAATAAAATTAGCTATACATCTACACACACATACATGAACACTGAAATATAAAATAGAATTATTTCTGTCATTTATAGGCAATGTGGCTAGACCTAGAAATCAGGCTATGCACACTGTGCCTGGCACAGAAAGACAAGCATCATACTATTTATCTAATATTTAGAATCTAATACAGGTCAATCTCAATGACATTTAAAGTGGGATAAATTATGACTACCAGGGGACATGGAGGTAAGAGGCAGATGCAGTACTAGGTGATAGCAATGCAAACTTCTGACATGGCATGACATAGTAGGTAGAAGTAAAGAGTAATAATGTGCTGTAAAGTTTAACAACTTAGGAAAAACTCAGAAAGATTTCATCAAAGGGAATAATAAATGTTTAAGAAGATAGTATGTTTACCTATTTAAACATTAAACAATATACATATTATACATATGTATAAAAACACAAGGCAGCTCAATAATATAAACAATTTTTCTTTCTAAATATCAGTTCAAATAGGTAAAATTAACTCAATGTACTGTAGATTTTCCCTTCTATGTACACTGACTGTATATGGACCTTGAAATGCTTATCAGGAAATAAATTAAAAAATAAAGTCATCCATGATTTTCAACAAGCCAAAACTGTACAGTGGAAAAAAGAAAGCATCTTCAACAAATGATGCTGGCATAACTGGATGTCAACATGTAGAAGATTGCGAATAGATAAATATTTGTCACCATGCACAAAACTTAAGTCCAAGTGGATCACAGACCTCAACATAGATCCAGTTACTCTGAACCTGATAGAAGAGAAAGTAGGAAGTACTCTTGAACACATTGGCACCAGAGATCACTTTCTAAATATAACACCAGTAGCACAGACACTGAGAGAAACAATCAATCAATGGGACCTGTTGAAACTGAGAAGCTTTTGTAGAGCAAAGAACACGGTCAACAAGACAAAGCAACAGCCTACAGAATGGGAAAAGGTCTTCACCAACCCCACATCTGACAGAGGGCTGATATTCAGAATATATAAAGAACTCAAGAAATTAGACATCAAAATGCCCAACAGTCCAAGTTAAAAAAAAAATGGGTTATAGAGCTAAAGAGAGAATTCTCAACAGAGAAAGCTCAAATGGCTGAAAGTCATTTAAGGAATTGCTCAACATCCCTAATTATCTGAGAAATGCAAATCAAAACAACTCTGAGATACCACCTTCCCCCTGTCAGAATGGCTAAGATCAAAAACACAGAAGACAGCTTATGCTGGGGAGGATGTGGAGCAAGGGGAACTCTCCTCCACTGTTGGTGGGAATGCAAATTGTTTCAGCCAATTTGAAAATCAATATGGCATTTTCTTAGAAAATTGGGAATGAACCTTCCTTAAGACCCAGCACTCTTGGGCATATACCTAAGAAATGCTCAATCATACCAAAAGAGCACATGCTGAACTATGTTTATAGAAACATTACTTTTAATAGCCAGAACCTAGAAACAACCTAGATGCCCTTCAACTGAAGAACAGATAAAGAAAATATGGTACATATACACAATGGCGTACTACTCAGCAGAGAAAAACAATGACACCATGAGGTTTGCAGGCAAATGGATGGAACTAGAAAAACTTCATCTTGATTGAGATAACCCGGACTTAGAAGAACAAACATGGTATTTACTCACTTATAAGTGGATACTAGATGTAAAACAAAGGATAAGCAGACTGCAACTCACAACTCCAGGGGGGCTAACTAGTAAAGAGGACCCTGAGAAGGACATAGGGATCATCCAACGACAGAGAAATGGATGAGATCTACATTAACAAACTGGGGGTTGGGAGGTAATGGAGGGCAAGGGTCAGGGAAAAGTGAGTTTAGGGGAGTGGAAGGTACCAGCTCGATCAGAAGCAGAGTGGGAGAATGGGGAGGGAGATACCATGATGAATGAAGACCCCAGGGGAGTAGGAAGAAGCAGAGTGCTAGAGAGGTCCCCAGAAATCCACAATGACACCGCCAGTGTAGACTACTGGCAATGGTCGAGAGTGCCTGAGCTGACCTGCTCTGGTGATCTGATGGCCCAACACCCTGGCTGACATCATAGAACTCTCATCCAGTGTCTGATGGAAGCAGAGGCAGAGATCCAAGGCTGAGCCCCAAATAGAGCTCCAGGATCCCAATTAGCGAGGGAGAGGAGGAATCGTATGAGCGAGAGATATTGAGACCATGATTGGAAAAAGCACAGGAACAAATAGCCAAACTAGTGGAAACACATGAACTGTGAACCAATGGCTGGGGAACCCCTAAAGAACTGGACCAGGCCCTCAGGATAAGTGGGACAGTTGATGAGCTTGAACTGTTTGGGAGGCCCCCAGACAGTGGAGCTGGGTACTTGTCCTTGGTGCATGCGCTGGCTTTTAGGAGCCTGGGGCCAATGCTCGGACACTTTTCTCAGCCTTGGTGTAGGGAGGAGGGGACTGAACCTTCCTTGGCTGAGTCTACCAGGCTGGGCTGACTCCCCAGGGGAGAGCTTGCCGTGAAGAATTGTATTTATACGGGAGTTTCTGATTACTGCATACAATATGCTAGGTGGATGCTCTTCCATAAGTCACAGTATATGATTTCGGGTCTAGCAAGGTGGTATTGGATAACCAGTTAAAGAACTATCCCATGGGGAAGACAATTTGCTCCTACTCTCAGCATTTCTGAGTTTCCTGCCAATCCCTCAAGACTTCCTTTACATCAATGGACTCTAGTTTCATTTCTTCTGAACTCAAAGAATGAAATTCCTGGACCACTGTTACTTTTAGAAAGCAGAAGTTGGAACTTAAGAGTAGGAGAAGAGCCAAAACTTCTTTATTTGCAGGAAGTAGGGTAATATCAAACTGATAACCTTTGCGTTTTTTAAAGGTCCTAATTCAGAAAGTAGAAGGAGAAATGATAGAAGATGAACTGATCAGTGCAGTTGACCCAAGCATAAGGTGTCTTGGGGTCCCATCTCATTTTCAGTCATATCATTACATATAGCTCCAGACAAGTGTACACAATAACAAAGAACTCTCTTCCTGGCCTCCAGAAGGACATTCTCAGAACTGCTGCTTTGAGACTCCTACCCTACCTGACTGGCTTCTTTCTCTTGTTCCCATAAGTTAAAACAAGGTGTCTGCTTTCTTTCTCTTATACCAGGCATACTTTTTGCTACTCTGGGATCATACATTAGACAGTTGTAAATATACTATTTTGTAAATCATCTAAAACATCCTGAAATTATTTAAACCATGTAGAATATATTATTTACCATTGTACGTTAGACTAAAAATAAAATAATAAGTAACTAAGTTACCCTATGGTGAGAACAAAGAAATAAGAATGCAAATGTTCTCTTAAAGTAGTTGCTAAAACCTGAGAACATTTGCTAGGAATAGATATAAGGGTGGAAAATTAAATTAAATTCAGTTTCCTTTAAAGAAAATGAAACAACAACAAAGACAACCATGAGAGCCAAGAAGTCAAAGATTGTTTTAAACACATGCATTTTTTTTTCAATAAAACTAAATGTGAATGAGTAAGGGATAAATTGTTATGGTCCATTTTTTAGTACGAGGTATACTTAAAGTGCATCACAGTTACATAGAAGCAGAAGGTGTTAACCACCACCACCCCAGCAGCTGCTGGCAGGGCTTATCTCAGAATACTGAGATTTGAGGAGTTATAGGTAGCCTGCTGTATGAATGAGCCAATGATCAGACAAAGGGAGCAATGTCAAGCCCTGGCCCAAATAACTCATTAGATAAGGCTCTGTGTCCTAAAGAAATAAGATGGAGAAACTGAAAAGGAAACCATTGACTCACATCAAATCAGTGCATCAGCCCTTTTTGAATTTTCTCTAGACTGGTGTTCCTTCTTGAAGTACTGTACATTAAAAATGGCTACATTTTTACTATTCTCTTGAACTTAAAAAAAAAAATCCTGTGATCAACCGTGACTGCTTTTCATATTCATATAATCCAGGGGACTTTGAGATAGTGGCCACAAATGCCACATTTAAAGAGATTCTTACTTAATAACCCTGAGTGGCCTTGCGGGTTTAGGAAGTGGGAATGGTTTCTGGACAGAAAGGTGTGTTCTCCATCATTTTAAGACTATTATCATCAGTGGCCATAAATTTTAGGCTGTGATCAGAAGAACCTACCCCTATTCTGTAAATTTCCTTTTATCTTTGTGCTACATCCCTTTCCTCTCCTACCACAGGAAACCAAATAATATTGTGTATTATGTATTGTCTCTAAGTATTCAAGTGGGTATTATTGTATAAATAAATATTTTACTAAGGGAAGGTGGATTGGATGGCACATCTCACTCTGTTCCTCACTGTCTATGCAAACCTGTTCAGTTCCTGTGTGATGTACCATTTGCATGGATCAGCAAGGAATGATTTGCATTACAGTTTTCCTGTTAGTCTTCCATGGCCTCACTGTTTCTGATTCTGTATGGACAGACTTCTAAGGATAGGGGCCTCTGGGATGTATGGTTCTTTTTGTCCCTGTGATCTTTCATTTGGCCTTATTCGCGTCACATTGACTCATGGTTCCCAGAAGATCAAAGCAAAAACTATAATTACTCTGACGGCTTCTCCTAGGAAGTAAAATAATGTCATTTCTTTCATTTCTCATTCATTAAAAAAAAAGTCAAAGCCCATGCCAGATTCATGAGGCAGGGAAACTGGCCCAGGCTTCCAAGGAGACAGATAGCAAATAAGTAACATTATAGAGGACTTGGAAAAAAAAGAACATTCTTGGGCTGTGAACATAGCTTAGGACTCCAGCACTTGCCTAGAGTTCACAGACACCCAATATTGCAACAAAGAAAAAGAAAGGCATGCTTCATCATAGCTATCATTATAAACATCAGCTATGGAAGTAAAACAAGTAAATAATAAATGAAGAGAAAATATCTGTGTGAAATTAACTATCACAAACAACTTCTTCCTTCTGAATGTGAATATTGTTTAGCAATCTCTGCAGCACCATCAGACCTCAGAATGTTAAATGCTCAAAGGATTGCTTATAAAATCTGTAATTAATGAAAGACAATGAACTATATATATAAATTAAAATATAAGAATGAAAAAAATTGATTAATAAATATGAGTACAAATGTGTGTGTGTGTGTGTGTTTGTGTGTGTGTGTGGTGTGTGTGTGTGTGTGTGTGTGTGTGTGTGTGTGTGTGTATTCTTAAGACCCAAACAAAACCAAACACCAATAAGAAAAACCCAGCAAGGTATATCCTTGAAAATTTCATCATTTTTGAAAGTGTGCACTGGAGTTAGTATGATTTTACTTTAAAATATTGCAGCCATATAAACCTCAAATGAATAAAACAATTAAACTATTAGTTTAGCATAGTGTTGAATTAGCCTCATACCAGTAAGTGATAACAACACCTAATTAAACCATTTAGGAAGACAGAATAACAGCACATTCAGCATACCATAAAAGAGAATCAGAAGTCTGTTTCAATATTGTAGGAGGAAGTGGTATCAGTTACAAGGCCAAGTTATGTATCTTTTATACAGGAATATACCATGCCTTTTCAATGTAACTCCTCTTTTCTAAGTTTGCATCCTGCTTCAGAATTTGAGTACACTCAAAAATTCAACCTGAAAGCTTAGAACAGATATGATGCCTACTTTCTATGTAAAACAGCAGGGGAGAAGCCTAAGCTAGACTAACCCTAACGTCTTCTTGAACCAACTAAAGGCAATAACAAAGGCAGGGAATGCTTGTCAGAGGCATTGTCGTGTGCTATGACAGAACTGAGGATCCTCAGTTTACCTTTGAAAAAGACTCCTTCTAAAGACATTGCCCTAAGTGGATCCAAGCCAGGAACAAAAGCCCTAGTAACAGTCCAAATGGTTTCACATTGTTTTGCATAGATTTTTGCATTTAGTTTGTATATCATTGTACATGATTATATTGTTTTCTTATGAATCTCTGCCTCTTTGAAAGTCAGCAAACTATGCATGCACAAAAAGCCTATTCTATTTCAGTCTAGGAAAGCAATAGTGAAGGAAAGTCTGCATAAAATGGCTTTGAGAGAAGCTCTTGAAAGTCTTTGAACAAGCTGTAGGACAAAAGAGTGATTTCAGTTTATATATATTTCAGTTTATATACAATGTATATCATAAAACAAATAATGTATTAATTTTTCACAAATTAATTTAATCACATGTATGGTGAATATAGAATATAAAAAGAATATAACAATAACTGAATAATATCAAGATAAGGATATTTGAGCTGCAAAATTCTGGATTTTGTTACTCTAGCTATTTGGATTTTCTGTGGTTGCTCATACACTGAGTTGACTTTAATAACACTAACTAAATAAAACAGACAGACAGACAAACCAAAAGAAACCTGAACGAACAACAACGACAACACAGTGAATATCCTTGGGGAAATTTAGGAAAGAAGCCTTAAGAAAAAATTAGTTGCAACTAAAAACAGGATGATTGTATTTAATAGCAAAAGTAATTAGAAAATCCAACAGTCATGCAAAGTCCTTTTTGGTCTTCCCTTTCTTTCACTCTTCTACCTTTCTTGGAAAAAATGGGTGTACCTGTGTACACTCATTTTAAAATTTTGGTTCCCACTTCATAGTTTGGTCTCTCAGTATGGATAAGTATGGAATCTGCCTGTATCCCTTTACTTACTAATAACACTCTCACTATGTAACCAAATTGTTGAAGGTATTGGATTGAACTCACTAAATACTATCAAGTGACTTGTGGAATAGAATGTATTACAAGCCCTCATCAGAGTCTAATTTACAGTAATAATATTACTTAAATAATTATTTTTATGTGTTCAAAAATATATTTACTTAGCAGTTTTGTATAACAATAAAGGTACAGTTTTTTTTCCCTGCCTGTTGACTATGGGGTTAACACTATGATTTATTCAGCCAATGAAATATTGACAGATAGACAGAAAGCAGAAGCTGGAACTGTGCTTGTAGAATTGGGTTTGTTTCTGTACCTCAAACCTTACCACGGAAAGAATGCATTAAGGCAAGTACACTGGCCCAAGCAGGATTAAAACCACATGAAACAAAACAGCCCTGATGAACCTTGTCTCAATCAATCAAACAACCAGGCATGTGAGCAATAATAAATTACGGTTATTTCAAGCCACTGAACATAGATTTCTACACTTTCAAATAAAATGGGTAAGTGGTATACTGTCAAATTAATCATTGTATATTTTAATACTATGTAAGATATATATGATTATATGACTTAATAAGACAGCATTATATACAGAACTCTCTGCATTTAAGGTTATTGAATATATAATACATATGATATAAGACAAAGATTCTTGATATAACAATTACTAGTAACCAAACATGTTTATATTATATTTTACTTCCTTTATTTTAATTTATTTAATATATCATGTAATCTAAACATGGAAAAATGTGTTTTTCTAGTGCTTTGATTATTGTTCCATTGCTGTGAATAAACACCATGACCAAGGCAATTCTTATAAAATAAATAATTTAATTGGGGGCTTTCTTACAATTTTAGAGAATTACTACAAGATCATCATGGCAGGAAGCTGGTAAATATGACACTGAAGCAGTAGTTGAGAACTTTACATTCTGATCCACAATCAGCAGGTAGAAAGAGAGAGGAAAAAACAGAGACAGAGGCAGATAGAGACTGATAGAAACAGAGACACACAAAGAGAGTCAGAAAGAAAGACTGGGCCTGGCATGGGATTTTGAAACCTCAAATGCCAACCCCAAGCAGCATACTTCTTCTAACAAGGCTACACCTGCTCCAACAAGGACATTCCTTCTCAGATGGGGACTAAGCATTTAAACATATGAGCCTATGAGGGCTACTCTTCTTTATATCATCACACCTGGTTTTTATTAAATGCCATTGAATTACATGTAAGAGCTAAACTTAGCTTTTATTTCAAAAGTCAATGAATGAAAATTGTTTTGTTTTTTAAGCAGGAAAAAAATTCCTTGTCCTTTCACTACTGTGACACATATAGGAATATAAATCAAAGCAACAAGTTGAGCACTCATTTGAGTCAAAGTATTGTGGGGATAACAGTATTTTTATATGTATCATATAATCATATAATAAAGCAGAGAAATGGGTATGAAATAGAACTGCCAGATATTGGAAATATAAATTTACATTCAAATATGATTTTAAAATTTGACTAAAAGATTAAAAACATGCAAAAGTTCAAACCAGGAAATTTTCCTGATATTAGCTTATTTTATCAATTATTTAAAACTACTCTCTGTTTTTTTTAGATGCTGAATACATCATGATTACTTTCATTCTAGGAAGTAAATTTTAACTCTGGTCACTAAAAGCAGAATTTAGTGCTAATTATGCAATCATGTAATTCAGTTCAGAAACATTTAACTTCTCATTAACTATTTAAAATTGTTTCACTTTTAGATCACAATCTGGGAAGATGCCATGCTTCCACAGGGCTTAGCCGTGTCTTAAGTATTGAAAACTACGTTCTGGGAAATGAATATGTGACTCTGCAGTCACTGGCTGCTGTTCATTTTGTGTGGTTGGAACTTTAGGACCATTGTAGAAAAGCATTTCATATTTTCAGTCTTAGGCCCTGACGATCATCATTCTTGCTTTTATGAGCTGACTATTTTAAAAACGTCACATTAGTGAAGCCATGGGATATTTATTTTACTGCAACTATGATTATTTTATCTTATTTAAAGCACTTACTCTCAAATATGTAATGTCTTCTGTTTTAGAGAAAAATACCTCATTATTAATTTTTTTCATATTTTTGTTGTTAGTGCATCAGTGGACATTAGTTGCTTTCACATCTTATCAGATTTGAATGGTTCTACATCAAACAATGGAGTGCACATAACTCTGAAATTTTCCTGTCATTTCCTTTACATGTAAACACAAAATGAATTTGCTGGTTTACAGGATTTTTTTTTTTAATTTCCCAAAAGATCATCTTTGATCCTTAATTTTTATTGTCAACTTCACTAGATTTGGAATCAGGCCTCAGATGGGCCTCTAAAAGAATTTCTTGAGGCCATTCTAGAGAGGATTAGTTGAGCAAAAACGCCACATCCAGTTGAGGCAGTATCTTACAGGCAGGGACCTAGTGACAAACATGACAGGTGAGCAATTGCCTTGCTTGCTTGTCTTACTCACTTTTCACCATGAACTGTAGTCATGCTGTCATCATGCATTAACAACAGCCTCCAGATTATTTGGCCTTTCAATGTGTAATGAATACTAGCAGCACTGTAGGAATTTTTCTGGCTTCCTCACTAGACTAGCTTCACACATTGGGCATCTCCTGGGGCCTCAGCCTCTGACTAAGCAGCTCCCATTAGTTGTACCCCATTTCAGTACATCCTTTTTGCTTTGTATGTCTGTATATACATATATACAGCCATATGTATTACCTAAACATGTATAAGGTAAAGGCCAAATTTCATTCTTTAAACCAGCAGATGCCTATTTTTCTCAATACTTACTGTTACACACTATCACTTTCCCAGGTGTAGCCTTGGCATCCTTATTTAAACTCAGTTGACCATATAGAAATTCATTTCAAGCTTTCATCTTTGTTATATTAGTCTATATTTATACCTGAAGTATACTATCTAATTACTTTATACATTATAAATTGAAATTAGAAAATGCCTTTAATTTTCTCCAAATCATGCTCTTAGTTCAAAATCTTTCCATTTTGTATGAATTTTTAGATTTTTTCATATTTGTACAAATACACAAAAATGCCAGCCGTATTTTGACAGCAGTTTCATTGGCTTTGTGGACCATTAAATTGAACTAAGTGTAGTAATTCATGCAAGCAGGATATATCTCCATCTAAAATAGCATATAGTCATAAATGTCCTTTGGTTGATTGCTTTTTTCAATGCTTTACACTTTTCATCACATGTTTTTGCCCTCTTGGTTATGATTTCCCCCCAATAATTGTGCTTTTTTATGCTATTATACTTTTATCACTTTCCTTTTTGTATGGTTTGCTATCATCTTAAAGTTTACTGAATTCCTTTATTAGCTGTAACCAGTTTCTTTATGTTGTATAGCTTTTCTACATATGAAATTATTTCATCTATTAACACAGATAACATAACTGTTGTAGAATATTATTTTAAAGTGTGTTACTTTTGTTTATGTTGCATTTCTTTAACTCTGTGAAGCTATGTTACTGTGCCTGTCTAAAACACTTGATGGTTTAATAAAGAGCTGAATGGCCAATAATGAAGCAGGAAATAAAAACAGGCAAGGTTGGCAGGCAGAAAGAGTATCTAGAAGAAGGAATGAGAGAGGTGAGAGGGAGGAAAGATCTAAGAGCCAGAGAAGAGAGAGGACCTCAGGGACCAGCTGCCTAGCTACACAGCAAGCCACAGAGTAGGAGTGAATTATAGAGTAAAAAAGGTAAAAGCCCAAAGGCAAAAGCTAGATGGAATAATTTAAGTAAAGCAGGCAAGCAACAAGCCAAGCTAGGGTTGGACCTTCATAATTAAGAATAAGCCTTAATGTGCTATTATTGGGAGCTGGGTGGCAGACGCCCCCCCACCAAATAGTAAAAACAACCAACAACACACAAACCTGTTCATTCTTCCCAGGGCTTCCTGTGCTATGTGGAAAAGATGAAGTAATGTGAATCCTTCACTTCTCTTGATCTTACAGAGAAGACAGGCAGTTTTCCGACATTCAGACATATAGACTGGATTTGATATGCTTTCCTCGTATTCTGAATTTGTAAAGAACTTTAACTCGTGAAACAGTATAGAATTTCAACATATACTTTTCTTGAAACTACAGAAATAATGACATAGTTTTCAGATGTCATTCTCTTAATGTTGTTTAATTAATTAATTAATTAATTTGCATACATGAAACATTTTCATACCAGGGAAGATCACACATGGTAATGGCATAAGACCCTTTAATGTGCTATTGAAGCCATTTTATAAATACTTTATTGAAAAATTTTGCTCATGTTCATCAGGAGTATTGAACTGTGTTTACATTTTTAGTGTTTTTGTTTGTCATTTATCTTAAGGTAATTCTGGCTTCATAAAATGATTTTGAAAATGGTTGATCTTCAATTGTGTGGAAGAATAGGTATAATCATTAAATGGTTTGATAGAATTCACTCATGAAATTGTACTTATTATAGAAATGTATTTGCATTAACAGCTTAATTTTAATATTATTCAAAACACTTCTCTTTCACTGTGCACCTAGTTTTATAATAGTTTTATAATATATCTTCAATATAATGTATTCATTATAATTATTTTAATTATTTTTATATGATTACCTTTCATCTTGTGGGCTAAAAGGAAAAGTGATTGTTATGAAATGATTATATGATGACAGTATTGCACATTTCTGTGTATACTTGCCTTTATCAGTAAATTTTACAGACCCTTGTGCCTTCACTATAGTCTTGAAACATGTCACTTCAAATTCTCCTTTTAGCTGCTAAAGTTTAGCAGATATGGGAGGTCACTTTTACAGTAATAATCTTACTCACATTTTTTTGTGTTTTTTTTATTATGTGTTTTAATTTTATACATCAGCCATAGGTTCCTCTGTCCTCCCCCCTCCCGCCCCCACCCCAACTTCCCCCCAGCCCCTCCCCTCCATTCCCATGTCCTCCAGGACGAAGACACCCTTGGGGATTCATTTAAATCTGGTGGATTCAGTACAGGCAGGTCCTGTACCCTCCTTCCAGGCTGAGCATGTGTCCCTGTGTAAGCCCAAGGTTCCAAACAGCCAGCTCATGCACCAAGGACAGGTCCTGGTCCCACAGCCTGGGCGCCTCCCAAACAGATCAAGCTATTCAATTGTCTCACTTATCCAGAGGGCCTGATCCAGCAGTGGATGACAGTGGGAGTAATGAAGGGCAAGATTTGAGGGAAAGAAAGCTTAGGGGAAGCAGGAGATCCCAGCTGGATCAAGAACAGAAATGAAGAACGAGGAATAACAGACCATGATAAATGAAGACCACATGAGAACAGGAATAGGCAGAGTGCTTGAGAGGTCCCCAGAAATTCACTTTTAAAAATTTTGGGGGGAGGAGGGGAACTTCTGCTCTTCTCCCTATTTTTTGAGGGATTCTTTTTTCTGATTGCCTGTGTCTGTGGTAGAAATGAGGGTCCAGGTTACCAGATTCTACCCTCTTCCTCATTTACTTCAGGTGATGCATTTATAACCCACTTTGAACACAACTGAGAAATCCAAATGGCACAGTGGTATCTCTCCACAGTGTGAGGAATTGATGGAATTGGAGGTACTTCTGCTGATAGGTTTGGAATGATAAAAGTTCTCAAGTTACAAGGTAGGAGAGTTTGCCAACAAACTGTGTGTCACCTGAGAGAATCAAAGGCAGAATATCCAGGAGAAGTTGCTAGGACTTAAACCACCCTGAACATTTTCCACTTTCCAGCTTCTCCCTTTCCATTTTCCTTTTTGGGTGATTTTCTCCTGTCACATTACCTCCTCTTTTGTCTTTTTAAAGGACATTAACTGACTATCTTCTCAAAACCTGTATATTGCACTCTCCTCATGCAGACTCTTCGGGTCTCTCTTTTCTCCTCCAGGTATCATTTATTTCTGTCCTTTGCCATTGTCGAGTGATTTTCTCAGCTGATACTTAAAACATGTTTAAGCTTGTTCTCTGAGAACTGAGCAGAACACCAGATTTTATAGCACAACCATGCCTCTTTGCACATTCTCAGTACCTAAAGGGATTTCTAATAACATATTTTAATCATTACATAACCATATATGTCTATTCTATTGAATGTATTCTATAATATCTCCTATATATATCAGACATTAAATAAATGATTGGGAGGAAGAAGACTAAGCTATTGTGAAGAAGTTTGATAGAAGAGCATGTAATAATGCTTCCAACTGTCCAATCGCAGAATGGACTGCTTGTAAAATCAAGCTGGTGATCACTTGACATTTTTAACCAAAGGATGCAAAAACATCTGTCAAGGATAAGGATACTCCAGAAGGGTTTACACAAATATTGGAGAGGGAAGTTGATGTCCTCTAAGGTCCTTTCTGACCTTTATATTCTGTGACTTGCAAATTAACTTCCTAATACAATTAGCTTAGATTATTGAAAACAGTCTCAATCATTCTGAAACATCACTGTGTGAGCCCATTGATTGCTTCATTTTAAGTTCATGGGAAAAATAGTGGATCTGAGGGGTGATTTTATTTTATTTTTTAAGAGTTTGGAGAATGCATTTTTGTGCATGGAACACTTTGCAGATAACAATTTCAGGGATTCTGGCCCTGAGTACAAAAATATTACTCTAACTTTAATTTTTCTTTATTATTTGAAATTAAAATATAATTACATCCTATCTCTTTTCCTCTATCTATCCCTTGCCATATACACCTCTCCTCTCAAACTTACATAGTGTATGGTCTCCTTTTTGTTGTTGTTGCTGTTGTTACAGATGATTCCAACAGTTAGACATGCGAACATGAAAGTGGGAAATCTTATACTATCTCAGCCCTAGACAAAAAACTGTAGCATCTCCAGCCCTACTTCCTAAGTTAAACCTGGCCTGAGCCATGGGGACAGCTCCTCAAATTTTAAGACACCCACTTTTTCCAATTAAAGTTCTTGAAGAGCTTCACGGGAGGGAGTCTTGGGTAAATAGACCAATGACACTTGCAAGGAGGCCTCCTTCAACCTTTGATATGCCATCCAACTTTTAAAAACAATTACTTGTGATAATAATCTTTGAAGACTCTACGGATTTATGAATCATTGTCCTCGAGGAAATGTATCACAAAGAAGGGGAGTAGAATGGGTATAGTTGATAGAATTAGAACTCCATCTGTATATGCTAATAGCATATACCTCACACAAGAACCCTGTGACTCTAGGATGGAGACTCGGAGTCCATAAGAAATAAAAGAAGCACTTTGCATTCTATTTCAATGTCCAGACTTCTCTCTGCTTTTCCAGAACCTTCATTTCATCTCAATTCTCAAAATTACTTGCCAGCAAAGTTTATATGAAGTAAAAGTCTGATTAGAAACTCATCTGCATTTTAAAACCCATGGCATGTCCAAGTCTAACTTCAATCAAGGCCTTTGTTTTCTTGTTTGAAACACCACTGAAAATCTATTTTCCATCAATGTATATATTATTTATGAATTTAATTATCTGATATAATTCATAAAAGCAATGTATTTGCTCACTATTACTTGCTGTGAGTGCTTAACATTAACTTACTATTTTTTTCCGTATATTCACCACTTCCTAATTTTTTTCTTTTGTTTTGTTTTGTGATAGGATAGGTCCATATAGCATGTGTTAGTATCTAATTAACAGTCCTCCTGCTACTTCTCCTCTGCATCCTGCTCTTATAGGTGTGGGTAGCATGAGATCCTTATCCTGTTGTTTTCCTTTTTCCCTATTTTAGTCCTTTAAAAGTTCTATTTTTCTTTACTCTGAAATTTGTCCACTTCAATTTCCTTAGTTTTCTACATACATAACTGTTAAATTTTTCTCATATAAAAATGTAGCTTTGCTTTGCTTTTGAAATAAGAGTCAAGTTTTAAATACAATATTGATTTCACTCTCTTCTCTATTTCACAGCAAAACTCGTTTACTGGGGTCTGATCAGGCCACCAATAATTTTAATAACTGACCTTTTCACTTCTAGAATTTCTATTCCATTGTTTTCCAAATTTGCATATTATATTTTATAGATTCTTGTTTTGTTCAGACATCTTCAGTTTTGTTTCTCTTCAGTTTTCAGTCTGAGCTTGATAGTTTCTACGTATCATAGCTTTGGCTTGGACATCATTGTGAAAAAATTTTAGAAAGCTTCTTCAGTGTAAAATTTCATTTAGTCAGAAGCCTAAAATTCCATAAAAATAATTTTTTTCTGCTATTTTTCATATGTTACAGTCCATCTGTCACTCAAATGATAAACCTGGATCACTACTAAGGATAAAATCAGGTCATTCTAGGTTATTTGTATCTGAAAATTTTAACTCAGCAGAGTTCCAGCTTAATTGGAGTATGTTTGAAGACTTTGTGCAGTTCTTGGGATTAAGTTCTGTTTTTCACCTGAAATTTCCTAAAACACAATTTGATTTCTCAGCTATTTGTGCAAATAGCCTATAACCAAAACAAAACAAATCAAAAATAGAACAGCTTCTAAGTGCTGGTTTTGAATGTATGAGTCACTTTCCTTATTAGAATTTAGACAGAAAAAATACACAATATTTTGTTGATATTTCTGTAAGAGGTTTTATAATTAATATTTATTGAACTTATAGAATTCTGTGCATGGAGAAATAAAGTAGTGAAACATATGGTTTCATGTGATTATTTCTTTTGAAAACCCATGCCTGATGAAATTCTATTGGTCCTAACTTATTAAAATAAAATGAGACTATGACAATTACAAAAACCGGTGACACTAAGTCATTCTACACATAGGAAAGCCAAGTAAACGTTAATGGAGATCACGATTATGCTCATCTCATTAAACTCTAAAATTATCAACATAAAGGAATTCACAAGTGGGCTTCTAACAGCTTACTCTGAGATTGCTTCACAAAATTATGTCTATACATTTACACATAAAAAATTACCATTGTTAAAAGATATTAATATTCACAAGGATATTGTTCCTTCATTAATTTTACTGATGAAAATTATAACCCATGATGAAGGCCCACAAACTTATCCATTTTATGAACTATAGTTCTAATGTATCCAAATGAAATTGGATTTGCTCTCCATTTTGGCTATATTTTAAGGCTCTAATGCTCAAAACTACACATGCATTTTAGTCTTGTTGCTAGTTATATAGAGCTCATAATATGCAGTTTAACTTTATCTTTTAAATGTTGACTTATTATCTAGGCAAATTTTGAGTATGTAAAACATGTCATATAGTAAGTTATTGAAAAAGAGCAGGCTGCTGGTGGAAACTATACTTTTATTATTCAAACAGAGTTGTGTGTGATGCATCCAAATGTTCTGAATTATGCAGTAACTTTAGTTTTCATATTCTAGAAAAACATGAATTTAAAGTTATGATCACTATCATTTTTAAACTGCTGCACAAAGAGAATTTATCCGCCTTAATTAGAGCTATGCTATGTGTTAATGACTTACAAATAACAACTCATAAATGTAACAGGAGAAATTATCTTACAAGTATGTTAGAAAATTTACCTTGATTTTAAAATTTTCATGCTTTATTCTGTTACACAATAAGTTTCTTAAGGTCTAATCTTTAAAATTTTATCCTCCTCTGTTACATATCCATAAGATATTTTCATGTTATAAAATTTTATCTTTCATTATAGAATATCTTAATACAATTGTAGTTTTATCTATGGCATACTTTTTAGGCTAAGATGCAGTCATTCTCTTATGCTATAGCCAAAACTGTTGTGTGGAACCGTTGTAC
Source organism: Onychomys torridus (assembly GCF_903995425.1). Taxonomy (NCBI): domain Eukaryota; kingdom Metazoa; phylum Chordata; class Mammalia; order Rodentia; family Cricetidae; genus Onychomys; species Onychomys torridus. The sequence continues at coordinate 76,416,100 of NC_050451.1, read as the reverse complement.
CTTATATTTCTACATATTTTGTCTTTTATAATATAGAAACACTAATTCCAATACATTGTTCCATATTTGATAAGTTCATTCATTCATACAATGGATCCTAGTAATTTTCATCTCTCATCCCTCCTACTTACGCCTTTCTTTTCATCAAGATGTCCTTCTCCTTTCATGTCTTCATTTGTGTGCGTGTGTGTGACGGCCGGTTTCCCGAAACTCCGTCCGCCATTACAAGATGGCGCTGACTTCCTCCCAGGGCAGAGCCCTGGGTTGTTTACCACATCGGCTCTCCCGCTCAAATCCACCCAGCAACAGCAATGCACCAATCCAAGGCTGCCTAGTGTATCAGGCCAGCAGAGCACGCCCACATCTTGTATATAAGCCCGTCAACCGCCGTGGTCGGGGCCCCTCACCTCCAGCTCTCCCTCAACCAAGCAGCGCTTCAATAAACCGTGATTGGAGAAGAATCCCTGTGTCATGGCTTTCTTCCCCGCTGGCCGGGGCTCGCCGCACGTGTGTGTGTGTGTGTGTGTGTGTGTGTGTGTGTGTGTGTGTGTGTAGTTCACTGTGTTTGAGATTGTGAAGAGGGTGCCAGAGCTGGCTTACCCTGGTAATCAGATCAGTGAATACCCTAACTGTCATCATAGAGCCTTCATCCAGTAAGTGATGGAAGCAGATGCAGAGATTCATAGCCAAACACTAGGTTACATTTCTGGAGTACAGTTGAAGAGGGAGAAATGGGATTCTATGAGCAAGGGGCATCAAGATCATGATGGGGAAACCTACAGAGACAACCAAACCAAACTAGTTTAGACAAATAGCTGTGGAGCCTGCATGGGACTGTATTGGCCCTCTGCATAGTGAGACAGTTGTGTAGCTTGATTTGCTTGAGAGGCCTCCTGGTAGTAGGAACAGGATCCATCCCTGGTGCTTGACTTGGCTTTTTGGAGCCCATTATGTTATGGTGGGACATCTTGCACAGTCTTAATGTGGGGGATAGGGGCTTGAAACTGCCTCAACTGAATGTACCAAGTTTTTCTGACTCCCTATTGGAGGCCTTGCCTTTTTGGAGGAGGGAAATAGGAGGGTGGGTGAGTTGGAGAGGAAGTTGGGAAGGGCTGGGAGGAGAGAATAGAGGGGGATCTGTGATTGCTATGTAAAATGAATACAACATTTCTTAATACAAACAGAAAATTAAGCTTAGAATTTGGGGTCATAAGTGAAGCCACATCCAAGTTCTCTGCATGAAGAGATAGCTCACCTACCCAAGATGCTGGCTTTATTTAATGATGTCATGGCTACCCTAGTTACAATTAAAGGAGTGAAAAATTTGTGCTCGCCAATTTTTCCCAAGGTTGGAGTTAGGGAATGTTTTGGCATTACTTTTGTCTTTAATATAAAGTTTTGTACTCTGGCAGTACTAGTCATAGGGAATATTTTTAAAATTCGTGAATGATCATGCAAACATTGAACCACCATTATTCTCCAGAGCTAATATTTAAGAATTCATCCAGTTATAACCAGTTACTATGAACATTTTTTTCTGTACTGTGTATACATGTTCCCTTTTTTTTTTCTTACTGTGGGTTTAACCTGGAACTTCACACGTCCCAGCTCAGTGTTCCACCACAGAGCTATCCTCACCCTTTCCTGGGGCAGGTCTCAGCAAGTTGCCAAAGCTCAATTTAAACTTGCTCCATATCCCACATAGACCTGGAAACTGTGTTCCCCCTGCCCTAGCCTCCCTCATAGCTAGAGTCCTTGCCATCAGTCCCATGTTTGTTTTTTTGTTTCTTTTGTTTTGTTTTGTTTCTAAATAAAAATTTGTGATTATGTATGATTTTAATAGGTTAAACATTTGAATTTAATGAATGAAACACACATTTTTTAATTTGCACATTTAATATCCACTTTCTTCTGAAAAATACCTTAGGTTGTGTATACACCAAAACATCAAAACAGATGCTCTCTCACTTGCTTATTTTTAGTGTTGCATATTTACAAAATATACTACACTTGATATTGTTTACAGTATTTATCTTCATTATTTTCTATTTGAAAATGGCATGTTTCTGCACCATTTGTGTCTGAATCATTTTCATTTTGGCATCAAGTAGCAGAAGAAAACATAAGGACCTGAGAATAGAAATAGCTTACAAGTAAAGCTCACTTAGGGGAAGATCTTATTAGCAAGTGGGGACTTCAGGGAGAAAGAGCAGAAAAGAGGAAAAGAAAGTATCTAATATGACACACAATATTAGCTTGGAAAAAACAGCTGAGTTCATTAATTCAAAGCACAGGATATTTTCTCAGCAACTACTTATAAAACTTAATATGGAATGATTTTTATTACGTTTCTATTTTTAGTTTAAATTGCCAAGTATTTGAGAGACTGAAAGTAGGTAAAGAATACACAAAGGGTTGAACCTTCGACATTTATTAATAATGTGGTTTAACTACTGCAAAGACCAAAGTAAAACCAGAAGCAATGATTTCATGGGTTTCCTACTAATTGATTACACACATGAGCAAAGTTGGTTCTGGGACAATGACTGACTCGTAGTCAATGGCTACTCAGGGCAAGAAGGGGTAAACCAGCTCAACAGTTCTGAAAGCTGAAGTGACATCACTTTCACTACAAGTCCCCCATTGGCTAGCTTTCAAAGCGCTTGGAAAGAGAATAGGAAAACAAGTTGTCAGGCCAACCTGACAAGTCCAGTCACTTTCAGAGATCTCTGCTTTGTCATAGCAGATCTCCCTCATCATGCTTTTCCATCAGCTTCTCCATCTTAAATGTCTCATAGTACCATGCAACTTTGACACAATTCAATCCTTTCTAACTGCCAACCACTTAGAAAATGAATCTATATTCATTACCTATACTACACTATTTCTCTTTTATTGTTTAGCCTATTGCAATCCCCCGGTTCTCCCAGTTGGATTGAATAAGTCATATTTCAAGGGACAGTAAACTCTGGTTTTGCTTGAATTCTATTACAAACTATTTACCATGAAAGATGCCATGTATTTCACTTATAGTAAACAAACAAATATATATACATTTACATTTCTGTGATGACAAAACTGGTAATGTTTATATTATTGATTCTGAATAACTAAGGAGTTTGTCGATTTTGGCTCAGTTCAACAAACTAGAGAGTTTATTTCTGCCAATTATATTTGTTTCATAAATTCCTGGCATCTCCTTTTTCAGTTTGGAAATGAAATATCCCCCCAGACATTCAGATGTTGAATGCTTACTGTCCAGTTGGTCAAGCAACTTTTGAAGGCTGTGGAATCTTTAGAGGGTCGAATTAGCTGGAGCAAGTAGGTCTCTATGGGTAATGTTGGGGACTGGATTTTACCCAAGGTTCTTTCCTTGAACCTTTTCTGCTTCCTGTGGCCTATGAGGTAAACAGCTTCCTCCTCCACCTGTACATTCTGCCTCTACTCTTTTCTGACCAAGTGCAAGGGACAAGTAAGTAATCATGGATGAACCACTCTGAAACCGAGATCCAAATAAATATTTCCCCTTTGACACTGTTGATAATAGCTATTTTCTCCATGGACAAATAGAAGTAATAGTGAAATGACCTTTCCTTCAAATGACATTTTATAATATATTTTCCCCAAATTCCTTAAACTCTAGCAGATTCTTTCTAATGCACCAAAGTTTGTCTGACTAATGACCAAATCTACATGTCTTTTTTCCTACAAATTTTATTTCTAACAATTTTCTTTTGATTACATTTTGGATTTGGACAGTACTTTTTTTTTTTTCTATTCTGGCACTGAGTATCCTTAAGAATGTGAGCTGCCATCAGGCACAACAGAGGTTGAAGCATACTCCTTACCATGCCTTTCTTCTCCCTGGTTAACCTGGTGCATCACTCTACCTCTTAGCCTCTTATCTTTTTCTATTCAACCTCTCAAAAGTATTTTGCTTTCCCTCTTTGTCAAGGATGTTATTTTCTCTTTCAGTCTCCTATACTCAAATGTTCGTAACGTTCAAATGCTATTATTTGTTCTTGTCCTTAAATCTCACAGAGCTAATTAGAGTTTTTCACAAGGTGACACATTTTGTGTTTCTCACAAGGCATGGTGTCATACCATTTGTTGCCTCTCTGTTTCTAGTAAAGACATCTGAATATTAATAAGTTCACAGCTTATTCTGATTCCTGATTCCTTAAATACAGATTTACTTAAAGATTTATTTATTGCTAGGGTTGTTTTTTTTTTTTGGCTTTTTAATAAAACTTAGATTGTTGTTACTAAGAACATACTTGGGGAAAATACACATATGTCCCACAAAAACTTGTCAATGCCTTTATTATATAATGTTTAAGACAAACAAAAATGAAATTAAAATTAAATACAGAACAAAGTAAGTACTAAGTAAAATAATTATGTTTTTAACATTTTTCTTTTTTTTTTTTTTTCATATTACCCTTTACCTTCCTTTGAGATAAGACAGATCTTTAGAGCCAGATTTTTAAAGTTTCTTCCTTTTAAAAAATTAAAACACAAAACAAAGATTGTTGAGGGAGATGAGCAATTGACCATTATAACACCAGCAATGGGTGGCAGGAGCAGAGCCATCCCTAGCAGTGGATGGGTCCTGCAGAGGATTAAGGAGTCAGCGGGAAAGGAAGTGAGCCAGGCCCTGGTGGTCAGGAGAATCTTGCAGCCTGACTGACAAGCAGCCAGAGTTTTCTTTATTTATGCAGAATTTAGTAAGCATGGATACATCTATGATGTTCCAAAACAGAAATGATATCATTTTTGGTTTTTTGACATATGTTTTACTTACATGTGCTCATCTTTTAGTCATCATTAATAAACTATGACATAATAGAGTTATCATTACCAATCATTTTCCCTCAAGTTTTGACATCATTAATAAACAGAGTTATCATTCTTATTCATTAACCCATAACCCAATTTTTAAGAATCTACAGGCATGTGACAGCCTGTTCTAAGGCTAGTAGCTTTGGTTGTTTCAAGGACACTAGACCAAAACAAACTCTTCAAGCCATGCTGGACATTTTGCCATGTCCCAAGCAGTGTATTATTAACTCTTAGTGATCAGAGTACCCAGGAAAATCCTCAGGCGAAAGCTTTTGCAGTTTTTATTCAAATTCTGTCATAATACAATCTTTATATTTTATATCTTTATAGAATTTATCTATATGTCTATTCCTGGCATTCTGTTGTTCCTTGGTAATACATTACCATAATGGCTCTGCATTAGCTAACATTTCTAAGAGAGGGAGGTCCTGACATCTTATTCTTTTATCCTTTCCACTCCATACTTTGCTCATCAGTATTCTCTATGTAGGGCAGAGTTGTATGCCATGTAATTGTCTGAGTGTACAGTAAAAAGATGCTTATAATCTGAACTGTGGACAATTCCTCTAGCCCACCAAATCTTGTTGACCTTTTAAAGTTTACTTTGCATTGAATATCTTGTTCCTGAGTAAGTATAGGGACAACTGTTTCAAGAATGTCTCTTACCCTCATGAAGAGTCCTCTGGCTTCTTTATGTGTCACAACCTCCAAGGCATAAGGAATACCTTTAAGTAGATAAGGATATCTCCCTAAGACGGGGTGGGAAATAATATGTTCAGGATTGTCCTGGGGAAGCTTAGAAGCAGCATTCTTGGGAGAAGGCACAAATGAGTCATAAGAAAATTTCCATCAATCCAATATCCTCAAATTGTACAAATATTAAAAGTTCCTCAAGTATGTAACAGGTGGAGATGAAAACCAAAGGTGGCATGGTTTCCTCATGTGGCTCAGCTCTGCTGGATCTTTGTCAAGCAGCTGTGCTGGTTTTATGACTTCTGCTATTCCATTTAGATATGTCTGTGCCAAATAGACACTTTCTAATAATTTCTCTGATTCCATGCCTATTCAAACCGACATTATGAAGCTTCCTAATTTGGGCTAACTGAACAAGTAGAAACCACAACAATGAAATCTGAATGTCAGTATCCCTAATCACCATTAAAGTTTCAATTATCTGATGAAACATCAGTATTGGTAGGAAGGGTTTGTTTCACCTGGCCAGTTACATTGACTGGAGTCAGGGCAGAAACTCAAGGCAGAAATCTGAAGTCAGGAACTGAAGCATAAGCGATGAAGGAGTGCTGCTTTGTGTGTTTGTTCTCCATGTCATGCTTAGCCTGCATTCTTTCATCACTCACGACCAAATGCCCAGGGGCAGACCTGCCCCCAGTGAGCTGAACTCACCCACATCAATTATTAATCAGAAAAATACACTACAGACTCATTTATAGGCACATCTTATTTCATCATCGTCTCCACTAAGAGTCACTCTTGCCAAATGATTGTGTAAAGGTGACATAAAACTAACAAAACGACCCCTTCCAACTGGACACACAAAGCCATAAACTTCATTTTCTTGCTTGTCTCAAAATCTCATATCAGTATCACTATCACAAATAGAGCATCTCACCTTTTTAAATCATTAGTCTTTAAAATCAAATATTTTAAAAGTCCCTTGTCTTTAAAACATTCAATGTATTTTTTCAGTGTTCAAATCTCCAAGCTTTCTCAAACCATTCCAAATTTGGCAACATACCTCTAAGATTCCAGAGTCTCTAAAGTGTGGGCTCATGTAAAAATAAGAAAATAAGTGAGAGAGAGAGAGAGAGAGAGAGAGAGAGAGAGAGAGAGAGAGAGAGAGAGAGAGGGAAGGAGGAGGATGGAAGTAAAAATTTTACCTTCAACATAGTAAAAAATCAAAGCAAAACAAAACTTCAACAGTGTAAAAAGTACAGTGCTTGACATCTAGAACTTACTCATGATCCTCTAGGCTCCAAAGGACCTCAACAGTTCCATTTCTCCTTTTCTGCCATCTGAAGCAACATAACTTGTCTCCTTATCTCATTCCAGATCTATTCCACAGTTGCTGCTGTCCTTATTGGTCATCTCATGGTCTTGAATCTCCAAAACGCTGGGCTCTCCACTGCAGTTGAACTGTATCTTCATCACAGTCCCTCCTAGACTCTCATCAGGCTCTCTTCTAACCCTGCTGTATGGTACCAAACCAAACCTTATTTCTATGAAATCTTCAATCTTGAAGCTTCTATTGCTAATGAAAATGAATCTTCACTAATAGCTTCTACTGACCTCTCACAGTGCCAAGCTTCATCTACTTTCCATAACACCTTCATGATTTCAAAGCCATTACAATCTGGGAAATTCTTATACATTACTGGGTTTGGCTGTACAGCTTTTGCTACGTCTGGACCAAACTCTGTGTGCTGACCTTCAAGAAGTACTTCCCAAAACATTTTGCCCCAATAGATTTTTTTTTTCTTCTTAATCACAGCTGCTTCTTCTGCCTCACCTGGCCAAAATCAATTACCCCAGAAAAGGTGATATTTCACTTCAGTGGTATTGGTCTCTTACTAAAAATCACTGACAATTCTCCAGCTCTGGCTAATCATACACTATAGATCCTCAATACAAAACAACACTACCAGCCTTCCTAGGATCTTTAAGGGACTCTCAAAGCTTCTCTCTGAAACTTCAGGAGGCATGCCTCCACCATCTGCAATGCTCTCATCATTATCTTCTAAGTTCATTATGCCCTGAACCCTCAGTGACTTTTCTAGCCTCAAATCTCCAAAATACTTCCACAATTCTCCCAAAAATTATTTGTCACAGCAATAATCCACTAGCCTGCTACAGACTGCTGTCTTTGTTGAGATTTCTATTGCTGTTGTAAAATATCATGACCAAAAGAAACTTGGTGATGAAAGAGTTTACTTATCAAGCAGGTTAGCATGAATCCTAATTGGTCTTAATAAAAACCCAGAGCCAGATATTGGGATAAGTGCTGAAAGATCAGAGAGACAAAGGGTAAAGACATTGATAAGATATATACAAACATGAGATTGTCAAGGAATAAATTAAAATATTCAGAAGACTCTCACATTTATACTTTTTAGCATAAGTAGTGATAGTGTGTCCCAAACCAATGCATTTTTTAACTGTACAATAGAAAAACAGTAGAAAGATACAATCTAATTATGGTTATAGAAATGAAATGGTAGTTACTGGTAGTCCTTGGCTCCTGGGAAAGAATGAGTAACTCTGTTGAACAAATGCGGCTGGCAAGTTGCTGATACCCTGGTGCAGGGCCACACACCCATGTGCATTTGGAAACCACTCAAGGAGTTATTACAAATAAACAATACAATTTTTAAAAGAATATGCCTGTACTGAATCCACCAGGTTGAAATGAATCCCCAGGGGAGTCTTGGCCCTGGAGGAGATGGGAATGGAGGTGAGGGGATGGGGAAGGTGGGAGCAGGGGCAGGAAGGGGGAGGACAGGGGAACCCATGGCTGATGTGTAAAATTAAAACACAAATATAATAAATTTAAAAAAAAAAAGAATATGAAGTTGGGAGGGAGATAAGATAGGCAGAAGTAAGAATTTGAGGGAGGCAATGGTGAGCTGGCATGATCAATAGCTATTGCATAAATACATGAAATTTGTAACCAATAAATGTTTAAGAAGAAATACTAGAAAATAGTCTAAATAAAGGTCTTTACCTTGCCCCTATCAATTTAGGATCTGTGCTGTCCTGCAGAACCCAAAAGTAGTTTGCAATAAGCTTAGAGAAGATTAGAAGTCTATAAGTGGGTAGAGATAAAACTCAGTAGGATATTAATCCTCTATTTCTATCTGCAGCTACTCTGATGTAATAATAGGTGGCTGCTGTAAGTGGAAAGACTTCAACTTTTGTGTACATCTTTAACATAATATTTTACTGATAATTTTTATGAAATAATATAATAGTGGCAGAACCTAGATAAATATCAAAATAGCAGAATTTGAAATCACTAATTAAAATCAAGCCTACGTCTGATGGTATACGCTTTAAATCCTGGAATTTGGAAGATGAAGACAGGGGAATTAGAAGTCAAGGCCACCCTTACCTGCATGCCCAAGATTCAGTCTCCAAAGAACAGAAACAAAGCAATGAATTTAGACAAATCAGTAAAAAGAGTATACATGTAGTCACTGTCTTTTGAGATGATTAAAATTATGCTATAATCTTTGGACTAAGAATTATTGAATGGAAATGGAACCTCCTAAAGTCAAAACTGAATTTGCCAAATTAATATCAGGCACCACAAGAATAAATTCCTGTGAAAGTGTGTTTTACATTATTTCAGTATGGCTTTTTGTTCAGATTCTGAAATTTAACATTTTGTGGTAGACACCTTTATACATGGTAATAGTAAGAACATAGTACCTAAAACTGAAGACCTGTCATTACAATAACTCCATAAAATTCACATAGGTATATATTGTAGCTAGAGAGTTTCTTTCCAGCTCCTGCCAAGCCCCAGCAGTCCTGTAGCCTGTTTATAAAATAAATACACAGACTGTTATATTACTTACTGTTTGGCCTAATGGCTCTGGCTTTTTGTTAACTGTTCTTATATCTTAAATTAACCCATTTTTATTAATCTATAAATTACCACGTGGCTCGTGGCTTACTGGTATCTTAACATGTTGCTTTTCATCATGGCGGCTGGCCGCATCTCTCTGACTCACCTTTCTGTCCCCAGAATTTTCCTCTCTCCTTGTCCTGCCTATACTTCCTGCCTCGCTACTAGCCAATGAGTGTTTTATTTATTAACCAATCAGAGCAACACATTTAACATACAGAACATCCCACAGCACTTCCCCTTATCTTTTTTTCAAAAGGAAGGTTTTAACTTTCACACAGTAAAATTACACATAACAAAACAATTATCAAGCAAGAATTACAATTACAATATCTATATTTATAATATCTAGTCTATTTAAATTTGGCAAAATTAAAGAAGATACCCTATCTATCTTATATTTGTGAGTATAAGGTTTTATATCTAACTTACCTTTTATCATAACTAAGTAAATTTATACCTATCTAGTCTTGAACTACATCAAAGACCCCAGAAGGATATACTATTACCTGACAAACAGAAGGATGCAAGCAACTTTCAGGAGTCTTGCAAGAGTAGACAGAGACAGTTGGCAGCTTGGACAGTCATCTAAAGTTTTTCTGTAAAGTTGGAGCATCTGTCTTTAGCCCACAGGCCTAGAATCTCTCAGTCACTTTTTTCAGTGTCCTATAGAATATCTGGCAGTTTCCTCTGAGAAGCAGGAACCTGAAGGACCATTTTGTCAAGCAAAGTTCAGTGGTCACCTTTCTATGGGACCTGCATGTCCTGTCCATCAAGCAGTCCAGGCAAGAACAGTTTCTTGTCCAAATGGTTATTTTTGCCAAGAAGATATACTCCATCCTCCTCTCTGAAGTAAATCTGGTGCTGCCAGGAGCAGACATGTCTCACTGTCTAGAAAGTCTATATTTTTAAAACATTTTAAATGTCATATTCTGTAGGTCTTTGAAGTGTTTGAAGATTACCTATCTATTATATATATATCTATATATATATATATCTATATATATATATATATTATATATATATCTATTATATATCTATGTATACTTAGAAAACTTAACATGACTATAAATTTGACTATCATAGAAGACTAATTGTTTTATTACAATTTACATGAGTTGTATCAACATAATACCTTAAATAAGAGTAAAAATACACATACAGTTTAACAAAATTAACTTTAAATTTGTATCAATAAACTAAAATCTACAGCAATGTAAAACATTTTTAAACATGTTCTTTAAAAGTAGATTTCATAATTTATCCTTTTATCCAATTATATTTAGATCACATATAATATAATATAATTCATAACAAGAAAGGCTTAGAATGCCAATACACACTAAGGAATTATATTTCTGTATATGTGTTTATTTTAATGAATAATTATAACATAAAATTATATGAGTGCAAGTCAAATTAATTCCAGTTTGTCTTGTTAGCACTGTCGTATTTAAAAATAATAGCACTGTCAGAGTCAAAAGAACGGAGTTACTGTGGAACATATTTTGTTTTTGTATAAATAGGTGAGTTGGAGAAACAAACTTACACATCTCTAGCTTTTTAAGACTGTATATAAATTACAGTGTAGAAAACATAAATTTTTTGCATAGTTTACCAAAGACATTACACAAAGTGTGTTTATACTTAGAAGTAATTAAATATTAATTTTGTTTTGAAGGTTGCTTGATTATCCCTTTCAATGGCTAGTAATCTCATAACATAACACATGTAGCATGGCATTTAAAAATAGGAGGAGAAATAACAGCTTAGTTATGTGTAGTTAGAGTTTTCCTGCCTGGCCCACAGTCAGGACAAATCTCTCTCACCCGCCAGTCCCACAGTCGCTCAGACCCAACCAAGTAAACACACAGAAACTTATATTGCTTACAAACTGTATGGCTGTGGCAGGCTTCTTGTTATCTACTTCTTCTATCTTAAATTAACCCATTTCTGTTAGTCTATACTTTGCCACATGGCTTGTGGCTTACCAGTGTCTTTACATGTTGCTTCTCATGGCGGCGGTAGGCGGTGTCTCTCTCCAACCTTCTACTTCCCAGAATTCTCTTCTCTCTTGTCCCGCCTATACTTCCTGCCTGGCCACTGGCCAATCAGAACTTTATCTACACAGAGCAATATCCACAGCAGTTATGCTTCTTTTAAAACCAATCATAACCTGACACAGTTTGTTACTGTTGCTTGCTGGTAAATAATTCAAGGATGTGAGTATCATTTCTTTCATTTTAGAGTAAGGAACATGTGTACAGCTGGACCACAGCATCTCATTGTTGACATGGATTCTCCATGGCAAAGCTTCAAATTTAAAACTACAGCCAAGCATTGTGAGGAGCAAAATGCTTCTCAAAGCAGCAATGTTTTCTTCTTAAAGGAGGAAGAAATTTCAACATTGTTGTCATTTACTGAAGTCTATGGAAGAATGTATCATATTAAAAAGAAATGAATGGACATATCCCATAGGGCAGCAATGGCTGTTCATGGAATTGGTATGAAAAAGAGAAGATAATGCTTGCAATATCTATTATTTTATAACAAAACATTTTCATATGTTTTCTGTAAGCCACATTCATATTAACCAAATTGTGGATTAACTCTGGTACAACAATGTGAAATTATTCATTACTAGATTTGAGTATTATGTAGCACACATTAAAATCAAAGCCTATTATATAAATATTAATTACTATGATAATTACAAATAATAGTTTGCTACATACTACTTAAACTACAGAGTTCTTTGCATCTAGTGATTTATTATCTATACTGCTAGTGAAACAAAGTATTCTTAGAATATTTAATAAATATTTAATGATATCATTGCTTCTAGTGATTTAAATGTTATCAGAAGGACACTGACTACCCACAGCTCTATATTTAATAAATCCATAAACACTTTGCTATTTTGAGACAATTAAAATAAAATAACATTGTGAATATATGCATTATGGCTATAACTAAGAAATATCAAAAATTTGAAAGGAAAATTGGCTACTGAATTATGCAATATACTTTACATAGCAATAAGAAACACCATCAATTAATAAAAATAAAGTATAGAAGACAGTTTTCATTTTCAAAATTACTTCTATCTCAAAATTGATAATACATAATCATATTTTAAATAAAATGTAAAATATATGAGTTATTGTCATTTTACTAAAATACATTAATAAACATGTACTAATGCAAATTATTAAAACCTTTTAGAATATCATTTATTTAAATCATTCAGAAAATCTTAAATTCCCCAACACATTGAAGCATATGCTGAATACTTAGCAATTTATAGTATTATAATAAATATGTACAAAGATATGAATGAAGGAAGCATGACTTAAAATCTATTTGGATTAAATATTGAAAGAGGTAAAATATTTATATCTGTTTAGCTAATCTATATCAGATATTTCAAAATGATATATAGAAAGTATATAAAATAAGCAAAAACTATAAACCATAAATGTAGAAATATCCTAAAAATCTCCAAACTAAATAAAAACCCTTAGGAATTAAAATTGATATGAAAGAAAATACTAGAACAAACTGAATTAGAGTATGTCACATGAAATATATGGTAAAATAATAATCATATTTCAGAAGAATCTAAGCAGGTAATGTAGAGAAATTTCAGTTGTAGTAAAATGTGTTGACAAGGATACAGAAGTAGTAATAATTATAAAGAAATAAATAGATATGAGGAAAGGAAGAATAATAATTAATGATTTTACCATAGGTACCATTTGCTGGACTTTATTGTGTTCAAAAACTGTAGTAAGCAATTTAAATAAATTTTCTTTTTTACATATGCATCAACATCACAGGATACATTCTTTCTCAAAACCCTGTTTTACAGGACAAATATAGAGTAATTGATGAGGGAGGGAGCTGAAGGCAGGCTGCCTCATTTCCTGTCCCTGATTTGCCCGTGACTGAGTGGCTTCGTCATCTATTGCCACCTACATAGCTTCCTTAAGTTCTCCTATTAAAAATGATGATAGCAGTTTCTAGCTCACATGATTGTTATAAAAATTCCATTTTCAAAGTAAGTGTGATGTTTATAGTCCAGTAATAAATGCTGAAAATTTCAGCTACTTCTATGAAATGGAAATAAGGAGTCTTTCAAGATTCTAAGTAATAATCAAGGCAGCCTCAGTAGTAACTTGAAGCATGAGGACTTGAATCTAGATGGTTTTCTAATCAAATGTCTAATCTCACATTCCAGGTGCTTTACTCTGGCCATATGTTCTCGCAGTCTTCAGTGAAATGCCACATGTTGTGATGGAAGAAAGAGGACACATCACATCGTCTGCCTCCTTTGACAAACTATCATGAAAGTGTGCTTTGATAAAAAAAAAAAAAAAAGAAAGAATGGTCACAGGACATTCCCAGAAGAAGTTCCTCTGCTTTTAAGGAAATTATTTGCTCAGGCATCGAAACTGGTCAGTTTCAAAAGACCATTTCAGAGAGACAATTTGTAGAAGCCCAGAGAAAGGCAGAAGGAACAAGAGCCAGATAGCTGTTAGGGATTGTACTGGGTAGATGATGACAGGTTCAGTCTATGGTGAATAAACGTTTCACTCATATTACAGCTTGATTCCCCCAGCTCCTCCTTTGCTTTCCATTTCCATTTTCAGAAAGGGAAACAAAATACGTTTACATGCCACATGAACGTGGAACTCTTTACATGGCTTATATTTATTATGTGAGTCTTTACACTGGTTATTATCTTTATTATATGTTGATTTCATGTGCCAATATTCTAAATATGCTTAATTTGACCACATATTTTATTAGCTAAAAGACTCCATTTTAGATATGTAAGAGAGAACTATTAATGTCATAAGAATGCTAGTTAAAACAGATTGTCCTGGAAAATTAGTATACCCTTATTAGGCAAGAATGTCTTCTTTCTTTTTCCAAAATATGCTGTTCAGTCTATTGGACCTTATGATGATGTATACTCTGGAGAATAATATCAGAATAACTGTACTGCATGGTTTAAATTATGGCTGTAAAATTTTGGAATTTTAAATTTTAAAGTAATTATTTAAAAATGGGGAAAATGATCTAATTTGGCTACTGTGAGGATTTATACATACACACACACACACACGCACAGGAAAACAGGCACACATGAATACATGTTCGTCTAGTAAATGCTCCCTACAGAGCAATACCCTATTCCACCGTGTGTTTTCATCAGAATCTTATCAACGTTCTGTTTGTTTCTAGAACAGCCAGTCCTGTGTGTATAAATATGAGAAGAGCAAGGATATAAACATCAATTCAGCCTTCCTCCAACAGATGGCACAAGTAGTTATGTTCATAAATGAATGCTAGAATAATAGAACTACATTTCAACAAATGACCTGCTTGTGAATATGGGAGATGTTGTTTTGTGCTAGACATATTTCCATGTGTGGGTTGTCTGGCTTAGAACAGACAAACTCCTTCATTTTAAATGTCACCTGACAAGAAAGGTCTCTTTAATCCTTGCTGACATTGCATAATCACAGAAAAAATTGAGGCTACAAATTTGAAGACCTAGGTAGGGGATTTGGAAAGCCTATGTCTAGAAATAGAAATCTAGGACTATACTAGAAGAGCTCTCCAGAGAGAAAACACGAGTCCTTTGGAATGCACTACAATTAAAAGGTGAAAACAGGAACAAAAGAAATCCAGCATAGCCAAAATAGAAAAAAGATAAAATGTTCAACATATTCCATGAAGTATAATGCCACAGAAGGCAGATAAAGTAGATTATGTGTGGGTAAAGGACTCATAATAAAAGCCACAGACACCAAAGACTTGGAATCAGTTGTTGTTAGTAGCTTTCTTCACCTTCTAAAAATTACTAAGGAATGTCCCATTTAATTGGAAGAAATATATAAATGTCATTCTGGTTAGCTAATGTTTTATGTAAATTCTACAATGTCTTGATGTTTTGACTATGTAGTTTAGGAAGTTAACTGTAGAGTGTTTGGTATCATCTCCTGTCTTAGGATTTCTATTGCTGTGAATAGACACTATGACCCCAGAAACTCTTATAAAGGAAAGCATTTATTTGGGGCTGCCTTACAGGTTCAGAGATTTGTCCATTGTCATGTTGGCAGGCAGACAGACAAGGTACTGGAGAGATAGCAGAAAGTTCTAATTAAGGATTTGCAGGAAAAAAGAAACAAACTGGACCTGGATTGAGCATTTGAAACCTCAAAGCCCACCTCCAGTGACACACTTCCTCCAGCAAGGCTACACCTACTTCAACAAGACCAGAGGTATTAATAGTTTCAAATAATGCCACTTCCTGTGATTCCATGTGGGCTATTTTCTTTTTTTTTTTTTTAATCTTCTTTCTTTCTTTCATTTTTCATTTTATATACCATTTCCAGTTACTCCACCCTCCCCTTCTTCTGCCGCCTCACCTCCCCGAACTCCACCCCACATTCACTCTCCAGAGAGGCTAAGGCCGCCTTGGAGAGTCAACAAAGTCTAGCATACTAAATTGAGGCAGGACCAACCTCCTCCTCCTCCTCCCCCTACTCCCATGTCAAGGCTGAGCAAAGTATCCCACCCTAGAGAATGTGTTCCAAAAAGCCATTTCAGGCACCCGAGATGTGTTGTTTTTCACTCAGATCGCCATACCTCCTAAAGCCTTTGGTAATGAAGCAATTGAAAGATTTATACGACTAGGTCGAAGAGCTCCTATTCCTTATAGTAGATGACGTGTGTGCGGATTTGTATGGGATCAGACTTTATCCAGAAATCCCACAGAGCTCTAGCAAACAGGTAAGGAGGACTCCTGAAGCTTCAGAGCTTTATGAATGGCATACACTGTGGGTAAAACACCTTTTATGGTCATTGCTAAATGGTCAACAAGCCCTGGTGGATGATTTTTCTTTCACCTTTCTTCACAAGAGGTATTGGGATCTACAAATGAGCAAATGAGCATTAACTCTTTTACTTTATCAAAAATATGTATATATTTATATTCTGAATTTTATTTTTTAAAATATGTTTCTTTCTTTGGAATTTTTTTATTGAAAAGAAAATTTTTTTCATGATTTTCCCTGTCTCCAAATTTTCATATATCCTCTCCATCCTATAGCAAATATATTACTCAAGGAATCCTTTTCACTTAATGAAAAATCCTATAGAAATACTGCTAAGTATACAAACTTCCCAATATCCTTTTTAAATTCTCTTTTTAAAATCTCTCTTTTCATTATTATCATTATTAAGAAATTTTCTATTCATCTTACATACCAACCACAGATTGCTCCTCCTCCTGCCCCCCAGCCTTTCCCCCAACCCACCCCCCTTCCCACCTCCTCCATGTCAAGGTAGCCCATGGGGAGTCAGCAGAGCCTGGCACATTTAGTTGATCCAGGTCCAAGCTCCTCCCCACTGCACCAAGGCTGCACAAGGTGTCACACCTTAGGCGCTGGGCTCCAAAAAGCCCACTCATGCACCAGGGACGGATCCTGATCCCCCTGCTTGGGAGCCCCCTAAACAGTTCAAGCCAAACAACTGTCTCTACTTTCCAGAGAGCCTTGTCTAGTCCCATGGGGGATCCATAGCTATTGGTCCACAGTTCATGAGTTTTCACAAGTGTGGCTGGTTGTCTTTGTATATTTTCCCATCATGATCTCAATGCTCTTTGCTCATTGAATACCCCTTCTCTCTCTCAATCGATTGGACTCCTGAAGCTCGGCCTGGCACCCAGTCATCATGGATCTCTACATCTGCTTCCATCAGTAACTGGATGAGGGCTCTATGATGAGTTAAGGTATTCACTAATCTCTCTCTCTCTCTCTCTCTCTCTCTCTCTCTCTCTCTCTCTCTCTCTCTCTCTGTCTCTGTCTCTCTCTCTCTCTCTCTGTCTCTCTCTCTCTCTGTCTCTGTCTGTCTCTCTCTCTCTCTCTCTCTCTCTCTCTCTCTCTCTCTCTCTCTCTCTCTCTCTCTCTCTCTCTCTCTTATTGAAAAGGATAGTTTTTCATACAATATATTCTGGTCACAGTTTCCTTTCCCCTAATTCTGCCCAGATCTTCCTTGACTCATGCACCCAACTCTAAACTTTCTCTCTTTAGAAAACAGATATGGCAACAAAGAAAGCAAACAGACCAGAACAAAATAAAAAGCAAACCAAAATAAAATAAAACAACAAAAAGAAAGCACAAGAAACACTTTTTAACTTCTTTACCAGTTTATGTACATGTTGAATTATATAAGGTATATATTCTGATCAGTGACTTTAAATATTTACCTGTTTTATTTGACTTATTTTAAATTCTGAAACAGTATAAAGTATTAAAGTAAATTTACAATTTTTTTCCATTAGCTATCAACTCCCTTTAAATTTAATGCAAAATTCTGTTATTTACAGCAGTGAACAATACATAAAATATAATTATTGCTATATATTTAGTAAAAATTAATATATTTTTATTTTAGTATTATCTAGAGTTAAGAATTGTTAGGATTATGTGATAAGAATTATCGTCAGTATGAAATTTTTTTAACCAAGTAAATGCTTAAATGATATATGATTCAAAATAGTTACTGATAATACCCTTTCTGAATAGCCCAAATAATTTACAGCTTTAGCAGTAAATGAAGTAAAAATCAAAAGCCTGTAACTCTACAGAAAAGATACCCCCAAAAGAAGTAGCTTGGAATGATAGTCACCCTCACATGAAAATGTTGACATCTTATGGATAACATTGTCACTGACCGTACAACTCCTTTCATGCTTTTAGGTACCACACACACACAAGTCAGAAAGGTTAGTGTTTAGCAACCCACCTTAGATTTACACAATAAAATAGAATGAGATTTTATCAAGCTAGGTGAAGATCTATCTGCCTTAACATAAAATTTCATTAATCTTTCCTACATGAAGCACTTCAGTTTGTGAAAATAAAGAACAGATGTCAGAATAGATCTATGCCTTAATATGAACTTATAATTCTTTCTGTCCCTCAATAGATTTGTTAGGGCCATGACCTAATTTCTATGTTAATTTATAAGTTTTAAAATTGCTTTATTCTGTGCACAGCCTGTATTTCTCCCTCTTTCAAGACTCCAAGATACTTATTCCAAGGATTAAGACACATGCATCACCAATAAACTGCCTTCAGTAAACCATTCATCAGTCGGCAGTTGCTGGTCCATCCACACATTGTGGATTTGCCTTGCCCTTCACTTCTTCTCTTTCTCAGTGCCCCTACCTTTCTTCTGATGCTTTTTCTGCTCATTATCACCTCTGCCAGAAGTGAGAAGGAAGAATGTGGAATTCAAATGAGTTGAAAATGGCTTTTAAAATTTATTTGGAGTGTAAGGAGTGAAAGTTGAAAATGTTAGCTATAATTAAGCCTGGGCTTTTCTAGGACTTCACACAGCTATACTTATCTTTGTTAAGTAATATTAAATTATGAAAAGAAAAGGACAATTTGACCCTATTACCTTCTTTCATGGATATATAGGTAAAGATATGTAAAATGTATTGGCTCAAAATTTCCTATAATATGAAAGATTACTAATTAGTTAAGAATAATATTCACAAAAGTCCTATTTATGAATTACACAGGACATGCTTTAGAATAGAAATTCTTACTATAATAATTTAGCTTATGAGCATTTTACTTGATATAAGACATGTAAATGTATATTTCCTTATTATATTAAAATCTAGCTTTTTAACAAAGAAACAGTATGCTGATTCTCTACTGGCCTCATAATCAAATTTCTAAACTAATAAAGAAAATAAAACAGCATTTTTTATTTTTCCTAATACAGTTGTAATATACAAACATTACCAAAATGACGAGCTTCTTTTAAAAATTGCATATTTGAAAATTAGTAAATAATTGAAAAGAAAGAAGTCAACACTTACTGCAATAATTGAAATTAGGATTTGATACTAAAATTAGGGAATGAGAGAAAGGGTGCTCTTTTCTTAAGTTATCTTCTAATATCAGAAAAATCTCGATATCAAAATTTAATCCATTTTTTAAGAAATGAGGGTATTTTGAGAGTTTTAATTACTGATTTGTCTCTCTTATTTTCAGTTAATATGTAACAGAGACAAACAAAAAAGCACTGTGTGATCCTGGGGTCCTCAAGATGACTTAAAGGCTGTTGATATGGCTTAGCCTATAACATAGTTGCCTCACAAGACAGGCAATTTGCTTTCAACCCTGAATCCAACGCAAAGGTTGAAAGAGAGATTTGACTCCACAAATTTATACTCTAACTTCCATATTTGATCCATGACACATGTGCCTCCTACACACACACACACACACACACACACACACACACACACACACGCTAAAAGATTATTTATGTTTTTAAGTATATATACAATTACTTATGCAATACATTTTAAGTCTACAAACTGAGAGAGTTAAGCTATTCAAACATAGGTAAAATGGGTTTGCGTGTATGGACAGTACTAACAGGTTAAAGAACTTTTTTAAACACCAAAAAAATTAGTAATAGCACAAATCCATATCTCTAACAATATTTCTGTGGTTATCAGCTTGTTAGCTGAATTAAGCACAATTATCTGATAGGCCTTAATTAATTAACTGATTGATTGATTAATTAGTCAATCCATCCATTTGTGGAAGAAGGGTATACCAGACGACAAAAATCATATATATTCTACATCACAGATCAGAGTCCAATAACCACACCAGACATTATGTAACCTTCCAAAATTGTTGTCATAATAATTGTATTCTAAAACTGACACAAGGATTAATAAAATAACAAGTAAATAAATTACTTGACTACATGTTCATAACATAAATACTATTAAATTATCATCTTAACATTTCTCAAATATTGTTTATTCTCTTAAATGTAATCACTATTAATAAATCAGATTAGCTTTTGTATTGTATATCATATGGATTATACTATAAAAACTCTTATATATTAATATATTACATACATTCGTGCTTAACATACATTCTAAATCATTGTACTTGGTTTTGAGACGCTATTAATAATATAACCAAACTATCTTAAAATAAGGTAATACAAGTCATATTTTACAATTTTGAACCGGATGGAACATACATTGGGTTGAGTTTCAAAATACATTAAACATATTAGTGTTAATGGGTTAATTAAGTGACTTTTGTGAATACCATGCTATTATTAAAATAAGTTTAAAAGGTAAAATGAAAATTAATTGCAGATATAGTAGCATAAATAGTATTTTATGAATTCTAATATTTTAAAGTATGTTTATTAAAGTACATAGAAACATGCTCATTCCATTATACAAGGAAAAACATTAGGGAGAGAAGGCTTG
The DNA here is from genome assembly GCF_903995425.1 of Onychomys torridus. Lineage (NCBI taxonomy): Eukaryota > Metazoa > Chordata > Mammalia > Rodentia > Cricetidae > Onychomys > Onychomys torridus. The sequence continues at coordinate 76,395,272 of NC_050451.1, read as the reverse complement.
CCGCCATTGAAAAGCATTACTACCATTTAGTTACATAACTTAGTGAATTGTAATCAAACTTATCTGTGTATTATCAAGCAGCATCTGTTAATGACAGAAATCAGTTAAGCCAGTTCATGCATATATGTATTTGTGGTATATGGGGATGTTCAGTAGGAAATTAAAGCAGAGGTGTAGCAATCTGTCTAAAGTCACACAGGACTTAAGCAACAAATGAGAGAGTAGAGTCAAATCCCCAGCTCTGTTCAAAATACCAGCCATTATTTCATGCTGTTTCTTTGTCTATAGCAGAAATAGGCTTGGGAAGCACATAATCTAACTATTCTTCTAGATCAATTTTTACAAAACACCTGGGAAGCAGGCCCGGAGCAATTGAGACATCCGAGAAGCTCATGAGTATTACTTTCAAGGGACTAATAGCATGGAAGCTTTCTAAATCATCTTTAAAAAGAAATCTGTGGCACCAGATGGTAGGTCACAAGGCTATGTCCAGAAGGAACAAGAGTCTGGGGATGCATTTACAGTGCCCAGGAAAATTGTGCATAGAACCACAGAAGCTCACTTGGTTTGCCTTTTTTTTATAAAAACCCAATTAAAAAAAACAGAACACTGCATGATGCCCCTGCTTAGATCTTCAAAGAGGGGAGATGATAACAAGTACTTCATTTAGCACTGTGTGTGTTACACATAAGGTGTCACCTAGTATTGTGCCAAGGCTCCTAGTTTATGTAACAAACAACCATTCAGGGAGGGACTCAACAACTGGCAGATTTAAAGCAATGTTGTCTCATGTTATCATCACAAATAGTACTTTCAGAACCTATTGAGTACCTGTCTTTCAACTCACTTGAATAGATTTTGCTATCGGTCTTATATCTGATCTTTTTAGAAACACTGTAGACAAATTATAGTCTAAAAGGAAGATTTAATTTCTATCCAGCTTAACAAAGATGTGGAACAGTAATGTAGTGTTCCATAAAGACAGCTGGATTATATGGCAAAAAAAGAAAAAAGCCCACTGTGATGGGGTGGTAAGGGATACTTATTTAAAAAGTAGATTTGTAAAAAAGAATGGAAAAATGCCAAAGAAAAGCCAGTTGTGTATATCATCATGAAGAGATGTTTTCCAGCGAGATTGTCTTTATAAACAACAATTCCACTGCAATGTTCTTAGAAACAAATGAAAACCTAGGAAACATACACACCTACACAGAAAGAGGAAGAAACAGCACCAGAGTCAGAGAGATGGAGACCTTAAGCAGTTGAAGAGGACATGAAGTGTGTGAGCATATACATTTACTGTCTATATGACAAATGAATTGTTGCATATTGTGGGTTTTATAACCATTGAAAGATGCTCTCACTCTAGGCATGGCTCCTGACTCCCCGAAGCTAAGGGTATTGCATTAAATCATAAACACAATTTAGATGGAATGTGGGACAGATTTTTTTAGAATCTGATAACGTTTTCACTACAGACTCAAAGGTAAATATTTACCAATAATGGTAGAAGTTCAGCTGTAGGGCAGAACCAGCAGACGAAGTAGTGAGACAGAGGAAGCAAACATGCCTCCCTGGATGTGGGTGGTTTACCAGATGCATAATGGCCTTCTACCCAGAAGACCACAGCTAGATGTGTACACATGTGTTTGCCACTTCACCTACTTTCCCATAACACTGAGAAGAGCTATGTTCATATTATAATGCAGTATAGAGCGTTTGGTCTGTCGCATGTAGAGCACCATTTGTGTACTAACAAGCTGCTACACACCAGGTATTCTAATGGGGTACTTTGTCAATGGTTAGGACACTAGACCTAGGATGAGTGAAAACGAGAGAAAATATGACCATAAGCTGAACAATTAGCTTAGCCAAACAATTTCTATTTTGTTTAGTACAACGTAGAAGGAAACTAAATTAACTTTTCCTCAGAAAATTGCTATTTCTGATGCCAGAGGAATACATTTTTCTGGTCTAGACTCGATCACTTACCACTCAGCAGGTAAGAAGTTTGTTTAGGCCAGAAAAGGGGAAATTTGGAAGCCTAGTGTAGAAAATCTAAACTTGAAGAGAGGCTGAGTGGCCTTGGGCGTTCCTTATACAGCACCCTGCTGATAAGGCAGTCTCACAGACTGAATGCACTGAAATTTCCCACCAGCTCTGATTTCATGAAATATTAAAGGTCATAAACTGTTGAGGGTCAAAGTCAGAAAAGCTAGCAAAGCATTTTGGACCCTGATCTGTTCCTAAGGGGTCATTTCTCCAATAGGCATTTAGGAGAGGAGAGTGACAAGAGAAAACAAAAATTTAAAAAGTAACCAGTATTTCATTTAAGCTTTGGTGACTGCTCTCTCTCCTTTAAATGTATCCCTTCCAGAAAGACAGCTGATTGCTTGCAGTGCGCGCGCGCGCGCGCACACACACACACACACACACACACACACACACACACACACACACACACACACACACCACTTCCTTCTAGTCTTTCCGCTAGAAACTGCGGCTGTCTCTAAAATCAAACCTCCAGGCAGACACCCAAAGATGCTTGCACCCTGGAAACTATCATCTTTGCCATCACCAACAGCGCAGTTTAAAATGAAGACATGAGGAACCTTTATGGATTTCATAGATTGGCTTTTCTGGCTCTCTCTCATCCTGGCACAAAGAAGTTGAGGCTGCTGTTATTTGAGAAAAGTGTGTTTTCTTGCTTATGCAAAGAACTGCTGGACCCGCATGACTGGAAGGAACTGGTTGGCAAAGCAAGATTTTGTGGGACCGCTTTTGTGCCTTCGGATACCAGCGTAGTCTTGTTGATTTATTTTAATTCTCCCTCTCTGGCGAGCAACCTGTGGACTTAGGATTTAACTGGCGCAATAAAGGCTGGTTGACAGGCGCTCTGGTGCCAGATCTGGTGGCATCTCCTAGCAGCCTTCAAGAGCCAGTGTGGACATATCATGTCCAGGAGTGGACACTGTAAATGTCCCCTTCTGGCCCTGGGCTTTCCAGTGCATACGAGTTCCTGGTCTTAATTGACAGGCCAGTGACTATTGGCTGAAGTTCCCCAGCGATTTGCATGAACGGGGAGGGAGTGTCCTCCGCCACCCTCCCTTCTGGAGCGCGCTGACTGCAGCCTCCCAGGGAATGCGCGGCCAAGGGAACGCGCGCAGCTCGCTGGTCCAGGCAGTGAGCTTGCGCCCGGCTACCTGGCACCCGTGCCTGGATATGGGGCATCTACATCGTCCCAGGAGCAGTACCAGCCACAGGAACCTGACGGTAAGGATGCAGAAACCCCGGGTCCTCCAGAAGTTGCAATGCTCTCCAAATGTTCCTACTCCTTGAAGGTGTTTTCAAACGTTTTCCCATAATGCAAACTTCAGGAGAAGATGGGAGGGGGAGAACGGAGTTTTGGATACAGCGCCTATGGTATTTTAGCAAATAGCTTCGTCCCTCGGGTTGAGAAAGGAAGTTTCTGAAGCAGAAATGTTGGATGAGGTGGAGGGCCGAGAGTGCCCTCAATTCTGTTTATATTCAGGGGTGTAAGATTTGATTCCTGTGGCCGATGTAAGCTTGTAACTGTCTATTGCAACTGACAAATGCTTTTGCATAATAATTTTCCGCGTTTACCTTGCGGGGTCCTAAGACTGGAAGGAGGTAGAAGGCATGATAAGAGATAGCGACCCCGATCATTTGATTTGATTTTTATGAGCGAACTAAAATGAAACCACCCCCCATCTAAGGGGGGAGCAGGTAGGGAGTATGTCTCAATTTTCCATATTGTTGTTGTTATTATTGTTATTGGTGTTGATGCTGTGGCTTATAGTGGCTTCATAGAAAATAAGTGTAACATGTTAGGTGTTTGGGGTCCTTCATGGCAGAATCATTTCAACGAGAAGTAAATTATTCACCCGTCAGGGCTTTCCGCCGCCACCATCTCCTTCTTTTCCCATAACCTAGAAAGGTTTCCTGTCGCGTTGCGCAGCCCTCTGAGTTGAAGTCTTCTCTGCTAGAAGAGGCTAGCGATCCTACCGGGTGGGAGTGGGGAGAATATATGATGAGGAGAAAGGAGTAAGTTTCAAGCTTTGCTCTTCAGACCTCCGTCTCTGGCAGTAAGTGTCCTCTCATCTCTTGCGCCTACGATGAGAGGTTTCGTTTGTGGAAATAGGGATGAGGATTGTCCCGGGCGGGGGTCACTCCGTCCTAACTCCCATCTCTGCTTTCGGGAGTGTGTAATCACCTTCTCCCCTCCCTTCACTCCAGCATGTTTTTCTGCTTTTCCTCTTCGTGGGACCCTTCAACTGCCTCGCGAGTTACAGCCGTGCCACGGAGCTGCTGTACAGCCTAAACGAGGGACTGCCCGCGGGGGTGCTCATAGGCAGCCTGGCGGAAGACCTAAGGCTGCTGCCCCGGACCTCTGGGAGGCAGAGTCAGCAACTGCTGCATCCAGAGCACACTGCCACTGAGGGGAACCCCCCTCTCTCTTTCAGCTTGGCCTCTGGAGGGCTGAGTGGCCAGTATGTGACCCTAGACAACCGTTCCGGGGAGCTGCACACTTCTGCCCAGGAGATCGACAGAGAAGCCCTGTGTCTCGATGGGGGTGGAGGGACTGCCTGGGGCGGCAGCACCTCCATTGCCTCCTCTCCTTCCTCTGACTCTTGCCTTTTGCTTCTGGATGTGCTGGTCCTGCCTCAGGAATATTTTAGGTTTGTAAAGGTGAAAATTGCCATCAGGGACATCAATGACAATGCTCCACAGTTCCCAATTTCTGAAATCTCTGTTTGGGTCCCGGAAAATTCACCTGTAAACACCCGATTGGCGATAGAGCACCCAGCTGTGGACCCCGATGTGGGCATTAATGGAGTGCAAACCTATCGCTTACTGGACTACCATGGCATGTTTACCCTGGATGTGGAGGAGAATGAGAATGGGGAACGAACCCCCTACCTGATTGTCATGGGTGCTTTGGATAGAGAAACCCAGGACCAGTATGTAAGCATCATCATAGCTGAGGATGGTGGGTCCCCACCACTGCTGGGTAGTGCCACCCTCACCATTGGCATAAGTGACATTAATGACAATTGTCCTCTCTTTATAGACTCACAAATTAATGTCACCCTCTATGGAAATGCTACAGTAGGTACCCCCATTGCAGCTGTCCAGGCTGTGGATAGAGACTTAGGGACCAACGCACAGATCACTTACAGTTACAGCCAGAAAGTTCCACAGGAATCCAAGGATTTATTCCACCTGGATGAGACGACTGGAGTCATTAAACTTTTCAGTAAGATTGGTGGGAGTGTTCTACAGACACATAAGCTCACCATCCTTGCTAATGGACCAGGCTGTATCCCTGCAGTGATCACTGCTCTTGTGTCCATCATCAAAGTCATTTTCAGACCCCCAGAAATCGTCCCACGTTATATTGCAAATGAGATGGATGGGGTTGTGTATCTGAAAGAACTGGAGCCTGTTAACACTCCAATTGCGTTTTTCACCATAAGAGATCCAGAAGGTAAATCTAAGCTTAACTGTTACCTCGATGGTGAAGGGCCATTTAGGCTAGCACCCTACAAGCCGTACAACAATGAATATTTGTTGGAGACCACGAAACCTATGGACTATGAGCTGCAGCAATTCTACGAAATAGCTGTAGTGGCCTGGAACTCAGAAGGGTTTCGTGTCAAGAGAGTCATTAAAGTACAACTTTTAGATGACAACGACAATTCTCCTGTTTTCCTTCAACCTTTGATAGAACTGACCATTGAAGAAAACAACGTACCCAACGCCTTTCTAACGAAGCTCTATGCTACCGATGCTGACAGCGGTGAGAGGGGCCAAGTTTCCTATTTCCTGGGGCCAGATGCACCATCATATTTTTCTTTAGACAGTGTCACAGGGATTCTGACCGTTTCTACTCAGCTGGACAGAGAAGAGAAAGAAAAGTATAGGTACACTGTCCGTGCTGTGGACTGTGGGCAGCCACCCAGAGAATCAGTGGCTACAGTGGCTCTCACTGTGTTGGATAAAAACGACAACAGCCCTAGGTTCATCAACAAAGACTTCAGCTTTTTTGTGCCAGAAAACTTTCCAGGATATGGCGAAATCGGAGTCATTAGTGTAACAGATGCCGATGCTGGGAGGAATGGATGGGTAGCCCTTTCAGTGGTAAACCAGAGTGACATTTTTGTTATAGACACAGGAAAGGGCATGCTGAGAGCTAAAGTCTCCTTAGACAGGGAGCAGCAAAGCTCTTACACTCTGTGGGTGGAAGCTGTTGATGGGGGTGAGCCTGCCCTTTCTTCCACCACAAAAATCACAATTCTCCTTCTGGACATCAATGACAACCCTCCTCTTGTCTTGTTTCCTCAGTCTAATATGTCTTATTTGTTGGTCCTACCTTCCACTCTCCCTGGCTCACCAGTTACAGAGGTCTATGCTGTTGACAAAGATACAGGTATGAATGCTGTCATAGCTTACAGTATCATAGGGAGAAGAGGTCCCAGGCCCGAGTCCTTCAGAATTGACCCGAAAACTGGCAACATAACTCTGGAAGAAGCGTTGCTGCAGACGGATTATGGACTGCATCGTTTACTGGTGAAAGTGAGTGATCATGGCTACCCCGAACCTCTCCATTCCACTGTCATGGTGAACCTATTTGTCAATGACACTGTCAGTAATGAGAGCTATATTGAGAGTCTTTTAAGAAAAGAACCAGAAATTAGTATAGAAGAGAAAGAACCACAAATCTCAATAGAACCAACTCATAGGAAGGTAGAATCTGTGTCCTGTATGCCCACATTAGTAGCTCTGTCTGTCATCAGCTTGGGTTCCATCACAGTAGTAACAGGGATGGGCATATATATCTGCTTACGGAAAGGTAAAAAGCACCACAGGGAAGACGAAAATTTGGAAGTACAAATTCCACTGAAAGGAAAAATTGACTTGTGTATGAGAGAGAGGAAACCAATGGATATTTCTAATATTTGATGTTTCGTTGTGGAATAACAGAGGGATGTTTTAACTGCCATGAGTAGTCTTTGTCAACGACGCAAACAAGGATGTGCTAATGCAGTTCCACTGAAGGACAACTAATTTATAACTTGTAATATACTGTAAATAGCTGTTTACAGGTTTTTAATTCAAATTCAGAGGTTATAAAATGTGTACAGAATTTTTAAATGAAAATTAGTACTAACAGCTATATCATTGTTATTTATATATAAATATATAAAACGCTGGACATAACTGGCAGCTCTCATACACCAAGCAGATCACTGACAAAACTCAAGACTAAGGTAAGAAAAGTACATTTTTGTTGTTCTAAAATGTCTTTTCACCACAAGAGGGCACCAGATGCCCCTTTGCAGGGAACTGCAGTATTGTACGTGATAGTTGTACATTTAACGAGAGAGTATATTTTAAATACGTTGTTTTTCACATTAAATATAAAATTAAAGTAAATTGAATTTCCCTTCTTAAATATATGATAATAATGAAAAGAAATCCACTTGTAAACAGAATTTATTACCTCGTAAGGACATCAATTACAGTTTGAAAGAGAGGACATTTGAAAGAAGTGCAATTCATGTTGGGCAAGCATCAAAACATTGCCATGTGTTACAAATTTGACCTGCTAAAGAATGCACTATTTTGTGTATGTCCACCTGCTGCCTGTTGGCTTTGCCACCGCACTTACTTACTAGAATTACAGGAAGTGGGGCATCGTGTGTGAATTATTCTCTTTGTAAAATGTAACTAGACATTGCACAAGAAGCACACCAGGGTCTCAATCTCAGCTTGCTGGCTTGGTGTTTAGGACGTCAGTGCATCCTCAGCTTGTCAGCAGCAATTTGTTCTTGGATTATATGTTAGGTTGTGTATGATTGTATTCATTTACCACATGAGAAAAATAAAAGTTGCATTCAAGTTAAATTCCTCTGAAAGCTATTGGTTGTTTTAGTTAGGCATTTTATGTGAACATGATACTTTTGCTGTAGTTGTTTAGCTCCATTGGCTACCATTCTGGCTCCTTTCTTTGACTGTGGAAAACATCCAACAGTTTATTTGTAAGCAGATTCCTCTGATAATTTAGCTTTTACTGACTCTTTTTGCAATGAAGAAAACTGGTTTGTCAGTGATTTCTAACTTGTCCTTCTTTGCATGAGATGGAAATTTTATTTTATGTAAGAACTATAGAAAAGCTGTCAGTGTCAACAAGAAATGTTTTAGCTTCAAATGGGTCACTTTACTTATCATCATCATGTGTCTGTACCGTACCAAAATTGTTTATATGTCTGCAAATTAAAGGTATATATTTTCATATTTTCTTGATTGTTTTTACCATTTTATATTTGAACATGAGCTTGTTCTTTCACTGAAGTGCCTGCTATTGGTGTCTGTTTGTTTTTAGGATTAAATGTGAGATATTGTAGTATTATGCTATGCTAAAGTTTATATTAAACTAATTCATGACATAATTAATCACTGGGTAAATTATTAAGGGTGTGTATAATTGTAGCATATATGGAAGAGCGTATGCTTATATGTTTAAGTTCTTATGAAAACTTGCACCCATGCATGTGTATATTCATATTAACTAATTATAAATTTAATATCAGTATAACTTTTTCTCTCACATTCCAGCAAAACTTTTGTTTGCTGTGTTTCACTAGCTTGCAATAATTTTTAAGTTAATAGCACACCATGAAGAAAAAAAACTTAAACACAAACACTGGATTTATTAGATTTATATTAATTACTTATTTTTGTTTTCTTCAATTTGGTAATCTGGATAAATAAATATATAGGGCAGCAGAGTGTGAGACAAAAATCAATATATTTTCATGAGAGTTCCTTTTGTATGATAGGCACTTGAACTAGAAGACTTATAGGGCCATGTAAGCCCATAAGTTGTCCATTCAAACCTCTTATATAACAGAATAGAATAACACCCTTTCTAGTCATGTTTTACTCAGTTTCTTTTATCAAAAGAGGAACTACATAAAAGACATGTAGCACCATTAAAAAAAACAAGTCATCCACAAGCTCCATGACTTTTGCCAACATTATAAAGAGAAAAATAAATATTCTATTCATTTCAAAATTCCAACATGGTTCATGTGTTGGGGGGGGTGGCTACTGGACTTCATTTCTTGCATGAGAAATATCTATAACCTTAATAAAATTATGTATTCTAAAGTAATTTTTGTTGTAGGATTTCCTTTACACATTATTTTATTCACATTAAAAACAGAAATATCAGGGAAAGCTAAAGTCGATTAAGCTTAAAGATAAAAGCTTCTTTTTCCTAAGACTCTGTCCTAGAACAGTTGCCAGAATGTATGCTAATCATGTCGGTGTTGTTAGTTAAGCTGGCACAAAGACAACTGTCCCATTCATTAAAGCCCTAACACACATTTAACAGTTTGAGAGCCGGTGCGTTACCCTTGCCCAATTTAATGATGAAGAGATGGCTCTAATGTTTGTCGTGCCAAATACATCCTGCATTATGGAGGAAAGGATTCATTAATTTGAACTGAGAAGAACAATACCAATATAATAATTTAAGCTGGGGGTGGTGGTGGAAATAACTTATTATTTTTGGCATTATCTGACTATTGACCATTTTTAAAGCAATTTTTTTTCTGGCAGATAAACTTTGTTATGAAAAGTTCAAAAATAAAACACACACACACACACACACACACACACACACACACACACACACACTTCTTTTAAAATAAACCTGAAGAGTTGGAACATTAGAAAAACTTTAATCTCTATTGTTTTGGATGCTGTACTAGTGTTTTAGGAAAGAGCAGGCTTGATTGTACGATGAAATGACGTCAGTAAAAGAAGCATTAGAGATGTTGTATGAAGTTGACTTGATTGCAGTAAGAAGTCTCACAAAGACTCTAATCTGTGCTAGTAGAAAATTCCCAAATTGACAGCTATAAGAGGAGAAATCAAGCCATTCTCCATGAGGACACATTTCAAAATATTGATCTTTGACAGAAACAGGAAAATGCAATCAAAATGTAGCAGTGCAAAAGGGGTGTTCTTCAACTCCATGGGGAGCCTCAGTTCATGGAGACATGGAACACACATATCGGAGGCTGTCCTCACTCTAAGCTGGATTTGTACGCTCAAAGGTAAAGCAGTTTACTGTCACAAAATTCCATGTACCTGACTTGCGTAATCTGCTTAGCATGGTGTGTTTACATGAAACTAGTGAATAAATATTGACAGGAGAGTCAACAGTGGTGCAAAAAATCATAAAAAAAATTATTAATTAAGTCCATTCCTAATTACTGAGCAATGGCGCTCCATCATTTTGTTCCTAGTTATTTTAATTTCAGGTAAGAAATTATCATGTAAACTTTCAGAGTGAATACACATAATTACAATCTTTAATGATTTTCACATCACTCACTTATACATAATATTTCTTAAATTATTCCTTTTCTTTGTATGATAAACTACTAAACTTGAAATGTTTTCCTTTACACTTATTTAATTTATTTTTTTTTCTTTTTTGGTTTTTAGAGACAGGGTTTCCCTGTGTAGCTTTGCACCTTTCCTGGAACTCACTTGGTAGCCCAGGCTGGCCTCGAACTCTGCCTGGCTCTCCCTCCCGAGTGCTGGGATTAAAGGTGTGCACCATCACCACCGCCCAGCTTATTTTACTTAATTTTTAGTGGGGCCATGGTGCAGCTATACGTGGAGGTCAGAGAAGAACTCTGTGCCTCAGATCCGGGGATCAAACTCAGTCTGTGAGACTGAGCAGGCAGCTCCTTTCTCCTTTGAGCCATCTCGCCAGTCCCTGGACTGCCATCCTTGAAGGACACCACACAAACCTAAGAATGTGCAAAGAAAGAAAAAACACTGTGCTAATTAAAAAACATCCAGTTTCTCACTTTATATGTATTTTCTACACAAAATTAAGAAGGAATTAACTGTCAAGAAGACAGGGTTTCTTACAAACTTGTATTAGGGTGAGGAAGGCTGATAAGAAAACAAAATTTCAAAATGTTCTACCTGATAAAAACACCTGTGTTATGAATGTCATGGCAACAAGACCTACCCTAATTTTAGAAGTTTCCAGAAGATCTCAGAAGAGAAGTGATTTCTATTCTGTGTTCCTCTCAAAGGGGAACCATAGGCAAGGGGATATAGGAGGGGACAAGTGTATCTGAAAGTGAGAGGATTGTATGCAAGGCAGAAAACTGTGTGCAGGTGTGTTTGCAGAGGTGCCAGCCTTCCAGGTCTTCCTGGCTGCAGGGATAAGCAATGAAAGAAATCCAAAAAGAGTTTGGAGAGGAAAGATAGTATTAACTTAATTTTCAAATCAAGAAATCTCTGTATTTAAAAGATCACTTTGGTAATGTGTATAAATTTTGTTGAGAAGTAAATACATATTGAACAAAACCTTTAGAAATAATTTAACTTAATAAGAGCTTTATATTGGAGTATGTAAAACATACAGGATTTTTATATAGGGTATAAATACAACATAATGAATAAAACTAGTGATACTATAAAAATTTGCAAATGAAAACCAGCAAGTAAATAGTTTCTGTAATTTGTTTTGAGCTTTTTTTTTTTTTTTTTTTTTTACAAATTTGAAAAACAAAAGTGATCATCTTCACAGTATATCAGCAATGAGTGATTTGAGGCAATAACTCCCATCTCTAATGTTCAGTTTTATGACAGACGGAATTACAAAGGCACTAATTTACCCAGTTTATTTCGTCTTTATGTCTGTCAATTCTATTCAATTTAGTAAACATTACTGTGTGTCCATGTGGTAGATATTTCATTATGAGTGTAATGTCACTGAATATGTCTTATTCTGAGAATTTGCTACTGTATTTGGTTTTCAGGCACAATAAAAATGCACACGCACAAAACTTTCATGCTGAAAAATTTGAAAATATAGTAGGATGTTAATGTATGATGTTCAGGATAAATGTAATTGCCAATGTTATGTGAAAACAAAAAAAGGACTGTATGAATATAGTGATCTAGAAAACATGATCTCAAGAACTAGCAAATAAGATCCTAAGCAGTACAATCTCTGAGCTTCAACACCAGTTTTCAATGGCATACATAACTTAGCACATCCTATTCTCAACACTGTTTTGCTGTTTTATTTTGAAGAACTTATCTGTATTTAACAGTCAGTAGGAAAATCTCCAATGACAGTTGAACAAAAAAGCATGCATTTGATACAAAGCAGCATCATAGTCAGTCTTGGACTCTTTCCATATACTTTACCCTTCTGATATCCTCCTGTGTGAAAATTATTAACATATCTTTCATTAAGTAGAACTTTGAAATTTAAAAAGATAATTTGTAACTAATATTTTCCACAAATTAAGTGTTCTATGATATTAATTGTTGTTGTTATTGAAGTTAAAAGTGTCCCATGAAGTGGTCATAACCGTTTATTCTTCCATAAAATTTATCCAAATAATATTCTTTATTATGTAACAAAGTCCATGAGTTTAACAATATTTTAGACAAAAAGCTGTTACAGAATCCATGCTCCAACATAGCTATCCCCCTCTTATATATCCTAAGGTTCACAGTTTCCTTTTTCTCAGACAATGAGTTCATATATTCCTTTTCTTTTAGAAACATCACGAGGGCCTGGAATATTATTTTTATTTTCAAACTGAGGTTATAGAGAGACCAAACCACTGCTTTTACCCTTGAAGAAACTAAGACTTTCGATATTTACAAAAAGGTTTGCAGAGTGAGACTGTAGCTCAGAGATGTTTAAGGACATGGATTCAATCCCAAAAGGAAGAAAAAGAGACATAAAGGAATGAAATAAAGAAAAGTGATGTATCTGTGGTTGTTCTAATAAGAATGGCCCTCTTAGGCGCATACGTTTTAATACTTAGCCCTCAGTTGTTGGAACTGTTGAAAAAGGATTAGGGTTTATTTCACTCTTGAAGTAGGTGTGGTCTTGTTAGAGAAGGTGAGTCACTAGAGGTGGGCTTTGAGGTTTTGCAGGCATAACCATATCTAGGGGCTCTCTCTGGGCTTTCTGGTTGTAAACTCTCAGCTACTATTTCTATGACATGTCTGACTACTAGCTGCCATGTTCCCTGTCATGAAGATCATACACTTCTGGAAACATAAGACCAAAATTAAACTCTTTATTTTATAAGTTGCCTTGGCCATGGTGTTTCATCAAAGCAATAGAAAAGTATTTAAGACAGAAGTAGACACCAGGGAGTGGTCTATTGCCATGAAAGGCGTGGTCATGGTATGTGGAAGACTTTGTGACTTTGGACTTGAAAAGCAGTTGAATGCTGAAAGTGGGGCTTGATGGGCAAATCAGGTAAGAACTTGGAAGACAGTGGTACTGAGATCAATGTGAACTATTGAGACTCAGCTCATGAGGTTTTAGAGGTTAACAATATTAGCAACTGCACTAGAAACCATTCTTGGGATATTTTGGCGAAGAATGTGGCTACTTTTTGCACTAGTCTTAAGAATCTGCCTGAGGCTAATCAAAGAGTTTTAGAATAATTTCATTGGCAGAGAGGCTTTCAAGAGTGCCTAATATCGAGTCTGTCACATTGTTATTAGCAACCATTTTCTTCAGGTCTCAGTGAAAAAGAGCAAGCAAGGCAAAAGAAAAGCAAAATGTACAGTTTGAGGAGAAAAATAAGCATCAGGAAATTTAAGTTGAGACTTCTGCTGAAAGAAGAAATAGAGGCCTGAAATGAAATGGAATAAAGGGAGTAATGTACTCAGATCAAGAATCCACCCAGCTAATCCTGCATCTTGTGAAAAGAAAAAGTCTAAAAAAATTTGCTCTAAAGAGCAACAAAAAGCCAAAGGTTGTGAAAGTTTTATTTATTAAAGGGGTGGCCAAATACCAGCCCTAGCATGCAGCCAAACTTGGTAGAAACTTGGCTCCAGCTTTAGAATGATGAAGGATGCTGGACTAAAGAGTTTGTAGAAACTTTCTGTCTGGTTAAGGAAAGCCACTAAGGCCAAGCCTGTGACCCAGGGATTCCTTCCTTGAGGACCTGAGATGCCCTTGAATGAAGCTGTGAAAGCAAAGCTTGAATTGTGTTGGAGTGCCCAAGACATCAGAGATGATAGTATGTGGACTATCTTCCAGGAAGAATTGTATACAGGAAGTGGAACCAGCCTGAGATAGAAGTGTGTTTTAGTCAGCAAAGCTAGAAGGACAGAGCCGTCTGAGTCTTCAGCATCAGACATGGAGTTATAGGATTTGGAAATGTCTTTGCTGGTTTTCAGTTTTGCTTTGGTGCCATATTTCCTCAATAAACTTTTTGTGTTTTGGAATAGTGATGTATATTCTGTTCTATTGTATGTTGTTAATGTAATACATTGTATGTACATAATTTTGCTTTTTAATTTTACATGGGTTATAATTAGGAGATTGTCTTGATTCTCAGAAGATCTGATTTTTACACTGAATTGAAACTGAAAGACAAGGGTTTTGAGAGCTGGAGTCAATTTACATTGCATTATGATAAGGCCAGGAGCCTATGATGAGTATTAGAGAGTGAAATATGGTAGTTTTAATGAGAATGGCCCCAAGAGACATATATGTTTGAATACTTGGTCCCACATTAGTGAGATTGATTAAGAAGGGTTAGGAGGTGTGGCATTTTGGATTAGACATGTCACAAGGGGTGGGCTTTGAGGTTTTAAAAGTTCACACCAGTCTCAGTGTTTTTCTGTTTCCTGTTGAATCAAGATGGAAGCTCTCAGCTGGTAACTCAGAATCATGTCTGACTGCCATTTTCGCCACTTTGATATTCATGGAATCATGGAACTGTGAGCATCATATTAATCTCTTTTTTTTTTATAGGTTGCCTTGGTCATGATGTTTTGTAGGGGTAATAGAAAAGACAATAGCTAAGGATGTTAAATGAGAGGACAGCGATCCTGAATTTTAAAATGTTTAAAAGGTTAAAGAAAACTCAGCATATACCCAAATGACTCTATGCCCTATAAAACTGCATTTCTGTAGCATTGTGGCACTATTCATAATCCTAGGGAAATAGAACCAGCCTAGGTGTCAATCAACCACATGAATGAATAGTTTAAATATAATACATATGTATATGATGAAATTTTGTTCAGGGTTAAAAAATAAAGTAAAATTAGGGAATGTTGAGGAAAATGGATGGATCTGGGATAGTGAATGAAGTAACTCAGGCTCAGAAATACAAGTGCCCCATGTTTTCTGTTATTTGAACATTGTAGCTATGCATCTTTAGAAAATTTGTGCGAAATACTGACTGTTGGCCAGAGAGATAGAAAGGGGTCGTTAGAGGGAGGAAGATAAGTAGTAAAACGCAATGGACTAGACATCGAAGGCAGAGAATAATGATGGAAGAAGACTCTAAGCAGAAGCAGAGTCAATGCTAGAGAAGAAGAGGTGGGAAAAGAAACACAAAAACAAATCTAGGGATATTGTTGGAGAAAACACATAGTGTCTTCATAGGATATATAGAAATCAAACTGAAGATTGTTTGGAAGTGTCCTCCATACTTGGATGATGTTCATAGTGACAGAAGTTTCTGGGGAGGGGGGGTAATCATCAAATCTTAGCTAGTTTTGAGTCCTGTGAACTACAATAACACATCTTCCAGTCAAATGATACCCTCCAGTGTGATAGTGGCATGCTTATTATGGGTAACTGTCTTAGTTACTTTTGTATTACTATAAAGAATACCATGACCAAGGCAACTTATAATAGAGTTTATTTGGACTCCAGGTTCAAGATGGTTAGGGTCTTTGATCATCTTGGTGGAGCATGGCAGAAGTTCTGCAGGCAGGCAGGCATAGCACTGGAGTAGTAACTGAGTGCTTACATTATGATCCACAGGAAGGCAGCAGAAACAGAGAGAGTCAGAGACAGAGATAACACTAACTTTGAAGAACATTAACTTTGGAAACTTCAAAGCCTGCCCCTAGTGACATACCACCTTCAGCAAGGCCACACATCCCATTCTTTCCCAAACAGTTTGACTAACTGGGAACCAAGCATTCAAAAGTATGAGCCTATACGCCATTCTCATCCAAACCACCACAATAGCCAAACACTTTTGGATTGGACTTGAGGCAAACACTATAGAACATTATAGAATCCATGCTTGGTTCCAAAACCCTAGCCAAGAACTCCTTGCTAGAAAGGTCATGCATGGATCCTAGGGAGAAAGATACTGTTGTTTTGCTAAATGCTCTGTTGTCTGTTGTCAAACTGCCATCCAAATACTCATGTTTATTATATCCACAGACTAGTGTTGCATATAGGCATCACCAGAGGAGCTTATTATTGTAGCAGACAGCAAATAGTTAATGCAGAAACTCATAACTGGCCCAAGTGCAAAGAATAAGTGATGGTGTTGTGCAATATAAACAGAACAGATATTTCACCTCATACAAAGCTTGAGGAAATATTTCATAAGCTGGAGAGGGAGTAAAATGCAAAAGCAGACATGGGAATGTATAGCAAAAATATTTCTTCAGAACATGACATAAATGGTATATTCAAGAACTCACAGTAGATGTGGTTATCTGCACAATTGTCCTGTAAAAGTTCCTTATGGGTGCAAGAGAGGCATATGAGACTACACTTCTTCCTGAGGAATTGTGGGCAGCTGACTGAATATTGGCATTATTGGCAAATGACTGAAAGCCATTAGGCAACTGTATAAAATTTTTAAAAATTGAAAAAAAAATAAAGGTTAACACAGATGCTCATCCATCAGAGCTGTTGTAAGATAACTTCTCCAATTTTATCTTCATTGGAAAGGTATATTACGATGCTTACAGAGACAATAGACCAGGTGTCAAATTCTCAGAGATAAAATGTCATCTAATTAGTCAATCAACATAAATTATTAAGTGAACAGATATATATTTCCCCATATTTACAAGGGAGATAACATAATTTAAAAATGAAACTCCTTGTACTTTATAAATAGAAATAAATATACAGGAAATATGAAATAAAGCATTTGGAAAACTTATTGTCAGAAAACAACAACAAAAAGTTTAACTAAAGAAAAAAGGTTTTATAAGCCCTGAAGGAAATGAGAAGTAATAAAATTGATTTGTAATAAGGGTTAAATATTGTACTTAAAATATTGCATATCATGTTTATAAAAGTGTGGTTATAATGCGATGACATTGGGAGTAATTAATTTTAAAATGAAGAGATTTACATTTTAACCAAAGGAATAAAAGTAAAAGCAAGAAAGCAGAAAAAAAAGAAGTGCTTTTGTTGTTAGTCAACTTGAAATTACATAAATAAAAATCACCTTTAAATAATAATTTTAAGAAGCAAACAGAAGACCAGGCTTTGAGGATTACAGGTAGAGAGACAAATATGGAGGGAAATCCTGGATGGCTCCTCTCAGGAGCACACAAACTCAGTCTGTGGACTCCAAAGGAGTATGGGGTTACAATTTTTCCTTTCAGGTTTAGAATACAATACTATCAAACTTTAGCAAAGCTAAACACAATGTATAATATACATGAGTCAATGTAGCCAATATGTTCAGTCAATGCCTTTAAAAACTGGTTATTGTGCTGGGCATAGAAGTAAACTCCCTTTAATTTTCTTAAGAATTATTCTTTAGTTTGAAAGAACCAATAAAACTCTTTGTATATAAGGTGGGATTTGCAACTATCCCATCAACTTTCCACTGTGACTCTCCATAAACATCTGTACTCCAAACAAGTAAGAACCTTATGGCAGATAAGATGCTTTCCAGAGGTAAGTGCTACAAATTAAAAAGCTACTTAGTGGTACAATATTTATAACATATAAATTACAAAATAAAGGATGATTACTTTCTTTACAAATGATGAACAAATTTAAATATTTGATAACATTTGTTTCTGATATTCTTTAGGAAAATGAATTCATTATAACTCCTAAGACCAATATTTCTTAAAGAAGCAAGAAATGTATGTACTGGACACTGTGGACTAGACAGTCTCCTGAGAAAGATTTAAATTTACTTGTCAGCACAAGTAAAATACAATTATTATGTTAATTAACCTAGACTATGTAAAAATAACCCTGTAACTATGCTCCAAGAATAGCACTGATTTTCATTTTGCAAATATACTTTCTTTCATTTCTAATTAGGCTTTGTGTTTTCTTAGTGTGTTTTCCTGGCAATGTGAGTTTTTTAATTTACTATTGTATAAAACAGACTTTGGAAACAGTCGTGCAAAGTCTTTGAAATAATACTATATAGTATTATTTTAATGCTAAGATACCTGGTGAAAGCCGGGCAGTGGTGGCACATGCCTTTAATCCCAGCACTTAGGAGGCAGAGCCAAGTAGATCTCTGTGAGTTCAAGACCAGCCTGGCTACAGAGTGAGTTAGTTCGAGGAAAGGTGCACAGCTACACAGAGAAACCCTGTCTCAAAAAACAAAACAAAACAAAAGATATCTGTTGAAATATGATGAGGGATAATAACACTAATGCTAATATTAGTACAATGATTGTATGTGTGTTCATTATGGACAAAATTTCCTCCAGAGAAAACAACTGTAGAACAGTCACAGAAAAAAGGTACCATTGGGCAGTGGTGGCGCATGCCTTTAATCCCAGCACTCAGGAGGCAGAGCCAGGTGGATCTCTGTGAGGTCGAGGCCAGCCTGCTTTACAGTGCAAGATCCAGGACAGGCTCCAAAACTACACAGAGAAACCCTGCCCCCACCCCACTCCCCAAAAAGTGAAAAAAAAAGTACTGCAACTGGATGAAGAGTAAAATAAGCTAAGCGAAGGAAGACAATCCGATGAACACAGCTTTTAAAATTATGAATGGAAGGGTTGTGGCTATAATTCAAGGTTTAGCACTTGCTTAGTATGTTTGAGACCATGGGTTTAACCATCATGAATGCCAAAAACTAAATTCTGAAAATAAATACAATTTCTCTAATGATAATTTCCTCCTAGAAAAATCATCTATCCACTATTTTCCCCTTATTTTATTTCTTTATATATGAGGAATAGTTTACTTCATGGAATTTTATATTTAAATTATAAAATTCTAAAGTTTTCAATCTCAAATACTGACAGTGCTAATTCTAAGCCATGTGCTGAAAGCATCTCTTCTTAAGGCTGGATATGGTGGTGGAGGCCTATAACCCAGTACTCTGGAGGCAGAGACAACACAAGTACTACAGATTCAAGACCAGCTTGGTGTACATAGGCACAGACTAGGCATTGCTATATAGAAGACACTGTCCCAAACAGTTTTCCATTTATGATACTTTGAGTCTGTTGTTTTCAATAGTTTCAAGTTCAACTTCATATCTACTCCCCCTTCTTAGTACTGGGATTTTTTTCTGCCTTGAACCTGTGCAGGTTTTGTACATGTTGCCACGGTCTCTATATATGCATCTGTCAATATCTGTACTGTTGTGTGTGGAAGACACTGTTTCCTTGGAGTCATATACCACCTCTGGCTTAAAAAAATTTTTCCCTCTTCCTCTTTTCCATAGATCCCTGGGAGTGAATATATTCCATTGAAGACTGAGTGCTCCAAATCTCTCACTCTCTGCAAATTATCCAGTGAAGTCTCAACCCTAAACAAGAAACTATTTATAGGTGATACATGTTAGGAAAAAGAAAATCAGTTTTATCCAATTGAGTGTCACTGGGCACATCAACAACTTTTCAGGACAGACTATTTGCCAAGGAGTAGTTGACCAACACAAAATGAACTCCATATTTTTCTGCACTTTTCCTTTTTTTTTTTTTGCTTGCTTGGGTACTTTTTTGCTTATAATTTTCTTCAGTTTGCTTGTTTTGTGTTCGCAGTTTTTTGTTTGATCGATGAAGAAAAGAAGTTGGATGTGTAGAGAGGTAGGGAAGAGTACAGGGAGGGATAGCTTCAAAATATATGAAAAAAATGAAGTAAAAATTTCTATTTTGTAGATTTTTCTTATAAGTAGCAGTTGACATATTCAGTGCAAGAACTCCTATAACCTCTATTTGGCTTCTTGCTACAATACTTACCTTAAATGATGAGCTCAAATTGAGCAAAAACAAGTATTTTGTATGTGCTTGATGTCTCAAACTGACCCTTTAAGAGACTATTTCCCAACAAAATGAACAAAATGAACTGTAGTGTATCCCCATCGCCTTTTATCAGTATATTCAGCATCTGAGTGCATACATTTCTGTCATGAATAGCTGAATAAGTTGGCCTATATGACACCTTTGAATATTAGTCTGATAGAACTTGGGTGAAGTAAACTTCATTTTTCTTTGATTGACTCAGGAATTGCTCTTTAAGTTTCTATGGCATATCAAAGTTTCCACTAAAAATATCTTGGGGGAAATTCATCAGGTCATTTGAAAAGGATTTCTAAAAGACTGTACTTACGAATATATATATGGGTAAAGTCTCAGAAGGTATGCAAACTGTCTCTTAGAGCCAGGAAGAATTATAAAATATTTTGTATTTTGTTCTTCCCCTTTCTTTGTGAATACTCAGTTGGCGTGCTGTTATTCCACATAGTAAGCATTTATTGTTCTAATCAGTAGGCAGACTATTCCCATAAAGTTGCCGATGCCTTAAGCCATGGAACCTGTGAGTATGCTCTATTATATGATAAAGGGAAAATACATTTACATCACAATACAATTGACAAAGAAAGGTTTTCCTGCTATATGTAGCCCAGAAAATTCCCTGGCAGATATAACAACTGCTCTAGTTATTCTTTTCTGTTGCTGTGATAAGACACCATGGCCAGCAATAGAGACAGTGTTCGCCAAAAATATTTCACTATCCCAAAAAGTACAAGAAGAGTCCATAAAGGAAAAGGTTTAGCTTACTCATATATATAAAACATTGTATGTGAATAAACATTATAATAGATATTTGAACTGTTCTCTCTAAAAGAAAAGCATTAAATAGATGCCTAATTATTTGCTAAGTGAAGGAAAGTAAACAAATCTTAGAATAAGTAACACAAATAGAAATGGAAAATAAAGTGAGAGACTTGTAACTCTGCTGGATAAACAAATTCACACTAGTTAATGAAGTCACAGTGTTACATAGAGTACTGCAGTTGTTTTTATTTCTGTGAAAGCTTTTGCTAGTTGATTAGCACTGACATGAATAACATTGGATTTGAGAATCCAACTCAGAGACAATTTAGAATGAGATAAACTCAGTGACAAATATTTGTAATTGAGATAAGTTAGATGAGCATGAAGAGATTGCATTGTAAAAGGTTGCTGGAATTAAGAAAAAGGTATATGTTAATGTATGTCTTTTTATACCATTACAGAAAAACACCTGTGTCTCTAGCAGATAAGTCTCCTTAATTAATGGATTATCTAAAATGGTTTATAATCTCTAATTTTAAAAAAAATAAGCAATCATCTTGGAAATTTTTTCTCCCAAAGCCTTTTTATTCCAATTTTTATCTGCCCTATTTCCAGTTCAAATATTACACATTATATACAATACATGTATAGAAGAAGATGAAGTTCATTAGAATCATTGTTTTAGATGGCACACTTCCCAAACCTAACACATGTTAGAGAACACATTCTGCAATAATAAATGATATCACCCTATAAATGTAGTCCAATACATTGGGATTGATATGTAGTCTCTTCCCTCTGATAAGCTAGAGCACAAAGCAGTAGTCTCTCCTCATTTTAGAGGAAGGCGGAATCACTTCTTAAACCTGCATATTTCTTTGTCATTTTTGATAACTGAAAGGTGTTTTTCATAAATTTTGATATGGAGCAAAAATGGGGACACAGGTTCAGATAAATGAAAAATGCAAACAGAAGAAAATATACCTAAAAGATAAAATTTCTACACAGTAAATGCAGAAAGAATTGGGACAGGGATAAAGATAGGACCTAAGAAATAGTGCATGACACATTTCAGAAAGAAATTGGATGATTACATGTGAGGCTAAATATTTGAATTCTAAATAATGCTCCCTCTCTCTTTCTCTCTCTCTCTTTCTCTCACGCACACAGACCGACAGACAGATACCTGGATACACAGACATACAGACACAGAGAGACAGACAGACAGAGAACAAACACAGAAACAGAGAGATATAGAGACAAGGATAACATGCCTTTCTCATAATCTGTGTTTGTTATCACTAGACAGAGGAACAAGCTCTGGTGAGAATGCTTTTTCATAAAAAGAATTTATACTTTGAAGATGCTACATTTTATAAAACTCTGCTAACTATTTTTCTCTCCCGTGAGGCTTAATTGTTGATTAAGTATTAAGGTGGATGTGCGGATTCTGCCTCCTGATGCATGTGAAGACCAGTTTTCCTAGATGTATATGCTCTGCAAGTCATTTTGGAGTAGGAATGAGTCTCGGCTATGCCGTTAATTAGGTGGTTAAAGAATAAGCAAAATTGCTTCTCCCAGATGTGAAAGTCATCAGTGGAAGAAGAGCATATGCTCATAGTTCCAAAACGCTAGGGTCTGCTTTCTTATTCATGATTCCATCCAGCTGTGCTCTCATCTGTCAGAGTGAATACTAGCCTCATCTATGACGGTTCTGTTTTTCTGGATGGAATTACTTTGCCAAAGTTCTCAGTACCTAAAAGAATGCCCCATGTGGGTTTTGGGGAAAGAGATCTTTGTGCCAAAGAATGGAGTGTTTGGAAACTAAGCAACCAAGGACATTAGAATCTCTTCTCTGAATGTTTTCAGGCTTCCCTGGAGCATGGATGAGTTTTCACAATTCTCAATTGGTGTGACAATGAACCACCACTTGGAAAAGACTAGAGCTTTTAAGCATCTTGACAAGGAGATAAGTGTTGGTTAGCACATTACTCCACAATGTGTGACATACATATAAGCAGATAGAGCACCCAAAAGCATTTTTTGACATGAATAATCCACAGTCATCCCCAGACATTTCAAATCAGGAACTTAGCAATATTCTTGGATGATTTCTCTAGATACTCAGGATAAAAAAATAAACATGGTTGTAACACTTCCTCTCTAATTCGTAAAAATAACACAAAGCTGTAGTCAAAAGTTTCCTCAGTCCCACCCGGCCCCGAGGTCCAGCAGCCACGTACAAAATAATCATTCAGAGGCTTAATATTAATTACAATTTTGTGATCTAAGGCAAGCTACCTTGTATGTGTTAAATTAACCCAATTCTATTAATCTATACTTTGCCATGTGTTCCATGGCTTTACCAGTGTGCTGGCCTGTTGCACCTTATGTGACAGGCTGGTGTCTCTCCTTCCTCCCTTTCTTCTCTCCCTATATCTACTTGGATTTTCCACCTGCTTCTAAGCTGCCTTGTCATAGGCCAATAAAGCTTTATTTATCAACCAATCAGAGCAACACATATTCACAGCATACAAAAAGACATCCCATAGCACTTACCCTTTTCTGTCTAATCAAAAGGGAAGGTTTTAACTTTAACACAGTAAAATTATATATTACAACAGTTATCAAGCAAGAATAACAGTTATAATATCTACTCTATTTGTATTTGGCAAAATTAATGAAAATATTTTATCATCTAATCTATATTTGTGAGTCTAAAGTTTCATATATAATTTTTAACATAACCAAGAAAAATTATAATTACAACTATCTAGTCTTAAACTATATCAAAGACCCAGAAGGAAATAATATTATCTAAGTAAACAGGAAATGTATTGTAAGCAACTTCTAAAATTCTGCAAATGACAGAGACAAATGGCTGCCTGGACAGTCACCCAAAGTTTCTCTGCAGTGTGAGGCATCCATATTAAGCCTATAAGACTAGAGTCTCTCAGTCACTTCTCCCTGTGTCTTGTAGAAGGTAAAGCGGGAACCTAAAGGACCATCTTGCCTTGTTCTGGCAAAATTAATGGTTACTTTTCCATGGGTCCTGCATGTCTAATCGATATAACATTTTGTCAAGCAGTCCAGGCAAGAACACTTTCTTGTCCAAATGGCTAACTTTTGCCATAAGAAAAGAAAACTCTGTATAGAGTTTCTTTAATGCCCATCATCTTGTTTAAAGTAAATTGATGCTGCCAGGAGCAGACATGTCTCATTGTCTACAAAGTCTAAGTTTATAAAACATTTTAAATACAATATTCTGTAGGCTTTTGAAGAAGACCTTGAAAACTTAACTAACATGACGGTAAGTTTTATTATCATAGATGATTAGTTATTAATCTGTATTTCTTAATTATACATTGCAATTTTAAATGAGCTTCATAAACATAATACTTTAAACAAGAGTAGCAATATACATACAGTATAACAAATTAACTTTAAATCTGTAACAATCTAAAATTATTAGTGATTTTAAACATTTTAAACAAGTTGTTGCTCTTTAAATAGATTCAATAATCTACCATTTCATCCTATCATATCTATAGCATCACATTTTCTTCTTTAGAAAAAGGTTGCATTTATAATCAACACTCTTTAAATAAAAATAAACATTTACAAAAAATAATTTATGAATTTAGGCATAGTTTTTCATACATACTACTTCTTGCTGCTTGGGAGTGCTGGCAGTCTTATGGAAATCCTGAGAAAATTAAGAATTATGGTTGTAGTCTGTGAGGATGGATCTTTCAGGGAGTCTTTGCTGATCAAACCATTTTAATCTGGAAGCAACCCACAGCTTCTCATCTTCTTTGGAAACAAAAGCATAACCTCTTTTTCAAATTACCTTAGACACAAATTTGGGGGTCAATATAACTTTAATACATATATATATTAGTTTATCTGAGTAGCCTTTACAATCAAATGTCTTTCTGCAGGTAAAAGTCCCAAAGACAATATAATCCAGATTCTCTGTGTGATTTCCATCTTTATGTGGCTCATTTTTTATATTACTTTTACTGTCTCTTTAAAGACTTTATTTTTTTAATTATCTATTTCTTTATTTAACTATTCTCTTTTTCCTCTCTCTTTCAAGCCTATGTACATTTTTACATATAATGCAAACCATTTAGAGATTTATTCCATTAGAATCTATCTTTTGTGTATCTATAATCCTTTTCTGATCATTGCAAACTGCAGCATGGCTAAGATTGAAGCAGCAGCCATGGTTGCTGACTCCACCCACTTCAGCTTTTCAACATGGTTGAAGTACCCAAGAGAGCCACACTTACTCTGCCAACTCTGGGATCCATGCTGCCATCAGGTAGCGTGCAGTTGGCCCATAAACCCTTTTTGTCCGTATGAGAAAAGGCTAAATTCAATATGCAACGTACTGTGCAGCTAAGAGACACCTCTGTGTACCAATGCAGGAATCTGCCATGCTGCGCTCAAGCTCGAATGCTGCAGCGTCTAGAGGCCGGCGTGAAGCATGAAACAGGAACCTTTTTTTTTTCCCCCCTTTGGTCCCATTTTAGAATCTCTTATTAAGTTCTCTCATGTTTTAGGTGGAAACTTGAGCCAACATGTTGGGTAGCCAAATGTAGCTAGAAGGTTTTCTCTAGTCCTGCCCTGCCCCACAGTCCTGCAGCCACTTGTAAAATAATCATTCAGAGACTTAATATTAATTACAAACTGTATGGTCTATGGCAGGCCTCTTGCTATCTAGCTCTTACATCTTAAATTAACCCATTTCTATTATTCTATATTTTGCCACATGTTTTGTGACTTTACTGGTCTGCTGGCACGTTGCTCCTTGGGCAGCAGGCTGGCCTTTCTCCCTCCCACACTTTCTTCCCTTCACCTGCCTCTAAGCTGCCTTACCATAGGCCAATGCAGCTTTATGTATCAACCAATCAGAGCATAACATATTCAGAGCATTCAGAAAGACATCCCACAGCACAGAGCATTTCAAAAGACAACAATGACAAATAATGACTGGGTTCTTCCAGAGTTCCCATTTCATTTGTGTGGTATTGAAGATGAGAATCTGTTTTTTTTTCTAGAAGATGTGTTTGTATATTTATTTTATGCATATATGTATATCCCTGCATGTCTGTAAGTACACGATGTTCATACAGTGCAAGTGTAGGCCAAAGAGGGCATCAAATTCTCTGGAACTGGAGTTACAGCACTGAGCCTCTGATTGTCAGTTCTGAGACTGAACTGAGATCCTCTGAAAGAGCAACAATTGCTCTTAACCACTTAGAAATCTCTCCAGCCCATTCATCAGAGTGTTTAGAAAGTTCCCAAAGTGATTCAATACATAGAAAACTTTGAAACTCAGTAGTTTATAGTCTTGTTCTCATACTTGGCCACTTTCCATCAGTATGGTAATATGCATATCAAATCTATTATAAAAAAGAATATCAAAAAAGACTATATAGAGACTTAAATCAGCACTAAAATCAGTATTTTTCTTTCACATAACCACCACCATCATCATTACCACAATATTGGTATAACCCTCACCAAGAGTAAACATATTAACTAGAATGTCTGCTCCTGCAATCTGGATATTTTCTTCTAGGATGGATTATTTGCTGAAATGTAAGCCTAGTAAGCATAGTAATTCTATTGTCTACTTGCAACCCCAACTGGCTCCTTTCCTCCTTATTGCAACAATCTCAAAACCTAGTATAGTGACTGACACACAAAGTAAATACAAGAGAAATATGTGTGGAAAAAATGAGTTAACACTAAGTGGCAGATAGTTCTAACACATAAACTAGAGTGATTGTGTCCTTTAGAACTCTCCTGTCCTGACCTTTGAAGGCAGTGTCATAGTAGCTGGGAGCTACATCTGCAGGTGCTATTATGAAGATCTGCAATGAAAATAGATCATGACACAAGAATTATGAACCAAAAGCTGTGGAGCTCCCAGCTGGATCAGGCCCTCTGGATAAGTGAGACAATTGAATAGTTTGAACTGTTTGGAAGTCACCTAGGCAGTGGGACCTGGACCTGTCCTTAGTGCATGAGCTAGCTGTTTGGAACCTTGGGCTTACACAGGGACACTTTGCTCAACCTGGAAGGAGGAGACTGGACCTGCCTGTACTGAATGTACCAGGTTGAGCTGAATCCCCAGGGGAGTCTTGGCCCTGGAGGAGATGGGAATGGAGTGGAGGGGCTGAGGGGAAGGCAGGGGCAGAGGCAGGAGCGTGGAGGACAGGGAACCCATGGCTGATATGTAAAATTAAAACACAAATATAATTAAAAAAGAAAAAGAAAAAGAAAATAGATAATACCTGTGATGTCATTTTACACATGTTTAGTATTTGAATAGATAACAAGACATAGGCCAGAGTGCACAAGTGAGGAACAGACATAGAAGTCTGTCAAAAAAAAAAAAAAAAAAGAAAAATATATAACCTTTAGGAGGCTTTCATTTCCATAGTTGTAAACTATTTCAGTTATCAAAAGAAGTGTTTGGCAAAGAAGAATATAAAATATAAAATGAACTAAGAGGAAAGTATAATGTTAAAGCAATGTAAAAGTTAATTCTAGACATAAACCTGAAGCAGGGGTTGGAGAGAGATTCTGTCCCCTGTCCCATCAACACCAGAGACAGGGAAGAGAGATGACCACAAGGTCTGAAAGGCAGGAAAGCTGCTTCTGCCTACCACCAGCTGCAGCCCTCAGGAGAGCAAACCCTATATATCATGTGGGCAGCACCCACATTGGCACCCCATTGGCAGAGGTATGGGTGAGCCAGCTCCGAAGTTATGAGCATGGGAGAGCTGTCTCTATTACTCATCTATTGTGTAATGGTATGGGTGGGGGAGAGATGCCTGCCCACCAATCAATGCCTGAAGCAGGTAGGAGAGCTGGCCTTGGGGTCATAAAGTTAGGAGAGCTGCCCCTTTCCGCCACCAGCTTCAACACTCTGGAGATGAGGCCCTGCACCTCACTTGGGCAGCACAACAGAGCCAACCCCATTGACAGAGGTGTGGGTGAGCCAGCCCCGAAGTTGTGAGCATGAGTGACCCCTATGCAATGCTTGGGCAACACAGTCGAGCTAACTGAATGTGTAAGCGTGAGAGATTCAACTCTAAGGACATGAAATCAGAAGTACTGGCCCTGGGCCTTGCTCATTGCTGCAAGGGATCAACTCTCCAGGCCAATGCAGGGGAGCTCACCCTGGTGGGAAGGACACAAGGGCGAGCTGGCAAGCTGACCAACCCTGCAACCACCCAGGCCCAGAACCAGAGTTAGGTGTTGGCCTACCCCAACACCCACCCCATCTGGGATCTGCTAGAGCACATGAAGAGACCTCCCCTGCAGACCCAAACTTGAAGGACCTCCACAACACAGGGCAACAGCTGAAAAGCCAAGGGAGTTCCAGTGAGGGCAGAGCGTAGATAGTGTAGGAGAAACCAGAGGCCTTAAACCAGACCAATGACTCTTTGCAATGAACACTAGCAAGCAAAGATACATGGACAAAAGGTTTAACTGTATGGCTCACTGTGTCACACTACAGAGTCTATGACAAGATTAATTTTTTTTCTTCTCTATTTTTTTCTTTTTTCCCATAAGTTCTATTTTATTTTGGGGGGTAGATTGCAAGGGCAGAAGGCAAATATGAAGGGATGGAGAAATGAACGGAATAGAGATGCATGAGATTAAAGACATAAACAATAAATTTTAAAAAGGAAAGAGTGAAATAATATAAAAATAAATATAAAATAAAAACATAAAATGAAAAATAAATATTTTTCTCTTATTTTTCTTTCCATTAATAATAATAATAATAATAATAATAATAATAATAAAGCAATGTAAAAGTGAATCCTAGGCATAACCCTGAAGTAAACTAAAATAGAATTTCTACCAAAAAACCTCATAATTGTTAAGAATCTCACTAATTATATGATTTATTTTATATAACTGAAATGAAAATTATTGCTTAATTTGCTGGAGACTAAAAACATTGGGCCAGTGAGATGGTTCTTTGGAGTAAGGGTCCCTGTCCCACAACCAGGGGGCCTTAGTTTGATTCCTGCTACCCAGGTAAAATGGGAGGAGAGAACTGACTCCACAGTGTTAATCTCTGGCCTCTATGTACGTGCTATGGTACATGACCTACACACACACACACACACACACACACACACACACATGCATTCACAGGCACATAATACACAACTACAATAACAATAATTAAAATTAAAAGGAAATGATTGAGCATATCCATCAAGGAAAAAAACCTCTGTGTTCACAAGCTAAGTCTTATAACCACTGGTATTAAAATTTGGAGAAATTTTCACAATTATCTATTTACCACATTTCTCCCAAATGTCCACCTAGAATGAGCCTGGGAAAATAGCTAGTACTATAGAAAATGATGCCAAAAATAGCAGTATTCCATGTTCATATCATTCAAATATCAGTCCCCTGCTAATTTCTCTTCTGTCTGCTCCATCCTCTACCTAAGGAGGGACAGAGAGTAAGGGCCTCAGGCACATAGATATTCGAGGGTCATATGTTTTGGATAGTCACAAGTTAGCACCAAATTTTATTGAGTGAATAAATACAGATAATGAGTATTATTTCAGGTATCAATTGTTTTTAGTGAACATGGAGACACTGTATCAAGATATGAAATCAATTCATAATTTAATTAATTTTCAACTCCTCTGCAGAGAGTTATTTTTAAAATACCCTTGTGAAACTATTTTTTGGAGACCAGAGTTGAGTTAAGGACACTGCAATGAAACTTCAACTTAATGAGATAAATGTCTTAATGGGAGATAAATAAAACTAAAAGAATTGATTCGAGCATTTGGTTTACAATATTTTGTGTGCAGCTGGTTTCAATTTTGAAATTATTAATAATCTCAGGGCTGAGTACATTTCAGTGGGTGTCCACATGTATTGTCACAGAAGAACAGGCAGGAAATGCAGACTGAAAGGTCTGGGGACATGGGAGGACAGAAGCATCATCTGTGCCTTATTTCCCAGACTTTTCTTTTCTTTTCTCTGCCTCCTGCTCTCTAATTACATCCAAATGGCTCCCTCATTTGTTTTCCTGGCCACTCCATCTGAGGCATGCTGCCAGCAATCTATGCCATCTCATTCTGGCTTCTCCCTTCCTTATTTGCACTGCTA
Organism: Onychomys torridus; assembly: GCF_903995425.1. Taxonomy (NCBI): domain Eukaryota; kingdom Metazoa; phylum Chordata; class Mammalia; order Rodentia; family Cricetidae; genus Onychomys; species Onychomys torridus. The sequence goes on along the minus strand of NC_050451.1, from coordinate 76,365,239 downwards.
ACCTATGGAGATTTGCAAAACTATAGGACTTATCACTTATGTCTCACACCTGTCATACTACTTCAGGTAGCCACATAAAAAATTATTATGAAGAAAAATAAGTCTAAGATAGTGAAAAATGTGCATGCACACAAAAATCAAGTATGGATATTTTTACTTCATGAAAATATGAGTAAAGATATCTTCTTCTAATAGAAGTTTATGACTATCTTGAACATTATACAGATCCGTAATTTCAGGGGGCCCAAGCTGCTACAAAATTGATGTAAGAACAGATAAGTAAAAATTGGATTTACTTTCTCTGGAGAGTTATTAGTCAGTGCGTTTACATTTAAAGTGGACACACTCCTTTACTTTTTCACTTCCACTTCTAAAGTAACAGACAAAATCACTAGTAATTCAAATCTAACAAAAATCTGGCTTCTCTCTATAAGCTTACTTACTGCAGAATGATGAGTAATGAGAAAAACCTTAATTTCCATTCATGCATAATAGGTTGAGTAAATTAGTGTGTGTGTCCAAAATAAACTATAAAAAACTCTGATTTTATAAAAACATATCCAATCACAAGCCCCTAATAACTTCCCACTACTCTGTATCACTTTTGTAATAATAAGTGATCTTAGTTTTCTCACATTAGTTTATTATACCTGTGAAAAATATGTCCCATCAGTCTAGAACAAAGAGTCCTTAAGCTGGTATATATGCAACAGGAATATGTATAGAAAACAGAAATAGCATCAGATAGGACAGTAAAGCTCATATCACCAAACATTTTGAATATTATGAAGGAGTTGTCCTAAAATATATGCAGACATTGGAGTCCAGCAATGCCGATTGCACTTAGCCTAGGTCTGTTATGTTCTATCACTGTTTCTTTACAGTAAGCATGGTCTGTGTATCACACCAACTATGAAGAAAATTGAGAAAAAAGACAAACAAAGAAGAAAAAGGAAGGGGGGAAGAAATAGGAAGGAGATAGATTAAAAAACAGAACTCATAACATCTTTGAAACCACCAGCTCCATCTGTGCTGTGGGCTGCCTCCCAGCTATGTTCCAACACTGGAAGAGTGAACATACCCTCCTGTCCTTATTCCTCCAAACTACTCCCAAGAATTTAATAATGGTTTCCCTCTTGATTGTATTCTCAGAAGTCTCAACTTGTGCTTCATTAGAACTGGTTCTGGATCTCCACACACTCCATCGCACCCCAGTCTCTGCAGCTTGTGACCACTTACTTGTCCAATTAGTCCTAGTTTCTTTTTTATTTATCAGAAAAGTATTTTCATTCCTTAAATTCTTAGCTGAGGAGTCCACCTTTTCTAGAAAGCTTGTCTCTGAGAACTCCTTTTCTTCTAGTGAATAATGATATATTTCAGCACTGAAGCAATTAATGGGAAATTATTATAAATCCAAGCTTTTCTTATGCATAAGTTTCATATCAAAAAATACATTCATCAATGAAAAAGGAACTGTGTAGTTGAAGAAAAGTAATTATTTCTTCAAATGAATTCAGAGATATATTAGAGATCAGCATTTGACTTTTTAAACTATCAGATGAAACTTTATCTTTGCAGTATTTCCCTTTATATTTTACATGAATTGATTTACAGAACTTAACACAATTTTTTATGATATGTTTATTCTCTTTGTCATTACTTGGACATTGACAAGATAAACTTCAATCCCTAGCTTTGAGTGATACTCATATATTTCTGAATACAGATTATTAATAATTTTAAACAATTGAGCTTTTATCCTCAATAGAGTTTATAAAATATTTGACCTCAAGTAAAAATTATGTTTCAAGTAGGCATGAAATAATGAATTTAACAATATATACTGAATATATATGCAGGAGCTGTAGAGGTGGCTTAGCTGTTAAGAACATATGCTGCTCTTGTAAAAGATTGAAACTCAGTTCCCAGCGCTGATTCAATTGGCTCACAAGCACTTGTAACTCCAGCTTCTAGTAGAATTGTTACTTTTGGTGCCAGTAAGAATCCACAACCCCCTCACACATACATGCACATAAAAATAAAAGAACTATTGCACTTTGGTGTAGGATCCTGAGTCAGAACCCATTCTTTCCAGATCAATAATTGCTTCCGAAAGTTATAATTTTGCAGTTTTGAATACATTATGTTTCAGAATCAATTGCTCGTTTCAAACACAAAAAGGTAAAATAATACTAAAAAGGAAATTAAATACAGTGAGATAATTTGTATATTCGAAGTGCCTGACTGGTCTGGCAGCCTGTCGCTTATGGTTAACCAGAAAAAAAAAAAAAAAAAAAGAAAAGAAAAAGAAAAAGAAAATGAGTTCTAGTGAAACAGAGGACATGTAGCAAATGCAGAATTTTAAGTTAATAGAAAATGAATAAGGGCAGACCAATAATTGAAGGACTTTTTATGAGAAAAAGTAAAAAGAAAAATTGGAAGAGAGGGATGTATGAAAGTTTTTTGGTTTTTGGTTTTTGGTTTTTTTTACCTTCACATCCTCAAAGGGAGAGAAGCACACACACACACACACACACACACACACACACACACACACACACACAGAGAGAGAGAGAGAGAGAGAGAGAGAGAGAGAGAGAGAGAGAGAACATGTGAAACAATAAGGAGGAAGACAAAGAAACAGAGAAGAATCACTCCTCTTCAGTTGTTCAGGATTGCTTGACATTCAGAAAAGAGGCCAGGTCAGTGGCTATGGGCAGCATGAGAAATGCTTCATAAAGAGGAAGAAGCACAAGAAGGGTCCATTTGATGAAGAAGTTAGGACTTGTGGGAAGTGAAGTTCCCAGAGGAAGCAAAGAGAGAGCTACACCAGTGTCAAGGGTTGCATTAAGGCCAAAGCACTGGAATTGTGACTGTGTACAAGTTCAATGACAAGACCGACCGAGTTACCTGGAACAAATGTAGCGCCTTTGAGAGTCATTCATTGTTCAGCTTCTTCTCACCTAAATTTCTTACTACTACCACAGACCCAAAATGTACCCTTATGAAAATTAATAATGTCAACAGATGGGACCCAAGGCCTAGAAACCCCTCTTTTCTATAATCAGCCTCCCTAAAGTGTCTGCCAAGATGTTTGGAGTGTCTTGAGTTGGATTTAGAGTCTTTGGGGTACACAACCAAAAGTGGTACAGCTGGATCAGGTGGTAGATCTATTTCTGGCTTGTTGAAGAACCTCCACTCTGATTTCTAAATTGGCTGCATGTGTTAACACTCCTGTATGTGAGTAAATGCTCCCTGTTCCCCACGTCCATGCTAGCATTTGTCATCATCATTTTATTTTTTTTAAATCTTAGTCATTCTGACTGGGATAAGATAAAATTTTAAAGCATTTTTAAGTTGTATGTCCTTGGAGTGTAAGGATACTGAACAGTAAAAAAATATATCAGCCTCTTGCATTTTATCTTTGAGGAATCTCTGTTAATTTTATGCTGATTTTTATTGGGCTTTTTATTAATATATGGGTTTTTTTTAGTTCTTTGTATATTCTAGATAGTAACTCACTACTATCATACATATCGCTTATAAAGATTTTTTTCCCATCTTATACGCTTCCTCTTCTATCAAATGTTATTGACTTTTGGTATATTTCAATTTCATGAGGTCTCATTGATGAATTGTTGTGTAATGTCTGCACTATTGGGGGTCCTTTTCAGAAAGTTATTTCCTGTGCCAGTAAGTTCAAACATACCACAGACTTTCTCCATCAGATTCAGAGTACCAGACCTCAAGTAGAGGTCCTTGATTTATTTAGAGTTGGTTTTGTACAGAGTGAAAAATAGGGATCTAGTTTCATTCTTCTACTTGCAACAATTCAGCTTGACCAGCACCGTTGAAGATGCTCTCTCCACTAAGTATTTTTGACTTTGTTGTCAAAACTAAGGTCTCTGTAGGTCTGAGGGCTAACATGTGGCTTCCCAGTCCTTTCCCTTTGGTTAAAATATTTGATTTTATGTAATTATTATGTTGTTTTATTACTAAAGCTCTGTAACACAACTTGAAAAGTGGAATGGTGATAATTCCAGACATATTTTTATTATTCAGGATTATTTTGACTATCCAGTATCTCTGTTTTTCCTTGTGAAAGTTAAGATTTTTTTCAATTACTGTGAACAAATGAAATGGAATTTTAGTGAGTATTGTAATGAATCTGGAGATTGCTTTTGATAGAAGTGCAATTTTCACAACATAAATTCATGAGCCCATCTTCTGGTACCATGTTTGCAGAGGCAATTATAACGTCCAAGAAATGGAAACAGTCTAGATGTCCTTCAGTTGGTGAATGGATAATTAAAATGTGTTACATTTAATCAATGGACTACTCTTCAGCTGTTATGAAATGAAATTTGGACCAAATGGAGAGGGGGATGGCAGAGGGGAGTAAAGGAGGGGTATGGGGAAAGATAGATAACAATAAAGGCCATTTGAGAGATTGTACAGAACACTAAAACAGTGGAAGCTTCTGAAAATGTCTGCACATATGAAAGAAATGTAAATGGAATCACCAATCAACAGGGGAGACAAAGCCCCAGCACAACATTTCTTGCCATGAAGTGAAACCCCTGTGCCAGAAATATGTTTTGTCTAACTGGGTTGTTGGGCAAAAGGAACTCCATGTAAACCCCTATATGATTGAGGCTGTTGTCAAGGCTATTGGTTGCTTTCCGAAAACTGATCAGAGGACCTATTTCTCAATAAAACACCTACATATCTTAAAAAGACACATTAGTGAATGTTTCTCTAATGTGTAAATGTTATCTTAGAATCCTTAGATGCACATATTTCATTTGAAATGTCCATAGAGGTAAAGAAAACATTAAAGGGTCATAATGGTTTCCAAAGAAGATGAGATAGAATTCAGTGACATGAATGGGAAAAAATAATGAAGTAGAAAGGCTTAAATGGGTTTTAGGCTGGAATAGAAGTGAATATAAGTGTGATAAGTAGCACTATATACATTTCAAAAAGTTATACAGAAACCTACTACTGTAGACGTTTCCTAAAATGTATACATATATTTTACATATAGTGCAACTGAAATAAAGTTGCACTATAATGGGGCAAGAAAGCATCCGTTAGATACCACAGCCTGACAAACAGCCCAGTGCCAAGACTGGGTTATCTCTTTTGAAGTTATTTGCTAGTGAAGTTCAATAGATCTGAAAATATTACAGGCTATTGCAGATACTCTTGGTGAACCCCCAGAACTTGACAGTAAAACTTCACTGTTAAAGGCATCATATATTTGAGTGGTAGAATATGAAGACATCAAGCTGGTACCCACTTGGAAGCTTTAACTGTGCTGTATGTATTTCAGAGTATTGGAAGGTGGTATTCATATTATATTGGAGGAGAAAAGTAATCATCGATCTTACCTGCTGTGATCCCTGTGAAATACAGTGATTTCAGGCCTGACACGATATGTTCACTGATCACCAGTGGTGTGAATGCCATGAGAATAATCAACCATTTTCTCATTGGTCCATTCTACAATGAAATCCATTTTTGACACCTTTATCATGTTTAAGAAGCTGTGGTTAGACAGGTGATCATGGGCTCTAAGAAAGAATATAATATTGTTCCGCTAAATGGGCATAGTATCAAACTGACTCCTAAGAACTTATGATTATACACATATATTAATATATTTTCAGCCCTCATCAGAGAAGCTTCTTTTCACAGCAAATTGTGAGCAACACAGAACCACAGCTAGCCACGTTGCAGAAAATACAAAACTATAGAATGATCACCCTTATTAGAACATATATATCACATGACCTGCCCCCTCCTCCCCAGAGCTCAGGGATTGAGGGAGGAGTGGTAGATAAGTTCAAGTAAATAGTGTTTTCTGCACACAGCAGGACAGTTGTACATATACATTCACAGTGGGTGAGGCAGCATGCAGAAGATCTGGGCAATTTCAAGCGAGAAAAAATTCTAGCATAGAGAGGGAGGTAGACACTAATTCTGATCTCCAGTTGAGGAACTGCTGGCAATTCATATCTCCTGGGAGAGAAAGAATCAGTTCTCTCTAATGGTGTGTCCATGGTAGGTTGGCCATGCTCCCCTGGATCTATACACATCCAAGAGTACATGGACAGTACACACATTAAAAGAAATGACACAAAGTTTGATAGATGGAGAGCTGGGACAGGTCCTTGATTTGTTCAGTGATGCAAGTATGATCTAAATACATTGCATAAAGTTATCAAAGAATTAATTTTAAAGGTGGCTGCCTAATGACTTCTGTTGTCCTGTGCCACAAAACCTTCATGCAATGATTATCAGATGGGAACATGGAGTTTTGTATAAATTAAATCAAGGTTCTTGAGTCATGGTCACTCTCATTTGGCTAACAAATAAACTATCCTTTATTCTCCTTAATGTGACAGTTTTATTCTTTGCTTGAAAATACAGTTAACTAATCTCTTTGTGAAGCAGGAACATGATATCATCCACAGAAAATTAAGGGGAAATGAAAGCTTTTAGAAGTTTTTAGCCATGGAGGATATTTGAAATAACAGCTTTTAAGGGAAAAGTATGGGTAGGAAAGAGGGGAAGGTTCTGGGAGGAGCTAATGTTAGAGTGCAAATATGATCAAAATATTGTATAGGACATTATCAAAAATCAATAAAAAATATTTTGAAGGTGTAGGAGGAAAAGGAACAAAAGAGGACTTGACCATGCACTTGCTTGATCTTGGGGTACAGATCATGCACACATTCTGAATGGAGAATATAGACATGTTAATACCAATTAAGGTTGATAGTTTGCCAGACGGGTCTGTGTTAAATCCTCTATCTACGTTCTGTGGTTGTTTAGCTTGAGATTTTTGTTGGATTCCAAACAGTGGGAGTGGGCCTGTGTAGTTGGAAGTTTCTCTGGTCCCAACAGGCCCCAGCAATCCCATGGCCTACTTATAAAATAATCATTCAGAAGCTTACATTAATTACAACTGCTCGGCCATTAGCTCAGACTTATTACAGACTAGCTCTTGCACTTAAATTAACCCATAATTCTTATCTATATTTAGCCACATGGCTTGGTAACTTTTCTCAGTTCTGCCTTGTCATCTTGCCTCCTCTGTGTCTGGCTGGAGATTCCTGACTCAGCTTTCCTCTTCCCAGAATTCTCCTCTCTGCTCATTCTGCCCATACTTCCTGCCAGGCTACTGGCCAATTGGTGTTTTATTAAACCAGTGTACAAGAGCATTATCTCACATCAGGGATGTCTCTAACATTTTTGCCTATTCTTGGGACTCTTTTCCTTCTACTGTGTGTCCAACCTTTATTTTAGGGTTTATGCCAAGCCTTATGGTATCTTGTTATACCATGTTTGGTTGATATCACTGAGTCCTACTCTTTTTTTTTTTTTTTGAAGGGAAATGGAGGAGCAGTGAATCTATGGGAGAATGGAGGTAGAGTGAGGGTCTGGTAGGAGGGAAGGGAAGGGAAGATGTGGTTGGGATGTACTGTATGAGATAAGAATGAAGAAAGATGATGAAAAGATGGAAAATAAGATGAAGAAACATAAAGAGGGTGTTTGAAGTAATAAAAAATATAACTTAGAAAGTAAAACATATTAATAGTGACAAGAAAGTCCCTATGAAAAAAATTAAATTACCATGTGGAGTAAAACATGTACATTGTAATATGAGTTACTTTTATTAAATTATAATAGATTAGAAGTTTATGACATGAATAAAACCAACTACTTTTTGAAATACATTCAATTTTGGCTCATTTTATGGAGGAGAATTTAGACAGTGGAACATCAGCAGAAAATGAAATGAAATGCCAGAAAACTGACTACATTTCCTACAAGGAGGTGAATAATCAAAGATGGTTCAGGATTCCAGGTAGGAGAAAGTTGAGGTTCGTGTCATGTCTTCAGAGAATGAATTGGAAGGATAAGGAAATTTGAGAGTGACAGTGAGAAATACCTATAGGAGAAAGCATTATTTTTTCATTTAAAAGCACGAAATTTTATGCTTTTTACTATTCTCTAATAAGTTAGTACAAAATTCATAATAAGATATTTCCAAAATGAAAAATAAATCACAATGGCTTCATGAATAATCTGATTTTATATTAATTCTCTTAAAATTAATTTTATTCCAGTCAAAGTTTGTCAGTGCTAAACACTAACACTATTTTATACTAAAATTCTTCTTTCTTTTATGGTCTTTATACTTATCATTAAATTGAGTGGATATTTAAATTTATATAAGTGGTTTTATTAACATTGAAAGCTATTATAATTGTTATCACAATTGAAAAGTGGTATGAATTGTGTTTCATTAAGTCACTGTCTACTTTAATATTCTATGACCCAAGCACTGTGGATTTTAAAGTAGCAGATGTTTCAAGATGTTACAAGAATTCTTGCTCTACCTACCCTCACAGTAGTAACAATGCACTTTGCATTTCTTGACTCTGAACCAGAAGTGATGTAAGAAAATACAGAAATAAGTGGGCTGTAGAGCAGCAAGACTCTGCCAAAATCCTTGTTCCCTTTCATTAATGATGTGAAATAATAAGCCCAAAAGAACACGAAGATGTTAACTGTTCATCTTGGGACTTATATCTCAAACACCAATGTTAGAACATTCTTCTGTTCTCAAATGACCACTGGATTTCACAGAGCAGGACTCAGGAGTACCAGTCTGGTGTCCTCCTTCAGATTTAGACTCAGTGAGTAGAGTTTCTCTGTGCTTTCTGTTCTAGTGTTCATCTGAGCCAAGAAAATGCCTGGTCCTGGAATTAGGAATATCATTTCAAAGATGAAACATGATTCAAGGCTAGTGATGGCTACAAGTGTTCACACTAAATTTTTACAGGGCAATAGTATGCGAAATTCCTTATTTCCAAGTGATGGCATTTAGCAGTTAATTGGCAATACCTACTAGGGCTGACAGGACTCTATTTGTCTGAGGCAGTGTGGATCAATACTTCTAAAGTCTTTGTGAACACGTTATACACTAGATACCATAAAAGGGGATTGTACATTTTTATGCAATGTATCATGTCATTCTTATGTCTTATGACTTCAGATACACTTTATATTCCCAAGAGATTCCTATCTTCTCATTGAACACTCTTTGCATCAGAATTAGGTTCTAATCTAAATTTACTTTGAATAGTCCAGATTAAAATTTTCACTAAAGGAATGAAGCTTAAAATAAAAGTTAAATTGAATAATACAAAGCTAAAGTAATATTTTTGCACACAGAAGCATGTGAGCAATATCTAAAAATGAATAGATATAATATCAGGCTAGTTAATGCCAGGAGAGGAATAAATAGGAAAAAATTATCTCAAGAAAAATGATCCTCCTATGAGTGAGTACATACCATGTTTGTATTTCTGAGTCTGGGTTACCTAACTCAGGATGATTTTTTCTAGATCCATCCATTTACCTGCAAACCTCATGATGTCATTGTTTTTCTCTGCTGAGTAGTACTCCATTGTGTATATGTACCATATTTTCTTTATCCATTCTTCAGTTGAAGGACATCTAGGTTGTTTCCAGGATCTGGCTATGACAAACAATGCTAATATGAACATAGCTGAGCAAATGCCCTTGTGGTATGATTGAGCATTCCTTGGGTATATGCCCAAGAGTGGTATAGCTGGGTCTTGGGGGAGATGGATTCCCAATTTTCTAAGGAAGCGCCATATTGATTTCCAAAGTGGCTGTACAATCTTGCATTCCCACCAGCAGTGGAGGAGAGTTCCCCTTGCTCCACATCCTCTCCAGCATAAGCTGTCTTCTGTGTTTTTGATCTTAGCCATTCTGACAGGTGTAAATTGGCATATCAGAGTCATTTTGATTTGCATTTCCCAGATAATTAGGGATGCTGAGCAATTCCTTAAATGTCTTTCAGCCATTTGAACTTCCTCTGCTGAGAATTCTCTGTTTAGTTCTATAGCCCATTCTTAATTGGACTGTTAGGCATTTTGATGTCTAATTTCTTGAGTTCTTTATGTATTCTGGATATCAGCCCTCTGTCAGATGTGGGGTTGGTGAAGACCTTTTCCCATTCTGTTGGCTGTCGCTTTGTCTTGTTGACCGTGTCCTTTGCTCTACCAAAGCTTCTCAGTTTCAACAGGTCCCATTGATTGACTGTTTCTCTCAGTGTCTATGCTACTGGTGTTATATTTAGAAAGTGATCTCCAGTGCCAATGCGTTCACGAGTACTTCCTACTTTCTCTTCTATCAGGTTCAGAGTAACTGGATTTATGTTGAGGTCTTTGATCCACTTGGACTTAAGTTTTGTGCATGGTGACAGATATGGATCTATTTGCAAACATAGGAGGATATTAGATGTAAAACAAAGATGAGTAGACTGCTACACAACTCCAGGGAGGCTACCTAGAAAACAGAACCCTAGAAAAGACCCAGGGATCACCCAATGAAAGAGAAATGGATGAGATCTACATGAACAACCTGGACGACAAGGGGAGTAATGAAGGGCAAGGTTTGAGGGAAAGAAAGCTTAGGGGAGCAGGAGATCCCAGATGGATCAAGAACAGAAAGGGAGAACAAGGAATAACAGACCATGATAAATGAAGATCACATGAGAACAGGAATAGGCAGAGTGCTGGAGAGGTCCCCAAAAATCCACAATGATATATCCTCTGTAGACTGCTGGCAATGGTCGGGAGAAAGCCTGATCTGACCTAGTCTGGTGATCAGATGACTAAACACCCTAACAGTCGTCTTGGAACTCTCATCCAATAACTGATGGAAGTGGATGCAGAGATCCTCAGCCAGGCCCCAGGTGGAGCTCCAGGTGTCCAACAGTCGAGAAAGAGGAGGGACTGCAAGAGCGTGAATTGTTGAATCCAAGATTGCGAAAAGCACAGGGACAAATAGCCAATTGAAAGAAACCACATGAATTATGAACCAATGGCTGTGGAGCCCCCAGCTAGATCAGGCCCTCTGATAAGTGAGACAATTGAATAGCTTGATCTGTTTGGGAGGCACCCTGGCTGTGGGACCAGGACCTGTCCTTAGTGTATGAGCTGGCTGTTTGGAACCTTGGGCTTACACAGGGACACATGCTTAGGCTGGAAGGAGGGGACAGGACCTGCCTGAACTGAATCCACCAGGTTTAAATGAATTCCCAGGGGTGTCTTGGTCCTGGAGGACATGGGAATGGAGGGGAGGGGCTGGGAGGAAGATGGGGGGGGGGGCGGGAGCGGGGAGGACAGGGGAACCCATGGCTGATGTATAAAATTAAAACACACAATAATAAAAAAAAAGAAAAATGATCAATATGAGAAAAGATAACTCAACAGACATATGCATTAAGTGTAAACCAGGGAAATGTGGAATTAGCTGGGAGGTTGTAGCATAGATCTTAAATCCTAGCACTCTGGACGCAGAGGCAGGCAGATCTCTGAGTTTGAGGCCAGCCTGATTGACAGATCGAGTTCTAGGACAGACAGGGATACACATATTAACCCTGTCTTAAAAAAACAATAACAATAATAAATAGTGGACTTAAAAGAAAATAATAACCCTTGAGTGCCCATTATGAAGAAACTGTGGGAACTATAGAGGAGAAGCTGAAGGTGTTCTGAGTTCAGCTATGAGTTAAATTCTTCAAGGAATTAAAATATGTGAAGACTGCTACTACTCCAATCCCCTGAAGTGTACTAACTTTTGCTTCCTGACATTCAAGAGTTTAAGAATCCAAAGTTTCTACATCCAACCTCTAAATTTTGAATATTAATGAAGGGCCCAAGGGGTTGACATTTTATCAAATCCTTGATATAAACATTTGTATATTTATCATCTATAAAAGATGCATTATATTTTTATAATTGATATTTATTTTGCTATCATAATCCCTGACACTCAAATTTCAATGAAATGCCACATATGTAGTACATAGATTTTCATTGATTATGTCACAGTTCTATATCATATTTCCTTTATTTTGAAATACAAAAGTGAAAAACCTTTTTCTCTTTTATTCAAATCATCTGTAATCTCTTCTGTAGAAACCACATTGATCAGAATGTGTTTGTGTCAGAACATTGTCAAAAATATGATACGTGATGAACAACGCCTTAGAGAACTGTGAGAGACGCTCCAGGAAGAGATGCAGAGGGCCTTTGACCTCAGGTGTATTTTATTCCCTAGGTTGTTCTTGGACATGATTTTGTGCCTCCTATGACAAACATTTACATTAAATTCATAAGACATATTTATTCTTGCTGGATGTCAGAACACAGCTATCATACTCAGTCTGGTTGGTGTACCCTGAATCTGGATAAGGCCTCTGCCTTGCTTCAGTGCTTTCCCACATATAAATCTATAGTACCTGCAGTTTAAATTTGTCTGTCTTGAGAAAGTTCTAGGAAAGAGTTGCTCTGTGAATATTTAGTAGATACTTACTGACATTTATTTACATGTTTTTCTGATCACATTTTTCTGAATTCAACCTTCTTTGGATCATTGCTTTTTTTGTTACATTGGTTATAAAAGTACACTGAAAGTGAAGTAATGTTGTCTATAGATTTAGACTGTTGTAGATGAATTTCTAAGTGGTCTTATTAAATAAAAAGCATAGAGCCAAATATAGGAGTGAAAGCCTTCGAGATCAGGATAATAGGAAGAGTCACCAGCCAACCTTACCTCACTAGCTCTGCAGCTTCCAAATGCGAGTTACTTCCTATCTACGCACATCTATATGCCTTGCTGTTCTGCCATCTGATTTGCTCTCTGTCCACCTACATCACTTCCTCTTCCTACAAGCTCTGTCACTTTCTGTCTGTCTATACAGACCTCCAAACCTCCATGGTTAACAAACGTTAGAATTGAGGCATATGCCACCACACCTGGCTCTGTTTCCAGTGTGGCCTTGAACACAGAGGTTCTGCCTGCTAAGTGATAGTATTAAGGGCATGTGTTACCACTGCCTGACTTCTTTGTTTACTTATAATGGCTGGCCTTTTTCCTCTGATCTCCAGGCAATCTTTATTTATTAAAGCACACTTAAAATATCACCACATTTCAGCACAAATAAAATATCACCACAGTTTGTCCCATTCTTTCAGGTCCTCAGACCCCAGGTCTCATAGACAAAGATAAACATAGGTCAGAGAAAGCTGACATGCTTGCAAAACTCTGTATGCAAACATTTAGCTTTAAAAGGCATATGCAAACTCTTGTTAATTGACTCATACAAGATTTTCACTGTGTTAAAATCTTGTTTATAGTAAATAAAGCAACATATACCTCAAACCTAACATTCTAATATAAAGGTTATAATTTTAGTTGAAATCACCTAGAATTTTAAACAATATTAAAATTTACCCTCTTTCAAGGGATTTGAACACATTGTTTGACCTTGGTGGGTCCTTGGTTCAATATTCCATGACTCCATCAAACTTACATTTGTCGTACATACAAAACAAGCACCTTGTGGATTTCTACTACCAGTTTGGCATGGACCTTGTCCCCCATGGTCAATAGTTGCAACAACCTCTCTATGCTGAGCACTTGGCTGTGACACTTGAGGGCCAGGGAAGCCTCTTCATCAGCACTCTACCTTCAGGCTCTCTTGTTACAGATGAGCTTGCATATCACAAGTTGGCCCCTTTGGTAGGTAGGCTTGCTACCAGGGCCCTTTTCATATTGCCCCAACAAAAAGCAGGAGGTTTTGCTCTACTAATTGCATCCACTTTTTCAGCATTTTCTGTGTCTTTGAGGTTCATCAAGCTCTTTACACTCCACAAACATGTACATTTTCTATACATGTCTCTGCCATCTGTTTATCTGTCTTACTTTAGGTCTGGATGAGAGCATAAGCAGTAGCTATAACACAGCCTAAAAGGTATCCTGTCTTGAAATGTCTAATATCAAACAAATTAGTCCATTACCCTTAGCCTAGAGTTCACTCAGTTCTCTGTAGACAAGCAGAATGCAATAAGATGATTTTTTTTTTCTGCCAGAATTTCATGTGAATGGCTTCAAGCCCAATTCCCAGTGAAGTTTTTGAATCCCCTTAAACTTTATGAGCTGGGAATCCATTTTCTGTATTTTTCATTTTTATCTTTTTAAGTGCTTTTGTCTTCCAAGTTTCCACTTTGTCTTCAAAGTTGCCAGAAAATGGCTCACTAAGTTCTGTTTAAATATTCAAGATTTTTTTCTGACACCTAGTCGAAATTTTTACACATCCCTCTTCCAGAAAATGTCTTCCAACGACTAAGAACTACATGGTCAGATTTGTCATAATAGCCGGCTTTCTGGTGCCAAATTCCTGTATTTGTTATTTGTATTGTTGCTTCCACAAAATACTCTGGCAAAAGCAACTCAAGGAAGCACACATATTATGTAAGGCTCACAGTCCCCGTGTGCAGCGGTCATTGCAGGGGAGTGACGACGGCTGAGGAGCTGGAAGCCGCCGGTCACCGTGCATCTGCAGTCCTCGGTGAGAGTGGGAAATGAATGCTCTCTTCCGCTTTTCATTCAGTCCACGACCCTAGCTGATGGCATGGTGTATTAGTAGGTTTGGTACACCTTCTTACTCTAATGAAACCAATCTAAACAATCCTTCACAGCTATGCCCAGAGGTTTCTCTTGGTAACTCCAGATCCTGCCGAGTTCACAAGCAATCTGAATCATCCCAATCACCACAGTTTTGAAATTGCTCCATATGCTCAATTCCTTTACCTGGAAAGTGGAGTAAGAACAGCCATTACTTCCAAGGTTTATTCTCAGAGCCCACTGAGCATCCCTTGCTTATCAAAAGTACCTGGCATCAAGTAAGCAGCATAAAAAATTTAAATTGAAATGAAATGAAACTGCACTGAGTGTCCCAGGGAAACTCCCAGCGTGAATTCCTTGCTTTCTCCGTTTACCTGGCTGTGAGAACTCACAGCGTTTCCTATTTCATCTCTGTGGTTTCATTTTGAAAAGAAGAATGCTGCTGTATCTCCAGAGAATCGGTTGCCACACATGCTCTAACAGCCACGTGTTTTCTAGAGAGACATGCTTGATGCTATTTATGGTCTCTGAAGGAAATCTATGCTTGTTCAGTATCAAAGCATTGTGGTTGGATTGAGAAAGACTGATTTGATTCTCTAGAACAAATTTCTCAGTAGGCTCTCCCCGTCTAGATTATCAAAGGTTTTATATAAACGTTCTCCTTTACATTCTTGACACAGAACATATGAATTCTATGCAGGCAGATGACCAAGTAGGATTTCTATCATCTACCTGGGCTGTAAACACAGAAAGATTTTGCTTCTATATATTTAGGGTCCTGATGCCATTCTAAAATAAAGGTGCCCCAGACCTAGATCCACAGGCAGACTCATCTTCACACTGCCAACAAAGTCTAGACAGAACTTTCCATACACTGAAACTCAATTAAGACCACACTGAGCTCACTGTGCATTTCCTTATATGTCTCCCAAATACCATAGATTGCACATTCGGTAAGATCATTCGAGTTTGTTTGTACATTAGGATTATATTTTCTCTACAAAATATCACTGGAAATATTTTCTAATGATTGCATAATTTGTCTAAATGAAATGGCAGCAAGTCTAGATTATAACAAAAGAAATTGTTTCAAGTTTATACAATTAGAACCATGGATTTTTATTAAACTATTATTATAATCATACATAATGTTTAATTTTAATTTGATCACTTCAGAAATGTATATTTTAATTACTCTAGCACTATTTATCTCATCAATCTTCAAGTAACTAGTCATTTGCTTTAATCTTTAATAAAAGGACTTGTTATTCATGTTAGGGAAAGAGACACATGATAAAAGATGTAAATAATAAATAAATATCTCAGGAACTTTCATTTTAGTTTTAAAGTGTGGAGGTATTTTCTTGGAAAAGACACAATCAACATTTTCAAAGAACTAGCAGCTTCTGTTCAAGGTAAAAATCATTCATTTCCTCTGAGTCTCTTTAGTACATTGTGTCCACAAGAGGAAAAGCAATAGAGTATCTCCATGGCAAAGAATATCTTCATGATCTGGAGCATTTGTTTTTGGAAGCACTTTGTAATTCTTGGTATCAGTACTGAGGTTCAGTAAGTGGCATAGAACACATTTGAAACAGTGCCTCCCAGTATTACTTGAGCTAGATAATTGCATGTAAGAAAATAAGGATCTTTAATAACCTACATTTTTATAATTACTTTTAAAAATCTGCTTTCTATGTTTCATTGTTTGAACCACTCTATTTTTAAAAAAATTCTGTTCTCCCTGTCTTCCTAATACTATGACTTAACAGATTTGAAGCCTTTTCCCTTATTTCTACAACTGCCTAAAATAAAAAAAAAAAATGTTCAGGTGAAGCCAGGAATATATGGTGTTTAACCGATGAATTTTGAGGTTAGCTGCTCCTACTCACTGAGACTAACATTCAAAATAAAATGAATTATAAATTCTGTTCTCTCCTTAAAGGATAAAGTTTATTATTATTTTCTGGGCAATAAGTCTATACATTAAAAATTTATGCCTAGCTAATTTTTCTGGACTACTAAGTAACATAGAAAGTAAATATGAATCGTTAATGATTGAAATAGAAATTAATTAAAATATTTAAATAACAAAGAAATTGCATTTACTGGGCATCTGGTATTTGGTAAATACAATTAAGTTAGAGGCTTATCCAAGTATTCTGAGAATGAACATAAAAAGCAACATATGCCATATTTTAAAAAGTCTCATAGGAGGAAGCACAGCACTGATGACAATAAAATTAAATAATATTCAGGAATGCATACAAATGGTTTATGTAAATCAACTGTTAAGTCAATGTTGGCTATTGCTTTAAGAATAAGGCATGTATAATGACCTTATACTGTGAGGTGGGATGTTTTCCTTCTTTGTGTTTGTTAGGTAGCAAATTATGGCATTAATGTTTTCATCTCACCTAACTAGTTGTGAAAATATCTCAAAAGAAAACTAAAATAGGCACTAAAAATGAATTTGTTGTGGATTATTAAACTGATAATGTTTGAGGATATTGAATGTATTTCTTAAAGAAATATGACCAAACATATTTAAGTTGATAAACACTTAAGAATCCTGCATGCACCTCTGTGTCCTGAAGGGAAGTGAGATAGTTTACTCAACATGAATAGGAATTAGAGTTTTGTGAGGGCTACCTTTGATAAACTTGGCTTTAATAAGATTTATCTTTTTTAAATGTCTTTGAGTATAGTGCATGTATATATGTGTACCACATGCATGCTGCATGCTTGTGAGGCCCTAAAAGGGCAATAGATCTCTTAAAACTGAATTTACAGGCAATTTTGAGCAATTGATCTTATACACTGCAGTACCAACCTGCCTTGGAAGCTATGTCCACTGGTATAATAGTGACATCACTGTCACAAAGTAATTAACTGCATTATTTTTATGTTTACAGCCTGCTCTACAAAAGGAAAAACCATGATTGATAGTCTAATTTTGTCAAAAGCCCATTGCTTTAGGCTTTAGGATAAAACCTATTATTATTGTTTGGTTAAATGATCACATTGTCAAATTGCTTTCTAAATATGTATCTTTATACCTATACACTTGGGCTGCTTTCAAACATTGTCAGAGAAGAAAGAGTCTTAAAAAGAGGGATTGTCCCAATAACTGATGGAAGTGGATGCAGAGATCCTCAGCCAGGCCCCAGGTGGAGCTCCAGGTGTCCAATTGTTGAGAAAGAGGAGGGACTGCAAGAGTGTGAATTGTTGAGACCAAGATTGCAGAAAGTACAGGGACAAATAGCCAAACGAATGGAAGCACATGAATTATGAACCAAAGGCTGTGGATCCCCCAGCTGGATCAGGCCCTCTGGATGGGTGAGACAATTGAGTGGCCTGGACTGTTTGGGAGGCATCCAGGCTGTGGGGCTGGGACCTGTCCTTGGTGCATGAGCTGGCTGTTTGGAACCTTGGGCGTATGCAGGGACACTTTGCTTGGCCTGGAGGAAGGGGACTGGACATGCCTATGCTGAATCCACAAGGTTTAAATGGGTCCCCAGGGGAGTCTTGGCCCTGGAGGAGATGGGAGTAGAGGGGACGGGATGGGGGGAGGGTGGGGGTGGGGACAGGGGAGGGAGGATGGGGAATCCATGGCTGATATGTGGAATTAGAACACAAATATAATAATAATAATTATAAAAAATAATAAAGAGGGATTGTCTATATCAGGTTCACCTGTAGACACTTCTATAGCCGATTATCTTGATTACGCTAATTGAAGTGGGAAGAGCCACCACTGTGAGTGGCATCATTTCCTAGAAGGATGACTCTGAACTTCATAAAAGTGGAGAAAGTGAGATAAGCATGAACATACATGCATTAGTACTAATATGGACTGTGGGTGTGATTGGCTGTTTACTTCCCTATAATCATAGACTGTAACTTGAAACAGAATTGTAAGCTAATTAATCCATTTTCCCCTTTAAGTTGTTTTGGTCAGTATGTTTTGTCCCAGCAACAAGAAACTAAATTAAGACAGAGCCCAAGTGGCAAATTTTATAATTACATTGTATTATTATGTATATTTTTATTTATCATTCAACACTATTATCCTTTCACACTGAATCTATGTAACTGAAGTTTTGCTGTGTCCAACCTGGCCTGTGGTTAGGAAAAATCTTTCCCACTCACATCCCCCAAGTAAACACACAGAGGCTTATATTATTTAAAACTGCTCAGCCATTAGCTCAAGCTTACTGACTAGCTCTTACTCTTAAACTCAGCCCATTTCTGTTCATTCATATGTTACCACGTGTTCTGTGGCTTTACCTGTGTGCCATTACATGCTGCTCCTTGGATGGTGGGGTGGCATCTCCTGACACAGCCTTCCTCTTCCCTGAATTCTCCTCTTCTGCTGGCCCCACCTATATTTCCTGCCTGGCTACTGGCCAATACACACTTTATTAAACCAGTATATCAGGCATTATCCCACAGCATTTCCCCTTTTCTGTTTAATTAAATATAAAAGGTTTTAATTTACCATAGTAAAATTACATATAACAAAACAGTTATCAAGCAAGAATTACAGTTACAATATCTAGTCTATTTATATTTGACAAATTCAAAGAAAATATCCTATTTAACCTGTATTTGTGAGTCTAAGATTTCATATCTAACTTGTCATTTACCATAAACAAGGAAAATTATAATTTTAACTATCTAGTCTTCAACTACATCAAAGACCTCAGGAGGGTATAATATTACCTAAGTAAACAGGAAGATCATTGTAAGCAGCTTTCAAAAATCTAGAATGACAGAGACAACCAGCTGCCTAAACAGTCATCCGAAGTTCTTCTGTAATGTTGGGGCATCCATTTTCAGCCCCATAGGCCTAGAGTCTCTCAGTCACTTTTCTTTGTGTTCTGTAGAATGTTTGGCAGTTTCTTCTGCAAAGCAAGAACTTGAAGGACCATTTCATCTTGCAAAGTTCAGTGGTCACCCTCCTACGGGTCCTGCATGTCCATTTTATACAACATTTTGTCAAGCAGTCCAGGCAAGAACAGTTTCTTGCCCAAATGGCAATTTTTGCCAAGAAGATAAACTCCACATGGAGTGTCTTTGATGCCCATCCTCCTCTTTGAAGCAATTGGTACTGCCAAGAGCAGATGTGTCTCATTGTCCAGAAAAGTTGAAGTTCTTAAAACATTTTAAATGCTATATTCTGTAGGTCTTTGAAGGGTTTGAAGATTACCTACCTAATTGAATTATATCTATGTATACCTACAAAACTTAACATAACTACAAGTTTGATTATCAATAGATAATTAACCGTTAATCTGTATTTCTCAACTATACACTACAATTTTCTCTGAATTTGTCAAAGCAAATTGACTAGACATTGTTGATGTTTTTATTCCTTATATATGTTGTACATAGTTATTATACTTATCATATATAGTTTTTCTTATATTAGTTAAAACTTTTTTATTTATTTTTATTTTTATTAGACAAAAAAGGGGAAATGTGCTGATATTTTTTTGTGCCGAAATGTGGTGATACTTTATTTATATATTAATAAATAAAGTTTGCCAGGCAGTGGTGGTGCATGCCTTTAATCCCAGCACTTGGGAAGCAGAGGCAGGTGGATCTCTGTGAGTTCAAGGCCAGGCTGAACTACAGAGTGAGTTCCAGGAAAGGCTCAAATCTACACAGAGAAACCCTGTCTCAAAAAACCTAAACAAACAAACAAACAAATAAATAAATAAGTAAAGTTTGCCTGGAGATCAAAGGAAATAGCAAGCCATTTTAAGTAAACACAAAAATCAGCCAGTGGTAGCACATGCCTTTAATCTGATCACTTGCCAGGCAGGGTCTCTGTGTGGTCAAGGCCATACTAGGGAACAGAGTCAAGCATGGTGATGCATGCCTTTAATCCCAGTACCAATCATAGAGACCTGAAGGTCTGTACAGACAGGCAGTGACAAGGAAGTGAGGTGGCTGAGCTAAGAGCCAATGACAGGGCAGAAAAGCAAGGCAATAAAAGCTTAGGCAGACCAGAAGTTGTGGCTGTTGAGTTTTTGGAAGTTGCAGAGCTGGTGAGGTAAGGTTGTTTGGTGGCTCTCACTCTTTCCCTGATCTCTACAGCTTTCACTCCTATATTTGGCTCTGTGGTTTTTTTTTTTATTTATTTATTTAATAAGATCATTTAGAAATTTAGCTACAAATCTATAATATATTAATCTCTATATGCATGACTGTGTAAACAAAAGAGGGTACATATATTGTTCACTTAGTTGTCTTTTAAAAGCCTATGTTTGCAGTGATGGGGTAAAAAACTACTGATAATTGCTGTATTTCTTTGGTCAAGGTACTTTTTAACATCTGATGGTATCAATTTGTCTATCTGTTACTTGCCACACACCACCACAAAACTGATGTAGTACAAATAGAACACATTCGTTTATTTTATGGTATATTATGATATACCATTATGATCTACAGCTAAAACTATGCAATTTAATTGATAAAAAGAAAAGCTTCACAAATAAAAATTCTGATGTCTGGTTGCATACATACATAGTTAACCTGGGATGCCCGAGTATCATGAATTATTGATTGAACAACTGTGATTTAGAGTATTATTTCAAACACAAAAGTATGATTTGTAGAATCATATTCTTTTTAAAAATTGGCTATTTGAGATCCTTTAAATTTTTCATACTGTTTATAGAAAAAAAAAGTAAATTTCTGGGAAGAATTCAGTTGGCTTTAAATAAAAGGCAGTCTTTAAATCACCACATTTGGATTCTTGAATGTGTCCTTTCATTTACTTATATCTTCTTTTATTCCAAAATATTTATTTCAGGATATATACAATTTTCAAACTTTATTTTTAAATTAAGACTGGTATATTTCATTCCTTTAATATTATTTAATGTGAATTGCTTTATTGATTTCTCTGTTATATTTTTCATTGCCCACAAACAGAAACCAATTTGAATTGTGTATATTGATCTTCAGAATACAGTTAAGCTCTTTTAAAATTTGGAATCTGGAATACATTTTAAAAGCTGTTTACAGTAGTTCACATAGTTACAGTAGGATTTCTGAAGCCTACCAAGTACTTAAATAGATTTTAGGGTTAGGCAATTGAAGAGAATCGAATTGCCGAAGCAATGGTCCTACTCCACTTGAATTTCGTCGATTGGAGAGCATTTCAATAGTGTGCTAACTGTTTGACAGTCAGATGAAATGGACAAAGAAAATTACAAGAGAAAAACATCTTCAGAGTTCTTGAAAGAGAAAAAAATCAAATATAGCAAACACAAAGAATTAAAAAGAGATTGCTTTTCTCTCATAACTACTTATGCAACAATCTGTGAATAATTGAAGCCCAAATAGAATAATCATTTTACTTTTGTGTCTCTAAGGTCTTGAAGGATAAAACCCAAACATTTATTACAAATTGTCAACATTATACATAGCACTCACCTGTCAACAGGCATTCCATTAATGCATATTTAATGAATAATGAGTGAATGAATTGTGAGTTTGTCAGAATAAATTAAGTAAAGTTGCACTTGAATCCAGTCACTACCTGAATGATGTAATTAAGTATTGTTCATTTAAATAATTTCAAAGTGATTCCCAATGCTCCATAAAACAGTCAGCTGAGAATATGAGAAAGACCTGTGCTCAGGCCTCCTCTGAGCCTTCTCATTCAGGGACTAGAGCTCTGTTGAATTTACAAAGTTTCATAATTATTATAGTTTGTTGTAAAATGTGTACTGATCTTTACTGTTGGCCAACTCTCTTGATTTTCACTTTATACATAATGTTAAAATTAGAAATTATTTTTTATCGCCATAGTCATTATGCTTTGCTACATTCAGATGAATGGCCTCTTCCCACAAAATGGGATATGTTTGGTAAATAGAACAGAAGGTTCAACAACAATCCAGTCTTTTTATGGTCACCGTTTAATTTCAGTTCACTATACTCTAATAATACAGAGTTAATTTCTAATAGCCATATAAGGTGTTTTATTTGTAAGTCAAAAATAAGTGATCCAAAGCAATTTTAAAAAGTAAAAAAAAAAAAAAAAAAAAAAAGAAAAAAAGAAAAAAGAAAAAAGAAAACAAAGTGACTGTAGCCAAATTTCTAGTCAGTCTTATCAAATAAAAAACATGGAGCCAAATAAGGGTAAAAGCCTTAGAGATCAGGGAAAGAGTGAGAGCCACCAACCAACCTTACCTCACCAGCTCTGCAGCTTCCAAAATGCCATGACTTCCTTCCTACCTAGGCTTTTATTGCTGTACTGCCCTCTCCTTGGCTCTTAGCCCAGCCACCTCACTTCCTTGTCACTGCCTGTCTGTACAGACCTTCAGGTCTCTGTGATTGATACTGGGATTAAAGGCGTGTATCACCAAGCTTGGCTCTGTTCCCTAGTGTGGCCTTGACCACACAGAGACCCTGCCTGGCAAGTGATCAGATTAAGGGCATGTGCTACCACTGCCTGATTTTTGTGTTTAATTAAAATGGCTTGCTATTTCCTTTGATCTCCAAGCAAACTTTATTAACATACAAATAAAGTATCACCACAAGTAACCCTAGACAATGATACTTTTTCACACACTTTTCTTTGGAAACTGCTATGTAACAATTCAAGGATAACATCACCCTCAAGGTTATTAGCTAGCCACATAGGGGAAAGTATCTCCTTAAGCAGCCAAAAAGCTATGACTTAAGGAAATTGTGCTTCGGATTTCTCAGGTCCATATATTTATAAATCACCTCAAATCCATGCATCTTGATTAAGAAAAGGTATAATAAAATAAATAATAAACTGTATTGAATAAGCTTCTCTCCTCAGATTCTAACATGCTGCATACACACAGAGCATAAGTGTGGTAGTTAAACATTTCAAATTACTGTTTGATTTTATTTTTGTGATTCTGGGGATTAAACCCAGAGCCTTATGCTATGTAAGGACTCCACTGAGCTACTTTATCAGCCCAAGTACTAAGTTTTAATTGTCAATAATTCATAATTATTGCTCCTTCTTGACACAGTTCTTATGTATGTAGTCTGAGTTATGTATAAGTTTTCTCATTAGAAAGGAAAAATAGGTTAATATATGTTTAGGGCATCCATAGAGCAATCTTAGCACTTGCAATTCCTACCTTGATTCCAAAAAAAGTCTCAGATACACTGTGTTGAGAATGTAAAATTCAGCAAGAAGAGGAAAAGCCTCCATCCATCAGGTTATTCAGGAAAAATTCCATAAAGTATATAAAATATCTAATTTTAGGAGATTCCTTCTGTGAGTTATTGGTTAGTCACTAAAGTGGAAATGACAGAAGTGCTTTTCATACTGCTGGTTTTAGAAAAACTCTGTTTGATTACCACACTAAATGACTGTTTCCTGGGATGATTTTAAATCTTTTCTATTCTTGCAGGATCCAATTTAAGTGTAAAACCCATGGGCTCTATAAAACCTTAACACTGTACTGACATTTCTATAACGGTACAAAACAGGCAACTGGCGATTACCTTCCTTTATGGAATTGGATCAAAAGTAGCAGTTCCCTTTGCTTCACTCCCACTACGTAACCAGTATGCAGTTCTATTTCCCCACCCCAAGAGGCCACTCCTTGTAATCTTTGTAATATCAGTTTGACAACCTTGTCAGGTTCCCTGTTAGAAAGAGGAGGACAGATTACAGAGTAAGAGAAACGAATGACAAGATGCCTTCTTATTTCTATTGGAGATGTCTTTTCTAAACTGTTTTATTAGAGAATTCTCTCAAATAAAATATGACAGGATAAAGTCATATGAAGTGGTATAACCATTCATATCATCAGTAGGAATGTGTCATGTTCGAGAAGATGAATGACCGTCACAGACAGTTAGACCATGCATCGTTTTCCTTTATATTCTACTTTCAATGGCTAGTTTGAGGTGTGTGTAATAATACTATATTGACTCCATTATTACAGGCTTCAATCTCCTTTTCCAAACCTTGTGAGTTGGTTGTATATACAGACTTTTGAGTTCACTCAGATTAAGTTTAATCACTACATAGGTGGTTTTTTTAATGTTTCATTTTTTGTTTGTTTTGGATGAATTTAGAAAAAAAACACTTATTCCTTGATTTAATACAGATAAACACCACCTATAAAGATAAGCAGGGCCTACTCCAGAGTTATGAGAAAGCATACCGTGAGGACTAAGGAAAGACCTATGCTGGGCAACTTGCACCAAATTGAATCCAAAAGTTGATAAAATTGCAAAATGCTTTTTTTCTTACTGCTGGAAAGTACATTTTAACCTCAGTTACATTAAAATGTCAGTCTTTGTCTCATACTTTCAAATGAAATATGTTTACATAAATAAATATAAATATAGTTTAACACTGTATTTTATATAAGCAGATATCTAGCCACTTTGTATAAGAATATGTAAGCTATTTTTATACATAGAATTTGGGATAAATTATTAATGTTCCAACAACATATATTGAAGAATTCCAATTATCACAGAAAAGCTATGTAGGCATTCTTTATTAACAAAATCCACTACAACTCAGTCCCATTTATTTTGGCAAAAATTTGTCAAGTATATGTTATATGCCAAGTACTTTTCTCTTAAATGAGACAGGCATCTTGAGACTACATACTGCTCTCCTATTGAAATTTTTATTTTTATGGACATTTGTGTGTGCAAGTATGCAGATTGTGCACTAATATTTGGATGTCAGACATTGTCATCGGTTATCTTCTATTATTGCCCCCACTTTATGAGTTGAGACAAGAACGCTCTGTGGACATGGAGTTCCTATTGGCTGACCAGTGAGCTTCTAAGATCCCCCTCCTGTCTTAGTCTCTCAGGGCAGTGATTACTGGCTTTCAGAGTCACACCTGGGTCCTGATGATCCTTACTCAGGTCCTTGGGCATAAGCAGCTAGAACACTACCAACTAAGCAATCTGACAGCCCACTTGATATTGTTAAAGTCAACCATCTGGTGGATAGAATTAAAGGTCTTTTTACTCACTTGATTTGTACCCAGGATTGTGATCCACGCCATTAGAAAGGAGTAAAGTTAAGTCATGCATGGCGTGATGTTCTTACCTTTGCTACAACGTTCTGTTTACCCTACAACCGACACAAAGGTAATTTTGCTCTCACCACCCTCATCACTCTCCCTGCAGTCCATTAACGTCAATTTATGTTGCACAGTTGTGTCTTTATTTAGATTATAAATGCATTAATAAATGGAGGCTGTTCCTTAATAAAGATTTGGATCTTTTTATAACTTAATACAGGTCCTGGGAAGATAGAAACTATTTTATGATAAATTGACACACATTCAAGTATGGTGCTCATCATAATAGATAACAGTGTACTTGGTCATATAAAGATAAATACTAAAAATATTATTAAAAGACCTAAGTAAAACAACAACAACAAAATCAGTGTAATTTAAGTTTTGCAATATTTATATGTCTTAAGTATGAATGGAATTCAGAAAGAAGATAAATTACTAAGTTTCTCTGCAGCTGACCATCTTAATGGAATATGTGAAAAACAAATCTTTTTATCCTTTATATCCCATGTCTTAACTATTTCATAATGAAATGGAGATAATTAATTCTTTCATATCATCTACTCAAGAATGATTTCAAGAGGATATAGTCAAAGAGATTTTTTCAAAGAAAAGAAACATTCACACTCTACTCTAACAAACTAAGACTCCTAGCAATAATGGAGAGGGTGCCTGAACTGGCCTTCTCCTGTAATCTGATTAGTGAATACCCTAACAGTTACCATAGAACCTATATCCAGTAACTGATGGAAGCAAATGCAGAGATCGACAGCCAAGCACTAAACTCAGCTCCTGGAGTTCAGTTGAAGAGAGGAAGAAGGGATTATCTGGGCAAGAGGGGAGGGGCGTTCAAAATCATGATGGGAAAACCCCCAGAGACAGCTGACCTGAGCTTTTGGGAACTCATGGACTCTGGACTGACAGCCGGGGAATCTGCATGGGACTGAACTAGGCCCTCTGAATGTGGGTGGCAGCTGTATGACTTGATCTGTTTGTGGGGCCCCTGGCAGTGGGACCAGGACTTATCCGAGTGTATGAACTGGCTTTTTGGAGCCTACTACCTGTGGCAGGATACCTTGCTCAGCAATGGGGGAGGGGCTTGTTCTTGCCCCAACTTGGTATGCCAGGCTGTGTTTACTACCCAAGGGAGACCATACCCTCTCTGAGGGATGGATGGGGTTTGGGGAGAGGTGGGGAAAAGCAGGTGAAGGGGGAACTGTGGTTGGTAGGTAAACTGAAAAAAAATTTAAGTAGAAAAAAGATAAAGTTACTGAAAGTGAGCACAAACATTGTTCTGCGGGTGAATAAATCCAAATAGACCGAGGTCTGAAGTCATGGGGCTCATTGACAACTGCCAGTGGGCAGAATCAATTCTTGATTTAAGGACCTACCAAATACCAAACCACTACTGACATTTCTATTGATACCATATACAATACTAGTGTAATGTCAATGGCTATTGATGGATTATCTATGATTTTATAAAAATAAAATAATGACTAGAAAAAAGGGAAAAAAATAACATGTGCTATAACTGTGAGGGATATCTTCACAGGGCACCAATCTCAAGAGTGAATGGCTAATCTCTGAGAACACTCTGGACAGACTTCTTATTTTTAGTGGAACTATGAATTCATGTGTATTAGGAGTAAATATGAATGAGAGATGATAGATTGCTACCAACACATTAGTTCAGCTTCAAATCAGCTTCAAATCTGCCATTGATAACTGGGACTCAGGGCAGTATTGCCCATGCCAGACTGGCAGAGAAGAACACAAATTGTCCTTAGCAGAATTTACCATGTCACAGAAAAAAAAAAAGGAATACAACTTTCAATAGATGTATTATCAAAAGACAAATTTAGAAACCAGAAAAGCAACAGAAAATTTAAATGGATCTCAGTACTCTATTGAAGTTCTCAGTTATAATTTTAAACTATAAACTGCAATAACCGATTCAAACATCATCGTCCAGACTTTATTTGTAGACACTCCTCTCTATTCTTTTCATGTCAATAAACAATTGTGTTTATATTAATATTCTTGAAAATGAATATTAAAGAATATATTTAGTATAAATGAAAAAGATAAACAGAACAATATGATACAAAAGATGACACACCAATAAGGAATGTCAATGAAGATGAAGCCAAAGGTATCAACTGATAACAGAAATCCAAGTTCCA
Organism: Onychomys torridus; assembly: GCF_903995425.1. Lineage (NCBI taxonomy): Eukaryota > Metazoa > Chordata > Mammalia > Rodentia > Cricetidae > Onychomys > Onychomys torridus. Next base: position 76,337,467 of record NC_050451.1, on the reverse strand, counting down.
ACATGTGCACAATATTTCAGATGTAAACAAACTCATTGTCCCAATAATAAAAATAGAGTGGTTTGACTGGAAAAAAACTTTTAATTATACTTTATTTAGAAGAGGCATGTCTAAGTGGGTAGAAGCACAGATGGAAACATTTAATCCATAAATGATCTAACATAAACAAATAAATCCTTCCATAGTTGTCCTATCAAAGGATACAGCAAGGCAAAACATATCATTAGAAATGGAAGAATAAGGGTTGCGTGGTCTAAAACAATCAATTCTGCATGTACCACTTTAAAGTTCACAGTTATACTGTTTCAAAACATATATTAGGAAACTCTGAAAGAAAACTAGAAATATTGCACAATGAATGAAAGAGTAATAAATTCTGCTCTCAGGCGTCTGATGCCATATATGGACTCATGCATAAACTTATAGCCAAAGCTGTGCCACAGAATGTCATATAGATGGCTCTTGAGAATGAACATCCCGGGTTTCTAGTGTATGCTGACTTATGGTGTTAATTTGGCCAACAAAGCTGACTTTGAGTTACCATCAAGATATCATTAGCCCAGAGATGGGAAAGTCAACGTAAGTCCAGAAAAACAATTTGAGTTGCTAAATATGGCAAGAAATATCAAAATCATTAGCAAATTGAATATTAAGCAATAAGAGTTCATAGCCCCCACCACTAAGTAAAATATACCTTATTACAAATCACAAACATTTATCACTTGCCTATGTTAGGCAAAAGATTTTATTGGATGGAAATAATGCAAGATGTTTTGATAAAAATGAAGCAAGACTTTATATTTTTTTTAAAAAAATATCTTTATGTACTTCAAAATTAATAAACCACTGATTAAAAATCATCACAAAAGTTTGAAAAGTTTTTGTAAATGTTCATGAAAATAATATGTTAATATGTTATAAAATAGATATAAATGGAAATCTATCATTATGTGTACATGTTGAAAATAAGAATGTTAACACTCAATGGGGTAAGAATCTATCTCAAGAAGTTACAATGAGGAAAATGAGTCATTGATTATAAAAATTATAGCATACAGATCAAAAAGGCTAATTACTAAAATAGAAAAAAATTAAATAGAAGAGTATTGACAAAGCCAATCAAAGCACTGGCAATGGTGGGGGGAGGATGATCAAAGGGAAATGGTTTATTTGACAGCCTCACAGATCATTTAATTGAGGGTGACATTGTATAAACTTTTCACTTTGCAGATTTCTTTGGCCAATGCAATGTGTCACTTTTGAGTAAATATTTAACCCATCGGATATACATACATGCTTACTCTGAACTAAGCCTTGTTCAGAGAGCAGCCTCTGAGCCTACACAGGTATGCAAATGTGGACCCTATAGAGAGTTAGACAATTCCAGATGGTCACATAATAGTTTTTTAAAATGCCATTCCTCATTGCAAGTTACAGAGTAGGAATTTTGTTTATATTTATTCATCTTCTACATTATTTTTCTTCCTTTACATCCTCTCCTTTTTCTTTCTTTCTGTACTTTTACTAAACAATAAAATTTTATTTCTTAGTGAACCAATTGACATAAAGGACATCCAAGGCAAGGAAAGTAGATCACTCAGTAAAAGTACAAGTTGTGCAAGCATGAGGACACAATTCTTACCATCACCTTTTAAACCAAAATGAAAAAACAGACCCTTAGGGGGCATGATGAAACTCCCAAAGAATCAATAGAGAAGTTAAATTATACATAAATTATATATAACCAAAAATCTATCATCATAGAACTTATATACTGAGAAGACTGGCAAAATAAGAGAAACACCTGGGAGCTGGCAGGCCAGCTAGGCTGGAGTACATGGCCTAGCAAAAACAAGAAGGATCCAGTCTCAACAAGGCAGAAGTCAAGAGTCACTCAGGAAAACTGACCTCTGGTCTTCTATTGCAAGCTGTGGAAGTAATGTATCACATGCACAGAGTACATAAATAAACATAATGAAAACTGAAGATTACTCAAGCAATAGTAACTTGGGGAAATGCTAAGGGAGTCATAATATATTGTTATGTTCTCACTTGAATGCACGGATTTTGAGGGAACATAAAAGAATCTCATCTATAAAGATAATGTTAACGACGACACCAAAATAACAAAAGCAGAACAAGTGTGCTCATCTGGCTATGGAAACAAGCTTAGCTAATCTATTCATAAAAACAGAGAAGTGACTGCAAAAATGGAGTTCCACAAATTTGTATGTTACTCAAAGCCTGAGGCATGTTTGAAGACAAGCACAAAATTGTGAGATTATTTTAATATGATAAACTCATTCTTTGTCCTAGTTTGTCTTCTATCCTGTGATAAATAACATTATTACATGAATTGCTAAACGATTTTATTTTAAAAAACAAACAAACAAACAACAAGCTTGGAGCCAGATATTGGGGTGAAAGCTGAAAGATCAGAGGGGTAAAACAAACTAACCACAAGTTCTTACCACTAGGAAATCCTCAGCCCAAGAGAGAGCTACTTCCTGTATACTTACACCTATATACCTTTCTGTGCCCTGCCATCTTACTTCCTTTCTCTGTCTAGCTACATCACTTCCTCTTTTGGCCCAGCTCTATCACTTTCTGTCTGTCTGTACAGACCTCCAAAACTCTATTGTTAACTAGTTCTGGGAATTAAAGGCACATGCCACCACATCTGGCTCTGTTCCCAGTGTGGCCTTGAACTCACAGAGATCCAGATGACTCTCAGCCTCTGGATTGCTAGGATTAAAGGCATGTGCTATGACTGCCTAACCTCTATGTTTAATATAATGGCTGGCTTTTTCTTCAGATCCCCAAGCAAACTTTATTTGTTAGAGCACAAATAAAATATCACCACACACCTTGACCAAAAGCAAATTGATAGAGAAAACCATATATTTGGATTACGGTCTACAGTCCATCAAGTGAAGCTAAGCGCAGAACTCAAGAGTTGAACCTGGAGGCAAGAACTGAAGCACAAGCAATGGAGTGATGCTGCTTACTGGACTGTACATTGTTGCTCAGCCTGTTTACCTATACATTGCAGTACCACCTACCCAGGGTGGAACTGCCCATAGTGAGCTGACCATGCCACATCAACCACTAAGGAAGAAAATGCCCCCAAAGACTGGCTTATAGGCCAAACTAATAGAGACATTTTCTGGCATGAGATTCTTCTGCCCAGATAGCTCTAATTTGTGTCAAGTTGACAACAAACAAACAAATAAAAAAAAATCTCATTTCCAACTTCTAAACCAATCTCCAGTAGTTGTATAAATAGAATGAGATATTTCAAGCACAGCAACGACTGTCAGTTATTAAAAATTCAATGCTTAACACTTTGTAGTGTCATCACTGTTCTTTTTTTGTAATAGAGAAACTTTATTCATTTTTTAACTTTTAAACATTTTAATTAAAGAATAAATGTATCTTTCCCCTTCCCCTTTCCTTCCAACAGCTCCTCCCAAATCCCCTCCCTTCAGCTCCTCTCATGGATCACTTCACACTCAAGATGATTGACTCTTTTCCTTTGTTATTGTTACATATATATACATATGTATTGCATAAATATACAAATAAAACCCCCTGAGTGTGTTTTATTATTTATGTCCATAAACAAGGTAGGAACCATGGTGATAGCAAGAGACATGCTAACATGAGAGGAGAAAATCTCCTAGTGTCCTCTAGACAAAGATCTATAGGCAAAAATGACTAATGAGAAAGGGAAATTAGCCTCTCTCAGGGAAGAGTCCACACACACACACACACACACACACACACACACACACATCAAAAACTATTCTTGGTAAAATTCTTATGTAGTAATAATCTAAGATGTCTATTAACCTCCTTAATTTTACTGTCAACTAGACATGACATGAAATTATCCGGAAAGAGGGAACCCCAACTGAAACTTAATTCCATTAGACTGGACCCTGGCAATGTCTGAGAAAGGTCTCCTTGCGTGATAATTGGTATGGAAGGTCCAGATCACTGTGTACGACACTAGCCCTAGGCAGGTGGGCCCGTGCAAGTTGAGCCAGGAAACAAGCCAGAGAGTGAAATAGCAAACCTCATTCCCTGGTGGTGGTTTCTTCCTCACTTCCTACCATTACTTCCCTTAAGGATGCATTGTGACCTATAAATGCAAGTCAAGTAAACAAATTCCTCTCCAAGCTGATTTTGGCCAGTTTTGTTTGTTTGTTTTCTTTTCTTCTTTGTGACAGGGTTTCTCTGTGTAACCTCCCTGGCTGTCTTAGAACTCGCTCTGTAGACCAGGCTAGCCTTGAACTCATAGAGATCCACCTGTCTCTGCCTCCTGGGTACTGGGATTAAAGACATGCACCCCCAGTGCCTGGCTTGGTCAGTCTTCTATCAGAGTAACAGGATGCAAGGAGAACAGGTACTATTACTCTAGTAGTATTTTATAGAGGAAATGCTGATTGATGGATTGATTATGGTCCGTGTGGGATGGGAATTCCTTTGAATATGAAAGCCAGAGGTTGATGGCAGACAGCCTCTTTTATCACTCTCTGCCATATTTTTGATACACTGTCTGAACATGAAGCTCACTGATTCAGCTAGATGCACTGGTTGTGCAGTTCCTGGCAATCTTAATGCCCTTCCTGTCCCTAGAAATGGTATTACAGGCCTTAGTCACCACTCCAGGCTTTACCTGGACACTAGGAATCTGATCTCAGATTCCCATACTTCCACAACAAGCACTTTCCTCACTGAGCTATCCCTACCAGACCCAAAGGGGGAAGATTTAAAATGGGTCAAGCCAAGAAAAATCCAGAGCCTTCTGCTACTGCCCCTTTCCCTAGAAGTCTCCTTAACACTCTCTTGGGAACATGAATTTTTTCACTAATAAAAGTAAATAATAAATAAATAAATACTGGAGATCAGATACTGCTGAGAAAAAAAAACTTTTTTAGTATTTGAAAATAAGTCATTTTAATAGTTTGTTTTTGAGACTATCCATGACATTAATATAACACCTAGCATAACTAGGGAGTCCCTACATTCTATATATCTGGATGCTTCACGTTCTGCTTTATGTGTTTTTATAATATGCCTTGTAAAGTACTATCTATATGTGTATTTACAATTAGATAGTCCAGGGATGTGGCCTTTTTTTTCCACACTCCTTTATTAAAACAAATCCACATAGTAGTATGAAGTTTACACATACAAAGAAACATTTGTTAATTTTGGGGAGAGAGAAAAAGCCATGAAATCTCCTCAGACAATTTTGTGAAGAACTGGTTAAAGTGAAGGTAAGGACAATGTGTATTTCTGTAAGTAGTATACAGATGAGATGAAGTGGGCTTTGTGATTCTACCAAAACAAATAACTAGACAAATTAAAAATAAAATATAAAAACCAGAAAAAAAATCAATGTTAAAATCCCTAGGTTTTTAAAGGTACTAAAATAAAATTTCAATTAGTTTCTATTTAGAAAAGCAAATGCAATGTGCATTACCTGGGAAGCCAGAGAAATAAAATGCACCTCTTTCCTCCTATGAGTCATCGGGCCCCAGGAAATCCAAAAATAGGCAGCATATCTTTGATTTGTTTATACTCAGATGTTTCTCTAAGCAGAAGCCTGTAATTAACTTCTCCATGGCATTCTACTGTGGAAGAATACTAGTGTGGCAGAGATAAAAATCTCCAACAGTACGAAATAATGAATTTTTAAGCATTATATGTATATTTATTCATTGCAATGATGTAGAATTTCCATATAAGGAAACAGCTGCCTCAGTTTACACATACTAACGTTAATGAGGAATTATGTTTCAAGGTTCCCCTGTCTCTGCCTGCACAGGTAAGGACAAACCTAAGAGCATCTGCCAGAGGAGGAAGGAGGGGGAAATGTCCTGGCAAATGTGAAGAATCCTTATATTCAGGTGCTTCATTTCAAACCACTTGGCATTTCCAATGACAACTTGTGAATTTTCAAGTAGTTGCCTTGGCTGAGTTTGAGTAACTCACAAGTTCTGTGTTATCATCTATCATAGGCCACGTAGTGTATGGTTTATCCTAGGTTATCCAGACTAACAGATCATCCAAGAATTGTGGGTGATAAAAAACAGCCTAGCTAAAATAAAATAAAGACAAATAAGTAACAAAAATTCAGGATCAACAGTAAAAATAAACTACAGATAGAAAGGTATACACAATGACTATCAAAAATATTTTGTAGTCTTTTCAAACCTGATGTTAAAACTTAGAAAATAAAATTTCCCTGTCAGTGACAAAATATAAAATTAAAAGACAAACTACAAACTGAAAAATATTTTGATAACTTACAAAGAATGATTGTTCCTAGTACAGAAGGAACGTGTATTTAAAAAGTATGCCAGAAGGTACAGACAATAACAGTGTTTTGCTTCCTCCCCTACTGTCCCCCCCCCCCATTATGTGAATTACATTTAACATTTTAACTCCTGGAAGGAATTGTTCCTGAGAACTAAACATATAATCCTTTTTTCAGCATGTTATCTGAGCAAGTGCTGCTTCTTTTGAATTTCTCCATTTCCTCAGTAATAGAGTAGTGGGGTATGTTAGTCACAAGTCAGAAAACATTGGCAGCTACAATACAGGGTGCTAGGAAAGGGCTTACAAATGTAAGTCCAAGTTTTGCCTTGACATTGCTTGGGTGTCTTGTCCTAGGAAAACAATTGCACGTTTTTGAGCTTCATTTTCTTCTCCAAAAGCAAATGATATATTTGGAATGACGAATAATGCAATATCATATCATATTCTGCTCATTTATAATACAGCATCACCTGTTAAGAGCTACAGCCATGGCTATTTCAGTGATAAGATTTTCAAATTGTAAAATCGGTAAAATAGTGTATTATAAATGAGGCACAGAGAGACAGAGACCGAGACAGAGAGAGAGACGGAGAGAGGAAGCAATGAACGTTCAAATGGCATATAACTAGAAAATAGAATATTGATTCTAGACTCAATCCAACATTTCAATATATACTCTCATAGATTTTCTATAGCTTTTTATGGGGATATTATGTTTCCCCAAAGAAATAGGGAAGAATTTCAAAGAATGTAAATTTTTGTTATTTCTATACTACCAAACAAAACAATATACATAGTACTCATGTTTCCAGTTTTGTAGAAAAAAATGAAAATACTGTTTACCCAGTCTTTAAAATTTAAATGTCTTTTATCTGTAAGACTCTCTAAAAGGTACTTATATTTTGTAATTCAGTTGAAGCATTATGAACAAGCATTAACTTTGTTATAACCCTGATATTTACTTCTACCTTGCACTTGTCTTGCAGACTTTCTTGGTGAAATACACTTCTGAGATTCAGTTTTCTGTGGATATGTATATTTATGCTAATTTGGTAGGTTGGGCTACTTAGTCACTTTGGCTTCACATTATCATGCTAAGGATATCCTTATGACAAGGAACACTGAAAGACAGAAATGTTTCTCTTCCTTAGGTAAAGGTAGTTTGGGTTGAAGTCTTAGAAGACATGAGCTGGAGAGCCAGCTCAGCAGCTAAGACTACTTCCTGTCTGGGTCTGTGGTATCTTTTACTTTACAGCCAATATGCACTTATGAGTGAGTACATACCATGTTTGTCTTTGTGGGTCGGAGTTACCTCACTTAGGGTTATTTTTTCTAGTTCATCCATTTGCCTTCAAATTTCCCGATGTCATTGTTGTTTTTTTGTTTTTGTTATTTGGGTTTTTTTTTTGACAACATTGTGTGAATATATCACATTTTCTTTATCCATTTTTTTTTTGTTTGTTTGTTTGTTTTGTTTTGTTTTTTTTTTTTTCTAGATAGGGTCTCTCTGCGTAGCTTTGCGCCTTTCCTGGAACTCACTTGGTAGCCCAGGCTGGCCTCGAACTCGCAGAGATCTGCCTGCCTCTGCCTCCGGAGTGCTGAGATTAAAGGAGTGCACCACCAACGCCCGGCTCACTTTATCCATTTTTTAGTTGGGGGCCTCTAGATTGTTTCCAGGTTCTGGCTGTTATGAATGCAGTTGCTAGGTGTAACTTGGTCTACTGGTGGTTCTCCTTGGAGTGGGGGCAGGTGCTGCCCCTAATGCTTTAGCTATCTTTCGGGAACCCATTCCTCATACTGGGTTACCTTGCCCAGCCTTAATACAAGGGAAAGAGCTTCCTCATATTGTCACTTGATACGCCATGTTTTGTTGATACCCGTGGGAAGTCTGCCCCTTTCTGAGCAAAAACAGTAGAGGAATGAATTGGGGTGAGGGCAGAGGGGAGGTGGGGGAGGGGATGAAAGGAGGAGGGGAAACTTGTCAGGATGTAAAATAAATGAATAAATTTAATCGATTTAAAAAATTAAGTAAAAATATAAAGAAAAAGAAAGTTTCCTGCTTTTCAGAGCACCAAGTAGGTTTTTCAGCATCAATGTTTGTCTGGTGGCTTACAACCTTCCATAACTTCAGCTCCAGGGAACTTGGCACCCTATTTTGTCTTGCACAAGCACTTACACATATGTGTGTGGCACTCACACAGACACACTCAAACATATAAATAAATAAATAAAGTAAATCTTTACCCAGAAAATTAAAAAGCTTTGGAAGATAGATACAGGGTTTCCTTTTCTCCAGAGTGCAAGAAGGTCATATTTATTATTCAAGGTACTATAAATAATACTACTTTGATACTTAATTTTATGAGTCAACTTGGCCTGCCAAAGTATTCCCAAATATATGCCAAAGCAATATTTCTAGGTATCCGTGAGAGTGTTGCCTGAAGAGATCAACTTAAATTGGTAAACTCAGATGACCTCATTTTACCGATGTCAATAAGCATTAGCCAAACACGTGAAAGCTTCAATATAACAAAGCATTCCATCTCCTTTTAGCTAGAACATTCAGCTGTCTGTCCCCACATAAGAGTCCTTGGTGCTTGCATCTTGGAATTACAGCAGCAGCTGTGTATATCTGAGACTTTTGAACTTTTATCAACACCATCAACTTTATTCTGGAGAGAGAGGACAATTTACATTGAGTTGTCTTGACCTCATAATCAGGGAAGCCAATTACCATAGTAAGTACCTTGACGTATATTTACATATCTTGGGTCCATTTTTATAGAGTCCTGCTTGGCATATTATCCCACATCACAGAGCAGGCATATACCTGGTGCCTGAGTTCATGGTTACTAGTTTGTAGTACAAGTAATTTGTGTCCATGTGTCATTTAGTGTTCTGTTCCTGTTCTATGGGTGTTGCAGTTTTGAAAGTTGATAAAAATCCCTTTCCTTTTATTGTTGTCAGAAGGAAGGAATTCTTTATTTCTCAGCCAAAAATCTTGTGTCTTCTACTCCAAACCCCATCTGTGAAGCAATAGGAAGCTATTTGTTAGATTGTTGTAAGAAAATTTTTGAATATTTGATGTTTTTAAAATGTAATTCTACAAATTTTAAAAATGAATTTTGTATGATTTATGATATAGCTAAACAATAAAATATTTAGAACCAATTAAACAATTAAAAACACAACGTGAAAAATGATGGCTCTAAAGAGACATTCAGAAAATTTGATTTATAAGACTTTCTAAGAAGCAAATATGATCTTCTTGTTGCAATGATTACAAAGTACCTCTGGAGCTATGGTTAATTCTAAAGAAAGTTGAATAAAATGTTTTAATTCTGAGGAAATACGAATTTGAAAGTAGGTTATCAATGTTATTATAATGCAATAAAATAGAAAAAAGAATGTTGTGCTATTTATAATATCACAGACTCATGGATTCTATGTTTATTTTGCAAAGAAACTATCATTAAATTTACTCCCTGTGCTGACTATAATATTTTCAGAAATAAATCCCAAACAAAATTATCACAGGTAGCATGTTATTCAATCATCTCTGGTCAGTTAAAATGAGTTACTATTTTACTACACAGAAGAAGAAAATAAATCACTGCTCTAGGATCTTAGATTATTGATATTTTGTTTTACATTTTTAATCCTCTTAAAAAAGATTAATATATTATTCTTATGACCACTTTATATTTGACATTTATTATAAATAAAAAAAAAATCAAATCACCATATTCATATTTTTTGAGAACCAATAATAGACATTAATGCAATTGTAACTTCATTGCTTTATGATTAAATAATATAAGATCATCTTTGGTATACATACACTTTTATTATAATAATATATTGCAATTATTGCATTAGATAGCTTGATAATTAACGCATTAAAATAGTGCTTCCAAGAGAATCACAGTATAAGTCAATAATAAGCAAAGCTCAAAGTTAGATAAATAAAATTTTTTCTAAATGTCACTTATTCTAATATGCTGATGAATTTTGATTCATTATTCGCCTTTACTATCCCCAAAATTATTACTGTTCAGAATATGTTGATAAATGAATATTTGGCATAATATTTTTCAAATATCGAAGAATAGCTGAAATTATACTAGTTCTTACTGCTACAGTCATAATGAATAGTAAACATTTCAAATATATTAAAATCATGAAACATTGAATATTTTAATGATTACTAAGTAAATATATATGTATTTATCAGAGATTTCTAAAATAGTTTTTGTTGTTGTTGTTGTTGTGATTGGCTTAATCATTCCAAAATCTTGATGTATCAATTTAAACCATAGCTTGATTACTATATATAGAATAATAATCAGGTATATATAATGTATTAATTTTAAGTATTCCCTCAGTCAAACACAAGATTATGTATTGATAATAGTTTTATTTAGTTTATAAATTTAAATAGCAAAACAAAATGATTTAAATAAAAGATAATTAAACTAAGAAAGTGGAGAGGAGGCTCTGCTACAATGGAAGGCAAGATTATAGTGCATCACAGAAATCATTTGTAAGAAAAATTTTATGAAGACAAAAGTTGAACTCAAATTCTTTGAATATTCTGCTGTGAAAAGGTTTCATTTTTATTTTTCCTTTCTTTATGAATAAGTCCTATATGTGCATTGCCAAAGAATTTCGATGCACAAGATTTAAGATACGGATAGTTCCTAATTAGGGTCTCTTGATTCACTCAATTTGGAAGCAGCTCTTTTTTTCTTTTTCTTTTATTCTTCTTTCATATATTACATCCCATCCACCATTTCAAATCCCTCCACTCCTCCCAGGCCCTTCTCCCACCTCCCTCGGATCCACTATTTCTGCATTTTCTTTGGAAAAGAGCAGATCTCCAGGGATATAAGCAAACATGACATATCAAGTTACAGTAAGACTAGGCACATCCCCTCATATCACGGCTGGGCATGGCAACCTAGTAGGAAGAGAAGGGTCCAAGGAGCAGGCAAAAGAGTAAGAGACAGACAGCCCTGCTCCCACTGTTAGGAGTCCCACAAGAACACCAAACTACACAACCGTAGCATATATGCAGACAGAGGACCTTAGTCTGACCCATAAAGGCTTCCTGATGGTCAGTTCAGTCTCTGTCTCTATGAGTCCTGGTTAGTTGATTTTGTGGACTATGTGTTTGTGATGTCCTTTACCCACCCTGGCTCCTACAACCTTTTTTTTTGGGGGGGGGGGTTGGTTTTTCGAGACAGGGTTTCGCTTTATAGCTTTGTGCCTCTCCTGGATTTTGCTCTGTAGACCAGGCTGGCCTCAAACTCACAAAGATCCGCCTGCCTCTGCCTCCCGAGTGCTGGGATTAAAGGCGTGTGCCACGACTGCCCAGCTAATATGGAACGCTTCACGAATTCAAGTTTCATCCTTGCGCAGGGGCCATGCTAATCTTCTCTGTATCGTTCCAATTTTAGTATATGTGCTGCTGAAGCGAGCACCTTACAATCTTTCCTTTCTCTTTTCTGCAGGATTCCCTGAGCTCCACCTAATGTTTGGTTATGGGTTTCTGCATCTGCTCACATCAGCTGCTGGATAAAGCCTCCTCTCTGATGACAATTATGCTAGACTCTGGTTTAGGAGCATAGCAGAGTACCATTAGGAGTCATTTCATTGACGTTTTGTTTTATTTTGTTTGTTTGTTTTGGATTTCCCAGTCATGGTTTGCTTCTATCCTAGGTCTTTGGGCTATCTATACTCTGGTTTGTAGCCTCCAGGCAGTGTCAGGCGTGGATCTCAAACTGGCCACTTCCACAAGTTCTATGCTACCCCAGCACATCTTGCTGGCAGAACAAATTGTAGGTAGAAGGTCTTATTGTTTAGTGTCCCAAACCCTCTGCTGGAAACCTTGCTTGGTTTCAAATAATGGTAAGTACAGGCTCCATATCCCTTATTACTAGGACTTTTCTCTATGGTCACCCTCATGGATTTCTGGAGTTTCCATTGCACAAGGTTTCTATCTTGCTCCTGAAATGTACCCCACCCCCATTCCAGCTGGGTCTCCCAGTACAATCTCCCTTCACCCTCCCTCCTGATCCTTTCTGCTCCTATCCCCATGGTGCCCTCAGTTCATCCACAAAATCTATTCTATTTCCCCTTCCCAGGGAGATCCACATATCCCCCCTTGATCTCTCCTTGTTACTTAGCTGTGGTGATATACCCCAATAAAGCTTACCTGGGAGCAGAGGACAGAGCCAGCCACTAAATTAGACATAGAGCTCAGGCAGTGATGGCACACACCTTTAATCCTATCACTCAGGAGACAGTTCAAGGCTACACTAGGCTACATAAAAGAAACAGAACCAGGTAGTGGGGACACATGCCTTTAATCCCAGGGAGTAATATGTCAGGACACAGAAAGGAATATAAGGCATGACAAGACAGGAACTCACTCTCTTGAGGCTGAGAATTTCATGTTGGCAAGCTAGTGGCTGGCTCTTTTGCTTCTCTAAACTTTCAGCTTTCACCCCAATATCTGGCTCTGGGTATGTTATTATAAGACCTTTAAGATTCATATTACACTTAGCCTTCCTGGGTCCATCAACTGTAGCATAATTATCCTTTACTTTATAGCTAAGGTCCACTTACAAATGAGTATATACCATGATTGTTTTTCTGAGTCTGAGTTACCTCATTCAGATTGAGTTTTTTTCTAGTTCCATCTATTTGTTTGCAAATTTCATGATTTTATTTATTTTTAACAAGCTGAGAAATACTCCATTGTGTAAATGTACCACATTTTCTTTATCCATTCTATGGTTCAGGGACATCTAGGCTGTTTACAGTTTCTGGTTATCGTGAATTAAGCTGCTATGAATACAGTTTACTAGTGTTCTTGTGGTATGATTGAGCATCCTTTGGGTATATGCCCAGGAGTGGTATAGCTGAATCATAAAGTACATAGAGTCTCAATTTTCTGAGGAACAACCCTATTGATTTCCATAGTGGCTGTACAAGTCTGCACTCCCCGAGGCAATGGATAAGTGCTCCCCTTGCTCCACATCCTTGCAGCAGAAGCTGTCACCTGTATTTTGATGTTAGCCATTTTGACAGGTGTTCTGTCAAAGAATCAGTCATTTTGATTTGCATTTGCATGATGGCTAAGGATGTTGAACATTTAGGTGTTTCTCCATCATTTGAGATTCCTCTGTTGAGAATTCTCTGTTTAGCTCTGTAACCCGTTTTTAATTGAATTATTTTGTTTGCTGAAGTCTAGTTTCTTGAGTTCTTTTTAAATTTTGAATAATAGCCCTCTGTCAAACGCAGAGTTGGTGGAAATCTTTTCCCATTCTGTAGGCTGCTCTTTGTTCAATTGAGAGTGTCCTTTGCCTGAACAATACTAAACTTTATATGGAAAAAAAATGTAGCTAAAACTCTCCTGCAAAATAAAACAACTTCCAGAACTATCACCATCTCTGACATCAAGCTCTACTACAGAGTAAGAAATCAGAAAAGAGGAGGGAGAAGCCTTAGTAAAGTAAGTTATCTACACCTTTGTGTTTGCAGTTCTCCATGATTATTATCACATGGTTTTTTTGTTTTGTTTTTTGTTGTTTGTTGTTTTTTGTCATAAAAACAGACAGGTTGATCCACAGAATCAAATCAAAGACCCAGATGTAAATAGACACACCTATGGACATTTAATTTTTTTGATAAAGAAGCCAGAATCATAGAATGGAAAAAAGAAACCATCTTCAACAAATGTTGCTGGTCTAACTGGATTTTTGGATTTTAGAAGAATACAAGAGATCCATATATTTTCTCATATTGGATTTTCCCAGCTTTAATACAAGGGGAGGGAGGTGCTCAGTCTTACTCTAACTTGATATGCCATGCTTTGTTGATACCCATGGGAGGCCTGCCCCCTTCTGAACAGAAGCAAAGGGGGAGTCCATTGGTGGAGAGGGAATGGGAGGAGAGGAAGGAGGGGGAACTGAAGCTGGGATATAAAGTAAATAAATTCAATATAAAAATATTTTTTAAATGAAGAAAAAAATTTATATACCAAACATCCACATGAATGTACACACACACACACACACACACACACACACACACAAACTCACAAGAAGATACACTGAACCTCTGAACCTGATAGAAGGAAGAGGAAATGGAGAATAGCCTTGAATGCATTGGCACAGAAGACAACTGAAAGTTTCCTGAACAGAACAGCAATAGTGAATACACTAATATAGACAATTAATCAATGGAACTGGTCATCTTCTGTGACCATATTGGCACCTAGCCCAATTGTCATCAGAGAGGCTTCATCTGGGAACTGATGGAAACAGATGCAGACCCACAGCCAAACATTAGGCTGAGTTCAGGGAATCCTTCAGAAGAAGAGGAGAAAGGTGTGTAGGACCCAGAGGGGTCAATGACATCATGAAAGTCTCATAAAATCAAATTACCTGAGATCAAGGGGCTCACAGAGCCTGAACCTACAACCAGGAAGCCATCATGGGATTGACTTACACAGTCTGCATATATGTTACAGTTGTGTAATTTGGTCCTCTTGTGGGACTCCTAGCAGTGGGAACAGGGGCTGTCTCTGACTCTTTCTAGCTTTTAGGACCCTGTTCCTTATACTGGGTCACCTTGCCGAGCTTTAATACATAGGGAGGTGCTCAGTCTTCCTGCAACTTGATAGGTCATGTTTTGTTGAGTGCCATAGGAGACCTGCCCTTTCCTAAACAGAAATAGAAGAGGAGTGGGCTGGAGAGCAAGAAAAGAGGGGGCAGTGGAGGGAGAGGCACTGGAAGAGAGGAGGAAGGATAAAGTGTGCATATAAAATAAATAAATAATAAATTTATTTTTTAAAAAACTGGGACCTCACAAAACAGAAAGAGCTCCTTTCTAATGAAGAATCTAGAATACTCTTTGCAACCACAGCTAAGTTCCTAGGTAACAACTTTAAGGGTCCATCTACAACCTAGCTGAGCCTGAATGTCCATAAACACATGTATACACATTAAAATATACCTATATACATTTGTATATATGTGTATGTATGCTTTTAAATCTTTAAGTAATTTGTTTTTCAAGAATGTTTCCTACAAAATGGATTTCTTTTGGTACCTTGAAAATTGCCCTGCTCTTGTTTGATTGGTAATGAATGGTCTGTCATGTAGAAAGGATTATGTAAGGTAAGTTGTACCATAAAGAAGGATTTCAGTGATAATCTTGGTGTGCCAATATGATCTAAACAAATGTTAATTGTTTGTAACTGAGGAAAGTTTAAGACTAAAACATTGGCAAAAACACAAGGTATTGAATATATTAGTGTTAGGAACTTCCCCTGGTGTGTACATGAGGTATACATAAAATACAAACGAATTTTACATTTCACCTTGGGCAATAACCTCAATATAACACATTCTGAGTATAGGAAATTTCCAAATTCCCAGAACAACCAATATCTGAAGACACCTGGTACCTATCTTCTTAAAAAAGAAATATAGACTACACATATCCAGATTTTGTATATCAAGTATTCATAGATATTTTATATGTTTTATTGCTTACATTTTGGTGCTGTGAAACACCACCATGATGGTAGGGAAGAGAGGAAGCCCACAATGGAAAAATTCCTGAGCTAATGTGCATTGCTAGCATGGACACAGCCATGTCAAAGCGACCAAAGCCTTGAACATGTGGAAAATTTTCAAAGCCATTTTCTCTCAGTTTCCACAATATAGGCTAGACTCAAAAGGGGTGAAAAAGCTTTGAGTGGGGTGTGGGCGTAAGTGTATGCAGACAGTAGCAATTGTAGCTTCTGCTTCTGGAGTGTTAGATTGCTTGACTACGGAGCCGTCCAACCAAGACTATCTAATCACTTCCCTGTACTGAACCTAATAGATACTATGGTATTCAAGGTGTAGTGGTAGCAGACTCCCAGTTTTACTGTGCCTGAATCTATGGGTCTGTCCTTTCCCCATCTCATTTCTCACAGCATATGATGAAAAGTGACTTAGGGAAGACAGAGTTTATTTGGGCTTAAGATTGCAGAGGAATACATACAGGGGCCTGAAGTCAGAACTGAGAGATCAACCATTGTCAGACAATAGATTGTGAACTGGAAGTGGATCTCTTAAAGCCCATCCCCAGAAGTAAAATCTGCTGCAGAACTTAATAGTGTAAAATTTTCATATCCTCCTCCAAACAACACCATCAGCTGTGAACCAACTGTTCAAGCATATCAGCCAGTGACAAACATTCCTCATGTGTACCACCATGTGTATATGTACATGTGTATATGTACATAATATATATGTACATCTGCATATATACATGAACATTTGCTAATATTTCCGGTAAATTGAATGTTACATTCTGCAACGTTTAAAAAAGTATCTCCTATTACATGACAACATTAATTTTACATTTGGCTAAATCTACAGTAATGACTCAAGACAATGTCATCATTAAACTTTGAAAAGTTAAATTCACCTGAGGGAATTCATTTTATGGTCCTACAATCATGGATAAATATCATCTATAAGTGATATTCTATGCCCTTAAAAATACTTGAAAATTATATGACAAAACAAGAAGAGAAAATGGATAAAAACCCAAATCAAAATGTATTTTTTTATTATTGAAAGAAAATGCAAAAGCATGATCATCACCTTATTGTCTGTTTCATACCTTAGACAATTGGGAAATTTGTAATTTCAAGTACATTGTGTATTTCTTTTTAAAATTTTTGGATAGAGATATCACAGTTACTAAAAACAATAGGAATTATTGCAATTCTTTTAAAAACCACATGGAGGGTGTTGTTTTCTTGATAAACAGAGAGAAAGCTAATTGATCCCTTTTACTTTATAAAATCTGTCTGCTGTCACTTTGAGTTTCAGACAAAATAAATCCCAGCGAACATTTGAGAAAAATAAGTTTTTAGATTTGGTCTCCAAACTTATCCTCATGGTGTATTCTAATGGCACGTTTTAAACAAAAAAACAAAACAAAAACAACAACAACAACAACAACAAAACAGCTAAAGCTTAAATATATATGAACAAGTCAGAAATAGCATGTCCCAATGTGTCATTACTAATTATTATTTTAACAATGAACACAGTCCAGATTGCCAATCATTCATTTGTTAATTTAGATGTTGCCAGGAAGCCAGCTATTATGTGTCCTACATACTTGCTCTCATAAGCTGTCAATCTAAACTGAACCAAATGATTCAAAGAATACACATATATTCTTGTTCAATTTAAAATACATATCAATAAATATGCAAAAGAAATATCAATATTGAATTCCTTATTTCATCCCAGAAACATTCACATGGTAAACTGGCTTTGTGGTATTTGAAACTGCACAGTGGTAAAAGTAAAAATAAAATAAAAAAATAAAATAAACCACTACTGTATCTACTAAATTTGAGATTCTATAAGTTTTATTATAACTAAATATATGAAGAAAAACATGCATTATTCCCCATGATCATCTATCATACAGTACACATACTGGAAGACCACATGCACAGACATCCTTGATTAGCCATCAAATATCAAGTATCTGTTTACAGGTTTTTGAATATTTGATATCTGCCTTGCTGATGTTTTTCATTCATAAAGCTGTACATTTCAGAATAAAACTCTCTATCTCCTGTTGGAGTAAAGTAAGTACCCTCTTGTTCCCTCTAGCTCTATACAATACTTTTTTCAGCACTGAAACAGGATTGGGACTGGAAGTGGGGGTCTGTTACTGTTTAGGATTCAAGAATATTAAAAAATTATATGTAGAATTATTATTTCAGTCTGAGTTTTTAGGGCATGGCATCCAGAATATTCTTAATATAATTACTAGATATGATATTGAAGAGTTTATGTTTGAGAATTATAAAACTCTGAGAGAGAAAAGTGATATTAACTTTTAGCACTTATCAGAGGAAAATTCACAATAAAAATGAGTATATTGACAAAGGACAAAAACTTGAATGAGTAATCTTTAATTTTAGAGTTTTATTCTGCTCATTAATTTGATTTAACATATATATGTCAACTAAATGCTTTCTTAGTGATATGTTCATCATTTTAGTTTTCATAACATGTTTCTCAAAATCAGGGTGCATTGAAGATCATAATACTTATCAATCCCATAAATTCCTCCTATAAAGTCATGTATAAGAAGATAAAAAATGTAAGAAGTCCACTAGCTGAGCATCTAGTATGTGCCAGATTCTTGGCATATTTTAACTGTTTCAATATATTTTACAGGTGAAGAAACAAAATAAAAAAAATAATAAATGATTCCTCTGATGTTAGTAGGATTTTAATGTTTTAATACCAATATGGGCACTTTACAATATAATACTTTGGTTTTATCATTACTATAGATCAATGAACTAGACTTTCTCAATGGAATTTTACTGATGAGGAGACTAAAGTATGTAGGGACATTGTTATACTAGTGGTCACATAGTGGTTAAAAAATAATATCAAGCATAAATATTTAAGGGAAATTCTAAAGACAATAGGTTTGGAATTTCATTCTTTCCCAAAACAGTTTTGGTGTTAATTAGATTCTAAAAATTTTCTTTCATCACTGCTTTAAATTCTCCCACACTGGTTATGATTCTTTTAATTTCTTGCATATCTGTCAATGTATCATCTAGCTAGCTAGCAACTATCTAAACATAGACAATGATGTGTATATATGTGCTTACATATGTAAATATGAATATATATAGTATTACATAATATGTAACAATTATGATCCTTTCACATATAAGTTAAACTTAATATTCAAGACATGAGAAAAATTATAAATGAAAAATTTTCAAACAAATCAAAGACAAATGTTCAACTTACAAATAACAAATTAGTTTTGTTTTGAAAGTCCTGAGAAGTAGGTTTTTTTAAGACTATAAAAAAGAAATACAGCTAACAAAATTGGGGAAGACTATAACTGGATCAAAAGGCTATTGAATATCTACCTATGCTGTTGAATGTTTTGATGAAATAATGCAATTATGTACTCCTTTTTTAAAATTAAAGCATAAATATAAAAAAGTCACAAATGAATCATGCTAGTCATACAAAGCATAAATTCAAGCTTGTCTTTGATGTCTTGACTTTTTTGCATTTGAGAGAGATTTGCAATGGGACCATCTGCCAATTTGGACTTTTATCCTCATTTTCTTATTCTTTAATACACAAATGGCATAAAAGAACACAGAAATTGAATCATTAATAATTGGAATGTCACACTGCAGTTCATACATAGATTTCCAAAGTAAGAATTGATTAATTGATACATATGTTTGATTCTTATATATAGGCTGTCACTGGTAGATGGATTAATATTACCTTAGCTCATAACAAACCCTTCTGAAAACTACTACGGATAAAATTACACTAAATTATTAATTGTGTAGATGGCCTGAGTTTAATAATGATTCTGAGCTGCTCACATTTCTGGAAACACTTTATGCTCAGACCCATGGCATTGCCAGAAACAATTAAAGGTCTCGAATTGAGAAGGTAAAGTTACATGGAACTGAAATCATAATTAGTCCCTGACCTGCTTTTGATACCAATTAAGTTCTAACCTTGTATTTTCTCCTGAATAATGCAGGCATGCCTTTCTTTTCTTTTCATAAATATTCTTTAATATTTACTACTAACTGATGACTTGTGCCACATGGCTGTGACCTAGAGGCATCACTAATGAGAATTTAATAGTTCTTAACAGTGTGTGATTAGCCAGTTCTAGTGTTAACAGCCTGAAGAGGTTAAACTAAGTACAAATAAATTAACCATTACCTTTGTTTTTCAAATAACACACTGACACTATTCGTTTTAACCTGATGGGGGGGGGGAATGGAAAATAGCTATTGTTTCTTCTCTGAGACATCTGCTGAGTTACATTGCAATAAAACTATAACATGCACAGAATAGTTTTGATATTGAAATTCAATATTTGGTAACAAAACTTAGCATGAACCTAAGAACTAAAGAGGAATTAACTGAAGATATCCTTAGGAGAAATTTGTTGTACATGTATACTATTAACAAGTAAATGGCAACAGATTTCCTAGTCAATAAAGTGGAAGAAGAACAGTAATTTATGACTATCAACGTGACATCTTTCAAAGTTTTACTGGCCTGAATTTTGAATATACAGTCATTATGGTTTAATTCTTTATTTTAATCATAACTTTCATTGATTCTTTGGGAATTTGACACCATGCACCCCAACCCCAATAAGTTCCCAGTCCCTACATATCCACTCTTCACTCTTGCTGTGCCACTATAGATTTTTTTAATTTAAATATTTATTTTTAAAAAAACAAGCAAACCACTTCACTCCTCCATCTTTCCCACATCTCCAACAACTCTTCATTCATCTTAATGGCATTGGGATGAATCAGGGGAGGTCCCAGGTTCCTCCATGATGACTGAGGGATCCTCTACTTTCTAAAAATACAAACAATTCTAGTTAAACAGACTTGTTTCTTCATATGAAATATAATTAAGTTTACTAATTTCATATTGTGATAAAAATACAAAAAGACATTTTTTTCAGATACTTGTCAAATTTCCAAAAAGAAACAAAAATATTTTATCAAACTTTTTTCATTTGGCTTGAAAGAATACAATATCCAGTATATCCACATGCATTTTGAGAGAAACTTATGAACAATAATTTATAATTATCCATGGTAGATGGAATGCATTATAGGGATATAATTATGATGGAATACAAAGGAACAAAATATGTGGTGTATGTTCTTAAAACATACTTCAGTCAAGAATAAGTAAATAATTATAGCACAAAAGGAGAGATGAACATATAAAGCAGCACTTTATCAAATATAACTATGCAACATTGAATATCATTAAAATTATCACTGCCTTCTACTGTTTTTATAATAGTGATCAACATAGATAATAAACTTCATTCATATATATGACATAGCTTAGGTATGGGAACCCAGGTATCTTTAAATTAGCCCCTGTGCATTCTTGGAGATTACAGGGTGAACATAAATAAAAAACAAAGGAGAGATAAGAAAACTCAAAATAGGAAGCTTGTTCCTGCTGGCTAGGATTCACAGTGCTAGATGGTGAAATTCAGCCTTCAAATGGACTAAAGGTATTGATAGTTTTACCCAGTTTTGAACTTGATGATCTACAATATCAAACATGGGTAACATGTGCCCATGGGCACATTAATGGCACAACTACTATGAAAGTAACCCACCACTCTCTGATTGGATCGGAGTCTTGCTTCTGTGACTAAAGAAGTGTTACACCCTGAGGGAAGTGTGTTACTCTTGCTTAACTAAGTTGACATAACATCAAACTGCATTCCAAATATGTATGACTACACCAACACAGAGGGTGTCCTTTTTTTTCATCCTTAATTAATCAAGCTTGTCTTTGCAATGAATGGAGGTGAATGTGGAAGGCAAAGACTGCATAAGACGCTGAGAATAAAGGAAAGGTGAAAGTTTAGTTCTAAATAAGGTACTATCCAACCATCTCAAGGCTAACACTGAAGAAAAAAGGGGACAGAACAACTGTAGTGACAGAAGGCAAGGAAAAGGGCTGTAAAGTTTATCTTCTAAGCGTGGCATGGTGCAGGTAATCACACATTCATAGAAGCTTTGGTTACTGGCCCTTGGTCTACAGAAACTCTCCCTGCTTACAGAAGCTATGGATGGAAAAGAGGCTCACAGGGCCCTAACACTTAATCTCAAACTATTAGCAACTAAGAGGTTCGAGAAAACAGGGAGGGATAGTATCCAGTACTCACCAGTGATCCTGCCAGACTCCAAAGGATACTTTCAAATCCATGTACACATGGAAAGTCCTTGTAAAACTGAGTGGAAAAATAAAACAGTCATGAATATATGAAGGACATTTGGGGGAGCAGGGGTGCATTAATCAAGGTTCTCTACAGTTATAGGACTTATTGAATGAATATGTGTGTGTGTGTGTATGTGTGTGTTTTATATGTACACACACACACACACACACACACACACACACACACACACACGGGATTTAGAAGAATGGTTTACATGCTGCAGTCCAGTTAATCCAATAATGACTGGAGGAGAACAGAAAGTCCAAAAATCTAGTAGTTGCTCAGTCCACAAGGTTGTATTTCTCATCTGGTCTTTGGTATATGCTAGAATCCCAAAGAAACAGGCTCTCTAATGCTAGCGAAGGAATGGATTTGCTAGGGTGAAAGCAAGCAGGTAAAGAGCAAAAGCTTCCTTCTTCCACATCCTTATATAGGATCCCAGCAGAAAGCCCACTTGACAGGTGTGTCTTCCCTCAAGAGCTAAATCAAATGTGTGTGTCTTCCTACCTCAAAGGTCCAGACAAGAAGTGGAGTTACCCACTTCAATCCAAGCAAAAAGTCTGCCACGGTGCGCCCTCCATTTCTGGATTACAGTCCGTTCCCGATGTAATCAAGTTGACAACCAAGAATAGGTATCACAGAGGGCGACATAGCAGGGGTAGGAGACAAGTAGAGGAGGGTAATTATACACATGTGTGAAATTGTCAAAGGACATAATGTATTAATAATAAGAGCATTCATAACCTAATTTAGGGGCATCAATGTTCAGATGCATAATCCTTTTACAGCACCACCTAGTGGACTGTCCAAGATATTTATATGTTTGGACATTGGTCGAGCTGGCTCTTGGAAGCTGTTAGACCTCCTTCTTTCATTGCTATGAATGAGTAAGCACCTGTCTGACCCAAACCCTACTTTATGGGTAGTCACTGACCCAAAACTATATTGGTACTGTCACTAATGCAAAGGTGTCATTTGATATCATATTTCTTTCTTTCTTTCTTTTCTTTTCTTTTTTTGTTTGTTTGTTTTTTTTTTTGTTTGTTTGTTTTTGTTTTATCGAGACAGGGTTTCTCTGTGCAGCTTTGCGCCTCTCCTGGAACTCACTTGGTAGCCGAGGCTGGCCTCGAACTCACAGAGATCCTCCTGGCTCTGCCTCCCAAGTGCTGGGAATTAAAGGAGTGCGCCACCACCGCCCGGCGATATCATATTTCTTATTTTCCAAATGCGCAAAACATTTAGCAATGACATAATGCAATGTGAGAGTATCACACTACTCTAAAACATTATTCTTTCTAGTACCAAAGGCAAAGAAAATGAAATGGATTTAAAAATAAACAATACTATGCAAATATTTGCTGCAATTTTGTGTCTTAGGAAAACTTGTTTTCTACTGTTCTTCAGTTATAGTGTGAGCTTAATAGGGCTAACATTTTAATCTAAATAAGTGTGCAAAATGACATTCTTTTATTCTTCTTTGAACTTTGTCTCCTTGCTTAAGCATTGAAAATTTAGTTTTCTTCTTCTTTCCCTCTCCTTTTTTTTTCCAAAAGAATTTCATTATGTTAGTCAGGAACAGAACACACTATGTAGCCAAAGTTGGCCTCTAACTCATTATCCCTCTGCCTCAGCAATGTGAGTACATATTAATAAGTATGAGCCCCATGCCAGCTGACCAATTCTAATTTTGTTTTAGAATAAAATTTAAGACTGCATTTATTTAAATAGGGCTTGATTATACATTTTTTTTTAATTGTCAGAATCCTAAAGAGTGATACAACATAAGACAAACATTGCCTATCAATTCCCAGAACGCAATCAGTTCTCTCTGATAGAAAGACTTCAAAGCAATCAGCTTGCTGAATCAGGCAAGTGCAGAAGATTGATTGCAGTCAGTTATCAAACAGCTGTTATGTCATATCATGAATGATGACAGCACATGCTGATCACATTAGGATGAAGGTCAGATTCTGTATTTTCAGACTCGCTTGTGAGCCAGGACTAAAGCATTTGTCAATATCACTCATGAAAAGGGAGGAGGCAAAAAAAAAATTGCATTTAATGGATAATTCCACACACCCACCATCCTTACAAAAACATGAAAAATAAATTGAAAAAAAAAATCTGTGTTCATTTAAAACAATGTCTAGTGACCATTGACATAAATCAATTTTCAACAAGTACAGCTGTTTGTAAGCCTAGCTCTTGACATGGTTAACCTTTCCAATTAAAACAAAAGAATTCAGAAGAGAAAACTCATATTGAACCACAAAATGTAGCCTGGCAAGAGGTTACTCTTTAAAACTGACATTGGCTTTCCCTCAATGTCATCACCATCAGCCTCAGCCACTTTAATGTAACTATAAACTGTCTGTGTGATCATTTTTGTTGAGTTCTAAAACTTCACGGTTAGACTGAATGGCTTACTTTTGCATCCACACAATGAATCTGTATATGCGATGGGAATTTAATATTTCTTCTGTAAGATAACAGGGAGAGTAGCATTAAATATGACATTAAACATTCTAGATATTTTCATTTTTATCCTATTCCAAGTACAATGTCAGAGGTAAATATAGTTAATTTTGCATCATGGAGTGATTTGGGATCTGCTAGGATTAAAAAATGTTTTTTAGTGGAAAGTTTTTCCTTATGTTTCATAACCAAGGCATCAATTTTTCTTTTTTCCTTTCTTTCTGTTTTTCAGAACCATCTTTCTTGTATATTACATCACCTTAGCAAGATTAGTTAAGAACTTGTGTAGATAGCCCCTCCATCTGGAGCAATAACGAATTGGCACACTGTCCACGGAAATTCAAATTCCTAAGTCTAGAATCCTCCAGGTATCTAAGTATGTCTAGATAGTCATCTGGCCCAAATTCAATTTTGTGCCTTGCATGTGGCAATAACTTTTATCCATTAAAGGTGGTTTACTAGGTCCATATCCAATGACCTTATATGGACTAGTAGTTGATGATATCAAAATACATAATACAAAACCTTGAGTGGTAACTAATGAGACAAAAATATGTATGAAAGAGAAAGAAACTCAGAGGGTGGAAAAACAGACTTTTCAGCTAATAAAAAGTAAAGGAAAATCCACAGGAGTTAGATTAGGAACCAAATAATATAGAATTTGGAAAAAAAAAAAAATGAATGAAGAGCTTTGTACCTGGAACAGTGGATGAGAATCTAAATAGTGAAGAAAAACTGACACCAACCACAAAACCAAATACAGGGTAAGCAAAAGCAGATGAATCTAATATAACAGCCCTAGTATTAAAGCCTCATCCTCATTAACCTGGCAATAGTAACATGAGCAACTGATTCCTCCTCTAGGCACACCCTCTTATTATTTTCCTTGATTTAACCTTATTTCCCTTGTCTGAAGTCTTCTAATACTTAGAATCAATGTTTGTTTTTGGCAAATATCTTCTATTATACTGTTTAAACTTCATTTCCTCAGTAGTTCTCTTGGAGGTGCTGAATGTAATCTGCATCTTCTTAGAGTTGTTTACATTTTAAAAGTACCTGTTACTAGATACACTGAAAATTTTTCACCTGGGATATTAATGTAATATAAATTAAAGCTCCAGGGTTGAAAGTTCATATGATTCATAAATATTCATTCTACACAATAAATTTCCCCCCAATATGTACCACCCTGTGAAGTAATAATACATTGCTCATTCTTTGCGATGTGGCTTGCTGCAACTCCTACTGGACAAGAGAAAATCCATGCCAAATTAATGTAGTGTCTAGTCATGTGATTTGCTCTGACATGTGGAAATGAATGATCTTCATCCAAGTAGAGGCCTAGGGAACCATTGTGTGGTTCTGCCAAGTCTTCCTCTTTGGCACACCATGCAAATGTCAGTCCCAGATGGGAGCTTCTCCTTCTGTAACCTGGACTCAGAAATAAAATGGCACGTGGAGCAGAGGAAGAGGAATGGCTCGTGAACAGTTAGCATTAAACATAAGAAAAAAGTTTGTCTAAATGACATGCACACACACAGCCCATACACACGTACACAAGGGAGGGCCAGGTATATTGAAGCAAAGTAATTAATTTACTGGAATACTCAGCATCATGTTTATAATAGTATGTTCTACTACGATCTATAGGTCAAGGATTGTATTGTGCTTGACTAGAAATCAGTAGGACCACAAGCTATAATGACAGCCACTGAGAAAAAGTAAATGAAAGGAGAAATAATCTAAAAAAAAATAAAAAATCTTCGCACAAGATTATATAGATGCTGAACTCAGGAAACATGAGAGCAGAAAATATGCCCTGATCCATGCACGTCACTAAGCAAAACACTATTTTTCTGTGAATGTCACAAAATCCTTTCCTAAAATGCAAGCTGTACCTTACCATCTGCACTTCATAGACACATTCCAACAGAGGGTATGTGTATAACTGCCCAACTACTTAAGAATTTAGGATACCAAGCAAAGTCCCAGGTCTCTCAGTGTCAAAGCATCCCATCACTCGATCATCAGTTTTCACATACTTGAACATAACTAGTATGAGGAGATCTGCTGTACTGGTATTTTCTTCTTTCATTAAAATATATATCCTTTCGAAATTACCAAATACAGATAAAGAGATTAAATGTAGATAATAGTGAATTTCAGACCCTCACAGTTACTGAATGTTAAAATATATGTGCCCAAATAGCTGATAATTTAGCCTACCAACTGGCAAAGTAGCAAAACAAAACAGGAGGTTACTTATAAATGAAATTGCAGTGAAGAATATCGTAGTTATTGACAGTATCCTTATGCTTTGCTTATGCTACATCAGCATTAACATTACTGATAAACCAGCACAGTCCTGCAAGAGACTGAGAGCCTCAGGGTCCTGTGAAGCCAGAGTTAAACTTTTCTACAGCTGTGGTCACTTGAGCAGAAAAGAAGAAAAAACTTTCATGCCAACTATATACCTAAAATATTCATATTAACAGTCTTGCAAGTTTAATATAAGACGAAACTTATCTTCTTATACACAGACTACTCTGTTGTGCTTGACAAATTCAACATTTAAGAAAACTGTGCTCTTGCACTCTGCATAAAAAATTTAAAAACTATATGAAAAATATTTATTATTGCCCTCATTTACCTTGTAGTTTAATTAAAGAAAGTTTCATTCTCTATCAGTTTAATGTCTGTAGTCTGTTGTGTTATAGTATATGATAAGAGGTCCTCTGACAGACATAAATAAAAAAAGATTTAATTTACCTTGACTCATAACTGTTTATCTAAATATTATTTTTAAATGTGTTGTATGTTTTATTCATACATGCATACATAATTCATAGCTACAAAATATTTCAACTTCATAGTTCCTTCAAGTAGAATTCAGAAAACAATCTTAATAATAACAAAATAGAATGACTTTAAAAATAGTAAAAAAGGAAGATATAATGTAAATAGAAATCATTCTAAATGAAATATACTCTAGTAATGTCACATCAGCTGACAGTTTCTAATTTGAACACATTCCTGTGCTTTTTTTTTCTCTTTATTAAGTAAAATTACATTATAAGAGATGTTATAATCAATATTTAAATAGGGAAAACATCTAAAATCCAATAATTCCAAGTGGGAATGGTAAGAAAAATTAGTCCTTTCCTTGTTTGTCCTTAAATAATGTTAGAGTCAGATTTTCTTTAAAATAACTATTAAAAGATAAAAAGTAATTTAGACACTTTATCTATTCAGTTAAACTTCAGTCCTTAAAATGACAGACCAAACCTGACTTTGCCGAGCTCTCTCTTCACTCATTCTTTCTCATTACTGTTTTACTGAGAAGAAATCTTACACAGAGGTCCATCCACTCTTGTGGGCTGCAAGATTCAGCTGTGTATTAAAGCTATACTTTGAACGGCCAAGGGTCTGTCAAGAGGCAAAGCCGTTTATTATGAGTATTTGGTGTTATGTAGCCTTTAATATTCCAGCTGTCTTCTATGAAATTCTTTTTTTTTAATTTTTCTTTTTTAAATTTTCTTCTTTATTAAGAAATTTTCTACTCACCACATACTATCCACAGATTCCCTTTTCCCCCCTCCCACCCCCCAGCCCTCTTTCCCAAGCCACCCTGCATCCACACATCCCCCAAATTGAGGTCTCCCATGAGGAGTCAGCAGAGCCCAGCACACTGAGCCTAGGCAGGTCCAAGCTTTCTTGTATGCCTAAATATTTTCAGACATGCCTAGGTTACTAATGTCACTCACCCCCCATAGCTTTGCTCCTTGTGCAAATGAAGCTTGGGCCATCTCCTGGCCTTGAGGCTCAGCGCCTCTCCAGAGCTGAGTTGACTGAGAACAAAAGATGTTTTTACATATCAAGGTGTAAGGTGGAACAACATTCCTGAGGAGGGGAGAACAGTGTGCCCAGGGAAAGAAAGGGCAGTCATTTTCTGTAGAAACAGACAGAATGGCATGCCAAGAGAGAAGAGAGGAAGACGGAGGTTCCATAGCAGGTAAGCAGACTTCGTGTAGAGTTCCCTGAGTAGAGAGTAGTGTACATGGAGAATGAGAAAACAGAGGATGAAGATGAGTCTGGTAGCATAGGAGTTTAGTCATTATCAGGACTATGAGCTAGGGAACTAGATGGAACTGAAGCTATAGAAACAGGATTTCATCCCATAGAAATAAAGTAGATGGATAAAGAGCCTGGTGTATCTACTGTTATTTCTGCCCTGAATGCCTGACAGAGCTATGTTAGAGAACAATGAAAATACTGACATAGTAATGACAAAATGGTTGAGGGTTGGATTAAATCAAGATTGAAAGAAATTCCAATACATAGAACTAGAAAAGCTTGCATATATCAGCACACTAATTAATTTGCTGGTCTAGTATATTGTTTGAAATGTTATTTATATATTTTTAGAGAAAAAAACAGATAAGGACTGAAAACTTGACACAACCATAATCATTCCAGCTTTCAGGACACTTAACTCAGCTTCTGATGCTGTTTTCCTGAGAAGGTTATTTCTCAGGCATTCCCTTGTGATCATTTAAATTATGGTCATGATCATGGATAATCTCCATAATTTTTGGTAAAGGCAGATTAACTGCAAATGACATTTGTATTCAGATATAGAATCTAATTTTGTGTTGGGTCTTGCTAAGTTATTTGTCTTCATAAAACATTATGGCAGGATTCCAAGGGTTAATAAAGAGTTGCATAAAAGGCATTTCCTTCCTCTCATTTTTTAAACTTTTATTCTTCTCTCATATATTATATCCTGATGGCAATTCCCTTCCCTCCATTTCTCCCAGTCCCCCTCCACTTCTCTCCCCAGATCAACTCCTCCTCTGTTTCCAAGAAGAAGAAGAAGAAGAAGAAGAAGAAGAAGAAGAAGAAGAAGAAGAAGAAGAAGAAGAAGAAGAAGAGGAGAAGGAGGAGGAGGAGGAGGAGGGAGGAAGTGGAGGACTCCCAGGGATATCCACTGAACATGGCCCATCAAGATATGCAGATTAATTTCTAAGAGGTCTTATTAAATAAAACAAACAAGCAAGCAAACAAACAAAACATGAAGCCAAATATAGGGGTGAAAGCCTTAGAGATCAGGGAAATAAGAACCAGCTAACCTTACCTCACCATGCTGCAGCTTCCAAAAGTGAGCTACTTCCTGTCTACCAGCTTCTTTATTGCCTTGCTGTTCTGCCCTCTCATTGGCTCTTAGCCCAGCTACCTCATTTCCCTGTCACTGCCTATCTGTACAGACCTCCAGGTCTCTATGGTTGATACTGGGATTGAAGGCATGTGTCACCATGCTTGGCTCTGTTCCCTAGTGTGTCTTTGAACACACAGAGACTCTGCCTGCAAAGTGATCAAATTAAGGGTGTGTGCTACCACTGCCTAACTTTTGTGCTTACTTAAAATGGCTTGCTATTTCCTCTGATCTCCAGGTAAACTTTATTTATTAATATACAAATAAAATATCATCACAAAGATACAATGAGAGTGGATATAAACCATCATATCACACTGGCTGTGGCAACCCAGAAGGAATAAAAGGGTTCCTAGAACAGGCAAATGAGTCAAAGATAATCTCCCCCCTCCCTACACACACTCTCATTATTAGAAGTTCTACAAGGACACCAAACCACACAACTATAAGGTATTTCTAGAGTACCCAGCTCAGACCCATACACAGTACATATTTGTCCCTTCAGTTTCTGTGAGCCTCTATGATCTCTGATTAATTGATTTGGTAGGCTGGGTTTTAGCATTGTCCTTGACCACCTCGGGCTCCTACAGTCTTTCCTCCCCATCTTCTGCGGGGGTTCTCCTGGTTCCTTCTAGTATTTGACTGTGGGTATCTGTATCTTCTTCCTTCCGTTTCTGGATGACTTTCCATCTGAAGCCAATTAGGATAGGCACTTATCTACATGATTATAGCAGTCTCTGAGCTGTCCTGACTCTGGTTCCTGGCCGTTGGTCCAGGCAGTGTCAAGCATAGACTAACTTTCATGGAGGGGCCTCAAGTTGGATCAGTCCTAGGTAAGCCATTCCCATACATTCTGTAGCACCATTTCCCCAGCACATCTTGCAGGCAGGACAGGTTTTAGGACAAAGGTTTTCTGGCTCCATTGATGTCCCAGTCCTATTGCTGGGATCCTTACCTGATTGTAGAAGATTGCTAGTTTGGGCTTTGCATTCTCCATTATTAGGAGATCCCACCAAGGTTACTCTCATAGATTCCAGGGAGTATCCATTGCACTAGATTTCTACATCACTCCCAAAATATCTCCCAACCAGTAGTCTTTCCCAGTACTCTCATCCTCTGTCTCTCCTATACTCTCCTGATACCTCCTGTCCCATCTACTTGAGCCCCAAGATCACTGAAAATTCTATCTCCACTTCCCAAGGAGATGATGCATGCCCCCTAGAGCGCTTCTTGTTAGTTATATTCCCTTGGTCTGAGGATTATAGTATGATTGTCCTTCACTTAACAGATAATGTCAACTTATATCTGAGTACATATCAGGGTTGTCTTTCTGGATCTGGATTATCCCACTGAGGATGATTTTTTTTTTCTAGTTCTATCCATTTGCCTGCAAATTTCAGGAGGTCATTGTTTTTAACCACTTTTTAATGGCCCATTGTGTAAATGTACTACATTTTCTTTATCTATTCTTTGGCTGAGGGATATCTAGGCTGTTTCTAAGTTCTGGCTACTATGAATAAAGCTGCAATTAACATGGTTGAGCAAGTGTCATTGCAATAGGATGGAGTGTCCTTGGATATATGCTCAAGAATAGTAGGTCAGGCAGTGGTGGTGCATGCCTTTAATCCCAGCATTCGGGAAGGAGAGTCAGGCAGATCTCTGTAAGTTCAAGGCCAACCTGGTCTACAGAGCGAGATCTAGGACAAGGACTAAAACTACATAGAGAAACCCTGTCTTGAAAAAAAAAAAACAAAAACAAAAACAAACAACAAAAAAAGAATAGTAGAGCTGGGTATAGTTAGATTGATTTCAATAAAATACTTGCAAACCAAATCCAAGAACACATCAAAAAGATCATCTACCATGATCAAAAAGGCTTCATCCCAAAGATGCAGGGATGGCTCAACATACAAAAATCATTCTATGTAATCCAAAATACAAACAAATTCAATTAAAAAAACCACATGATCATCTCATTAGATGTTGAAAAAGCCTTTGACAAAATCCAGTACTCCCTCATGATGAAAGTCTTGGAGAGAACAGGGATAAAAGATACATACCTAAACAAAATATAGTCAATTTATAGGAAGCCTATAGCCAGCATCAAATTAAATGGAGAGAAACTCAAAGCAATTCCACTAAAATCAGGAACAAGTCAAGTCTGTCCACTCTCTCCATAACTCTTCAATATAATAATTGAAGTTCTAGCAGGAGAACTAAGACAACAGATCATGGGAATCAAATTGGAAAGGAAGAAGTCAAAGTATGTTTATTTTCAGATGATATTATAGTACAAATAAGTGACCCCAAAAATTCTACCAGGGAATTCCTACAGCTGATAAACACCTTTAGTGAAGTAGCTGGATATACAACTAACTCAAAAAAAAAAAAAAAAAAAAAAAAGAAAAGAAAAGAAAAAAGAAAAAGAGATAGCCCTTCTAAACATAAATGACAAACAGGTTGAGAAAGAAATAATGCAACAAAACCCTTCACAATAGTCATAAATTCTATAAAATATCTTGGGATAACTCTGACTAAGCATGTGAAAGACTTGTATGACAAAAACTTCAAGTCTTTGAAGAAATAAATTGAAAAGGATATCAGAAGATGGAAAGACTTCCCATGCTCTTGGATCAGTAGGATTAACATAAATGGCCATCTTACCAAAGAAATCTACATATTCAACTCAGTCCACATCAAAACAACTATTTACAGACTTTGAAAAGACAACACTCAATTTCATATGGAAAGACAAAAAAAAGAACAGGATAATTAAAACAATCTGCATTCAATAAAAGAACACTCAGAGGTATCACCATCCATATTTCAAGCTATACTACACACCTATAGTAATAAAAACTTCATGGTATTGGCACAAATACATACAGGCTGATGGCAGGATCGAATTGAAAGATCAGATGTAAATCCACTCATCTATGGACACCTAATTTTTAATAAAGAAGCCAGAAATATACATGGAACAAAGAATCATCTTGAAGAAATAGTGCTGGACTAAATGAATGTTCAGCATGTAGAAGAATGCTAATTGAATCATATCTATCACCCAGCACAAAACTCATATCAAAGCAGATCAAAGATCTCAACATAAAACCAAAAATGCTGAACCTGATAGAAACAAAAGTGAGGAATAGCCTGAATGGTCTGACATGAGAGACAGCTTTTTGAGAAGAACACCAGTAGTGCAGACACTAAGATCAACAATTAATAAATGGGTCCTCATGAAACTGAAAAGCTCCTGTAAGGCAAATGACACCATCAATTGGACAAAGATGAAGCCTACAAAATGGGGAAAGATTTTTACCAACTCCACATCTGACAAAGGGTTACTATCCAAAATATAATTTGGAATTGGAGAAACTAGACCTCAACAAACAAAATCATCCAATTAAAACAGATAGTGATCTAAATAGGTAGTTTTCAACAGAGAAATCTCAATGGTCAAGAAGCACTTAAAGAAAAGTTCAACATCCTTAGCGACCGGGGAAAACACAAACCAAAAGGACTCTGAGATTCCGTCTTATTCCTGTCAGAATGGCTAAAGTAAAAAACACAGGTGACAGCTCAGGATGGTGAGGATGTGGAGCAGGGGGACAGGGCAAAGCAATATAACCAGTATGAAAATCAATATGGTGGTCCTTCACAAAATTGAGAATCGATTCTTTCACTCATTTCACTATATTGGTTTCCACTAAGCATTTTCCAGGAACTGAACCCACAAAGGAAGAGTTACTTTCCCTTGGCCCTTCCCATGCTAATTGTATCTGATGCATATGCAGTGAACAACAACTAATTTCACAGCTTAGTTATTTAATTCTTGGAAAAAACGATAGTTCTGCAAAATCAAATGATAAAAAGGAGTTGAGAAACTGTAATGAAGCAACCACAGCTTTAACAGTGGTAATATATATAAGCTATATATTTACAGTTTCTGCTAACTTAGTGAGATATATTTTAATACATTTTCTCTAAACTACAAGAATAGATCACATGTAGAAACCAACATATTATTTCATCCATGCAGTCAGATCCTACGTATGGAAGATGGTGATAGGCAAGATCAAAGGTGATCATCAAATGAACATTGTGTCATAATGCAGAAGATGACAATAGCATATGACTGCGTTAGGAAGCTCTAAGAACTCCCATGTCTGCAGCAGTGAACTATCAATGTTAAAGAAATACAAACCCAGTAGGGAGACAAATTTCAGTGGTTAATTGCCCCAGCCAGTGGGGTGTCGACGGTGGCAATCCACCTTCGGGAATGAAAGGAACTGGAGATACAAAGGAGGACAGCAAGACAGGATTCTGATCAAGCTGCAAATTTTACTTTCTTCAGCAAGGCTTATATAGCACAGGAGGGGGAAGGTGAAGGAAGGAGGGAATGGGGAAGAGACATGCAGAACGTGGAAGGGATGCAGGACGTGGGAGACATGCAGAACATGCAACTGTAGGATGTTGGCTAAGGTCACTGGTCAGGGCCCATTTGTTCTGTTGCTAGGCTACCTGGCCATGGAATGTTCTTTACGTTTGGTTGTCATGGTATCTGAGTGTGGAATGTCCTCTTATCTTTGGGGGTCTCTGGTTATTAAACAGGTGTTACTGCTCTGGGAAAGGGCAGTGGGCATATGACTTGTTTTCTGGCCTACCTAGTACTTTTCCATGGTTCATGTTTGGTCCCTGACATCTTGGTCCCTGACAGTTAATGGCCTTGCTGAGCTTTGTGCAGTGACAATATCATAGCCAATGAGGTTTATTTGAGGTGCGATTATTGCTAATTATAACTTTTCCCAATACACCACAGTGACAACTTGCTGAGCTTCCAAAGAGCCAGAGTTCAGTTCTCGTTCCCCATGTGTGAATGCTTCCAGTCACCTGTGTTATTTGTTTGTTTTTTGCTCTTTTGTGGGCCCGCCACCCAGCTCCCAAGTAAATCACACAGGGAAGCTATTACTTAATTATTAATGTCTGGCCTTAGTTTGGTTTGTTTCTTGCCAGCATTTCTTCACTAAAATTATCCCATTTAGATTTTGCCATTGGGCTTTTACCTTTCTTATTTCTGTATACCTTTTATTATTTCTTACTCCATGAACTGCTGTGTAGCTGGGTGGCTGGCCCCTGATGTCCTCCTCCCTCTCTGGCTACTTCCTTTTTTTCTCCCTGATTTCTCCTTCTATATATTATCTCTGCCTGCCAGCCCTGCCTATCCTTTCTCCTGCCTTGCTATTAACTGTTCAGTTCTTTACTAGACCATAAGGTGTTTTAGACAGGCACAGTAGCACAGCTTCACAGAGTAAAACAAATGCAACATAAGCAAAAGTAACACACCTTAAAATAATATTCCACAACACACCTGTCACTCCAGATCCAGGGGGATTTGATGCTCTATTAGATCTTCCTTGGGCACCTTCACAAACATGACATACATTCACATAGTCAGATAAACATGCACAAGAGGAAAAAAAATCTTTAAAAAGAAAAGCATACTCTTTAATTCTTAGCAATCACATTCCCTATTAGAATTTTAAACATTAAAAACTTTAG
Organism: Onychomys torridus; assembly: GCF_903995425.1. Classification (NCBI taxonomy): domain Eukaryota; kingdom Metazoa; phylum Chordata; class Mammalia; order Rodentia; family Cricetidae; genus Onychomys; species Onychomys torridus. The sequence continues at coordinate 76,302,015 of NC_050451.1, read as the reverse complement.
TGTTTGCCTCTTGTAAGAAAAGATTTTCATTCAAATATAGATGTAGTGAAGTATTTAAAGCCCTATATTTAAGAAGCTAAAATGCGGTATTTTTAATCAAAATCTATTTGGGAATATTAAATGTGGGGTGAAGGCTGACAGAAGGAGAAGATAACTTGTTCATTTAAGTGATGTTAATAAATAGATAATGCTGTTAGAATATTTTTATGAAAGGATGAATGATGTAACTCATTGTAAGTTCTATCATATATAGTGCTACAAAAGGGACACCTTATAATGGACCATATGTTCAGTAATATGTAAGCACGGGGATATGTATAAATTTTTCTTCTTTCCAATTTCTATGGTTTTCAGTTCTACTATTAACCTCTGCTAAGTGGACCTGTCACTACATCATTGGAAGTAGTTTTCTGAAGCACCCCATATGCATGATATTTGTCATTTATTGGCCATTAACCAGGCCACATATATCATGTAGATTGTATTGGGACTCAAGGCTTCTTCTCTACCAGATGTTTTATAAATTTTCTACACAGATTAAAAAAATAGCTTGAGAAAGTTAAAGAAAGCTACTTGTCCATGATAAAAAGTGAAGATAAAATTGAAACTGGGGAGTTCTGAAGAGTACACTCCTAACATCACGGTCCGTTTTGGGTGCCCTTAGGAAGACTGTGTAACTTGAAATAAATTCAAATGAAAGACAAGAGAGCAGAAGATTGTGACATTATGGAACATAGAACTAACGGATTAATTAAGCATAAAAAGCATTTAGTGAAGGGCAAACCTCTTTGTCAGATGTAGTTGACCAATACAAAACTCCATGATTTTATTTAATGGGCATTTTATTTCATTTTGTTTGGTTTTAGCAATTTTTGGCTTGTTTTTGTTTTTTTGTTTTGATTTTCAGTTTTATGATTTTTTTGTTGTATTTTGTTTTCATTTCTGCATAGAGAGATACAGAGAGAACATGAAATCAAGTGAGTAGGGAAATAGGAAGGATCGGGAGTCAGCTGAGGGAAGGAGAAATGAACAAAATATATTCTATAAACTTTTTAATAATAAAAATATTACAAAATATGTTCAGTCAAGTTGGAATGCTAGATTGACAATGGATATCCCAGATATAGTTAGACAAACTAAAATTATTAATTAAAAAGTTAAATTTCTGTATATGTGTGTGGGTCTGTGTGTATGTGTATGAAGGTGTTCACATTCACCAGAAATGAGCCACCAGCTATGGATGCTAAAATCTGAACTCTAGTCCTCTACAAGAGCATCAAGTTCTAATAATGGTTATGCCAAGTGTTAATGAGAAGCTTGTGCTTTCCCTTGCTAGGTCTGGTGGACAATTCCCTTTTGGTTTTTAGTTATCTAATTATGCACTGTCTGACCTGTGCTGTGAAAGCTCACTTGAAGACTTGCCGCCACTCTCATGTTCTCCCTTTCTCAAAGGCCAGTTCCCAACCAAAATAAGATTTCCCTGCTGTGCCTATACACTGAAAAGCTCCTTATAGGCAGGAGCCCCCTCTGATAGGACTGTGTAGTCAGAAGCTTTCCTGTGTCCGGCTAGCCAGTGGTTGGGACAAACCTTTCCCACTCGTGTCCCCTACGTAAACACACAGAGGCTAATATTAATTATAACTGCATGGCCATTAGCTCAGGCTTATTACTGACTAGCTCTTACATTTAAGTTAACCCATAATTCTTATCTATGTTTAGCCTCATGGCTTTGTTCCTTTTCTCATTCTGCCTTGTCATCTTACTTCCTCTGTGTCTGGCTAGTGGCTCCTGACTCAGCTTTCCTCTTCCCAGAATTCTTTTTCTTCTTCTTCTTTTTTTTTTTTGGTTTTTCAGGGCAGGGTTTCTCTGTGTAGTTTTGGTGCCTATCCTGGATCTCACTCTGTAGCCCAGGCTGGCCTCAAACTCACAGAGATCTGCCTGCCTCTGCCTCCCAAGTGCTGTGATTAAAGTCGTGTGCCACCACTGCCAGGAATTCCCAGAATTCTGTTAGTCTGCTTGCCCCACCTATACTTCCTGCCTGGCTACTCTACTTTATTAAACCAGTATACAACAGTATTATCCCACAGCAGGACTGCAAGTATGACATAGAGGATTATTTCTGGTCTGCCAAGCCTTAGAAATTGGAAGGCTCATATATTTGGTGTACTGTTATTTCTCTATTAGTAATTCATTTCCCAATAAACCCTATTTTAGCATATGTCACACAGTAGTGTTCCTATCTGAATGCGTAAAATTTTTAAAATTTTTATGTCTTAACACATCCAAATATTTGTTTTAACTGGCCTTCACTTATACATGGTTGGGAAATGCGGCTAAGTAGATAAATAGTAAGAGAATTTGATGGAGACGTCTCCTCTTTGTCATCATTTTAGAGAGGGCATTCATAAATTCAAAATTATGCCTTATTTATTAATATTATGTAGCCTTTACCTTTCTACATTTTTCTAGTTTTATAGAATAATCTTAGATACAAGTCTCAAATTCTCAACATTTTTCAGGTAAATAATTGATTTCAAAAGCACAATTTTTAAAAATCTTTACCTCATATACTATTCTTCTAAACGCATGTCCCCCATTCATTTCCTAGAGAAATCATGTAATCATGGTTAAACTCAAACACTGTCCCCCAGCAGTTAGTTGACCTTTTAAATTCCGTAAATACAATAAAGGTTTCTAAATAAATCTGTGTAGTGCAGTTTTATGAAATGAAAATGTTTATAATTTCCAAGTTATAATTTCTCTCCTTTACAACATTAATGGCAGGAAGATCAGGATCCATCCCTGGTGCATAAGCTGGCTTTTTGGAGCCCACTACCTATTGTGGGACACCTGGCACAGCCTTGAGGCACAGGGAGGGGCTTGGACCTGCCTCTACTGAATGTACCAGGCTTTGCTGACTCCCCATGGGCGGCCTTACCTTGTTGTAGGAGGGAATGGGTGTGGGTTGGGAGGGAAGGCTGGAGGGGCAGGAGGAGGAAAGAGGGGGATTTGAGATTGGTGTATAAAATGAATGAAAATTTTTTAATAAAAATGCAAATAAATAAAAGAAACCACAAAAAGAAAAATAATTATGTTTTACTTTCAACAGCTTTAGTATAAAACTTTTATACTCAGAAATCTTTGAGTTTTTATTAACAAATAATTTTCAAAATGTTGCATTTTATACCCACTTACCCATTATCCTCCAATTTTGCTCTGTTCTGTTTCACTTTTCTAACACACTATGAACAGTGATGTCATTCTATTCAAGCTGTTATTTCTGTTTCCTTTATTAAAGAAACAATGCCCATTGTCTAAGAGACCCTGATGATATCCTTGCTTATGGAAGCTCGGCAAGCATTTTCAGTTAAAATTAATAACTTTTGTATCAGTTCTATGATTTAGTGTTGAAATATAATTAATAACAACACTTCACAGTAAAGATACAGAGAAGAACCTCCCTGAGATAGAAGAAAATGATGCATACAATTTATAACTCATGAGCCCCCGAACTATCATCATGTGTTAATATGCAACATATGTTTACAAGCTATTATAATGCAATGCACAAATTCAGACTGCAAAGCAGTAGTCCTTTAAAAGCAATCTTGATTGTTTTTCATCACTATTTAATTCACTCAGAAATGCTACACTTTTTTTAAAGTAGTTTAAAATATATAATCAATTCTCTAGTCTTACTAATCCCTAAAGCAATCAAATGTTGTGACTAAAACCTCCACTTCCACATAATATTCAAAATTTCTAACTTCATTAGGAAAATCTTTCCTTCTGTGGCACAACCTGTTTTAGAGCATCACCTGAGAGAATGAGCAATATGATCGCCTTCTTCTTCCATACCTACCCTACATCCAAACTTCCATATCAAATAGATGATAAGGAACAGGTAAATTTAACCTGATGCAAGAAATTAAGGTGGTTTAATTCAGTTGCTCCTGGCTTGTTTGGAATTTGCAGGCTGATTTGTTTTAACTTCTAAGTCACAGTTATTTCTCCATCATTCTGAACTTTCAGGTTATCTACTCAACTAGAAGCTAAAACAATCCCCAAGCATTCTGTCTCTCACTACAATTTGGAGGCATAGGTAAGTCCCACCACCTATTGGATCTCCTTTAAACCATCTGTCCTTATTCTTGGACTTTGCAATTGTGAGTCTAAGGGATCTACCCTCAATTCCTTGAGCACCAAAGAATACGTTGAAAAAAAATTAATGTTTCTCAAAATTGCCTACATTAGTTTAGGGGCTGTAGCAACATCAGAGTCAAGAGACTGCTCCTGCTATTACTGAAGATCAATCATGATTTCTGTGTGGAAAAACCCAGTCCCATGATGTGTTATAACTAAAAGATGCATGGCAAGCATTTAATTAAAAAATAAAAAAAAAAAACAGTTAAGTAGTAATCAATTTGGCAAATGTTGATTAACTTAATCTCAGTAACATCACTAAATACTATTTGCAGATAATGACTGAAAGTAACAAAGACAATTGTGACAGAATTTGCTTCACAAGACAATTATTTATGGGACAAATTAGACCTGGATACAACAACAATCCAGACCTCCTAGTTACTGTTCTAAAATCTTATTTGGTACCCAAACATAGTAGAATAACTTTCAACATATATGTATAGAACAGTAGGAGTTGCTGAAATGCAGTTTGCCAAGCTCTGCTGCTAGAGAGACTTCTTTTGTTGCATTTTATTTAATAGTGTGTGTGTGTGTGTGTGTGTGTGTGTGTGTGTGTGTGTGTGTGTATGTGTGTGTGTGTGTGTGTGTGTGTGTGCGCACGTGCGCGCGCACCAGTGTATACATGTGGAGGTTAGAGAAAAACGTGTGGTACCCAGTTCTTTGTTTCTACAGTGTGGCTTCCAGGAATTAAACTCTGTCAGGTTGGTATAAAACGTCTCTACTTGCTCAAATATCCCAATGGCCTGTACTGCTAGAGATTCTGATTCATGTATAGAATCCACTATTCTTCATGGGACCATCATTGTGGGTGCTTCAAATGTACTATGTTCTGATCTAGAATTTAAAGTACGTGTTTTATTTTGTTTTGGAGGTAACAATGCCTGTTGATACCAATGTCAAAAAGAACTGATTTATCTCTGGAACTCAACAATCTCGAGACCTCTTAAAGTACATTGTAATGATGGCATCTTTGTGTCCATGTTGACTGCATCTATTTTCTATTAATTAAATTACTGAGTTCAACCTGGAGCTTCCTGGTGAGCCCTGCAGATCACCTGCTTTTGTTAAGATATTGTATGTGGTATCATCACCTAGTAACTATATTTTATTTTATCTTTCACACCTCAAAAAATAAAAATTTATACTCCCTACATGCTCAAGAATGTTGTCTCGTACTGCTTTCAGTTTCCTTTTTTCACTTTTTATACTACTTTTCAGAAGACATGAAAGTATAACAAAGAACAGAATAGAAATGTTGATTTCTTGTAACTCACATTTTATTTCTTATTTTACGTCTATTGTCTTGAGAATTGTGTATATCTTATACAGCAGTAAGGAGTGGGTTGTTAGTTCCCCTCAACACAGAAACAAAATATGTAACAAAGAGGTGGAGGTACAGTTCTGAGCTCCCCTCATCAACCACTCACAGAGAGTTTTCATTATCATTTCTTAACTGTTCTGATCTTCAAGAGTCCTTTTCCACCTGGGTAAGATCTGCAGTAAGCTTTCGTTAACATCCTGTGAGAGGCACTGGAGAGTCTTCTCTGTTTAGGTTCATGATTTTACACAAACTGTCTTTAAAGTTTGTTGATCTTCAATTATATTGCATTTATTCTGAGACTAGATGAGCGTTTAAAGCTTATCAACTAATCCCTTTCAGAAATTAGTTTTCTAATAATAGCATTTAATTGAGAGGGAAAGCTAACTATTTAACAGAATGTTTGCTAACTCTTTCTGAGTAAGGAAATACTCAAAACAATGACATAGTCTTCATGTTTCACAGACAATAAAGCTTAAGGCTGTTGTCCTCACTTCAGTGTGACAAGTTGGAATAAGTTAGAAATCAAGTGCATCACAAATAAGACCAAGCACTTTTCCATGTAAAGCTATCTCCCCTGAAGCTGTGTAAAAGATTGCCTCAGCACTTACACTGCTCTTTACCAAATAGCTGTCATAAACATCCACTCCCCACATCTTTTGAACCTCTAATGTTGTGATCCCGTCCAGAGACTGGCAGGCACTTAACATCCAATAAGGAGTTAATAGGATTTCTACCTCTCAAAACTCCTCAAATCCAAATGAGAGTAAGCAAGGCATGAATAAATACATTAAAATATGAAAGGAAAATGCTTTTAGAATTATGACAGACATGTGACACAACAAAGAGTTAGGTGAATGAAACAAAACAAAAATGTAAGGAAGCTCTAGAGCAGCATGTCTTAACCTGTGGATCTCTACCCCTTTGAGGGTTGAATGACCCTTTCACAGGGGTCACATATCGGATATCCAGCATATAAGATATTTACATTATGGTCCATAGCTGTAGCAAAATTTACAGTTATGAAATAGCAAAGGAAAGTAACTTTATAATTGTGGAGGGTCACCACAGAATGAGGAAATGTATTAAAGGGTCTCAGCATTAGGAAGGTTGATAACCATTGTTCTAAATCAATGGGTATCAGATCTGGTTCAGAGTTAGTAGGGAGTTTATGGGAATAGTTAGTACTCACACACAGGCTAGGGTTTGTAAAAGAAATACTCTGCATGAACCCCAATATTCGTCAATTTCAAGAAAGTGTTCAAGTTTTTGGATTCGATGTTTGCTGATAAAAAAAAAAAAAGCACTGCCTTAAAGGAAACAGAAAATGAATATCTTAAAATGTGAATTTATAAGTCTATTCATTTAGGCAGCTCAGGATGAAGTGCTTTTTTGTACATGGTACTGTTTGACTGTTTTTTATCTTTAAGTGCTTTCCATTATTTTAATAATTCATGAGTAGTTCATTTAGAATGGAGCAGAATTATAACACATCTTGGATTTGGCAATTGCTTATGTAAAAGGTAATCAAGCTTAGCTAAGAGTAGCACTTTTCTACCAAAAGATAATTGTCAATCATATTTTTATTACACTATTCAGTGTAATGGATTAGCAAGATTTTGTTCATCATGCCTAGTGTAAAAAAAGACAACAAAAAATGAGGTAATTTCCTTGTAAATGGAATATAGGACTTCAAAAGCTAATCCTTCAAATGAAACAGAAGTTATTATTGTTATTATTAGTACCATCATTTATTTATGAAGTAGATAAACATAAACTAGACTAAATTATAACCATCCCTGATTTTTTACAGATATACTCAACATTAAAAATATAACATAAAATTAAGCCTGTCACTGGTAACACACTCTTTTAATCCCAACACTAAAGAAGCAGAGGCAGGCAGATCTCTGAGTTCAAGGACAGCCTGTTCTACAAAGAGAGTTCGAAAACATCCTGGACTATACAGAGAGACACTGTCTAGAAAAAAAAATTATATGAAGGTGTTATAAAAGTTTAACCATCAGTAATCATGGATATCTCTGTTGAACAAATGTATGTTGATATTTGCTCATGATGTGAAGAGAAATCCATAAAGCCCCCTTTAGTTTTCATCTGACTTATTGACCTTCTACTGCCAACCCTACAACCAACTTACTCAAGTGAAACTGATTTTCTCCAAAACCACCCTACTGTCTAGATTTCTTCCCCTTCAAAAATCTGAGCCTGAGAATGCAGTGCAAATGAAAGGCACTGGAGTGCCCCCATACTGTTTTCCATTTCAACTATTCTAAATTACATTCCCAACGGTATATAAGAATTCATTATTCTTAGCATCCTATGGGAGCCTTGGCTATATTTAGTCTCCATTCAATATTTGAAGCATCTCATTTTGTTCACACTGTGGTGACAGCAGTGATCAGAATAATGCATATGAAGATTTCCACACCATAATTAATAAATAAACACATAGAAGAGATAAGTGTCATAAGGAAGATAATCATAAAGCTCCCAAAGAAGAGATTGTTTAAACACATGTCTAATAATTACAAACAGCAGTGGAAAGTCTAAATGTGAAATCATTTAAACTACTCTCAGTTAAAGAATAAAAAATTTGGAAGAGAATGGGGTAGCAGCTTAATAGAGAATATGGGTAAATCAAATAAAAATCACAGAAGTGTAATCATAAGAAAACCAACTGGAAATTTGCAGGAAGAGACTAACAGACTAAATGAGGTAGAACTAATTAAGGATATAACGCAATGTTCAGTGAAAGGAAGGATGTTGAAAATGTTGTGCATTAAGAGAAGTGTCAGATATGTTCACTTTGAATGTAATAATAAAACACGTAATCTTTTTTATCTGTTCTGCTATGTTTCCCATATGAACTTAATGAAAGGTTGGATTTCTGTCCAACTCTTCCTCTGGAAGTATTCAGGGAACTAAGCACAACTTATAGGAAATAACAACAAACCATTAAGAACAGCATGTCATGCAGTAGCCATGGAAAAAAGTAGTGTGTGTGTGTGTGTGTGTGTGTGTGTGTGTGTGTGTGTGTGAACTGTAAAGAAAAGATGAGGAGGTGATGGTTGAGGGTTGGAGCAATCCAGAGGCTTCCCAGGCTTTCATTAGATCCAGGAGGAGCAATAAACACAGGCTTACATGATTTAAGCTTTCTTGGAGGGCAGACTTTCCAGAGAAAAATAAACAAAACATGGTATAAAGAAACCAAGGTTGATATCTGAGAAATGATGCTGTAACATGATAACATCCTGCAACATGATCATAGCTTTGTAAAGTTGAACAGCTTCAGATGTCTAGAAAGTCCCTATCATTGAATTAAAAGTTTAAATAAAGTCTGTTTTCAAAGTAGAGTATACACTTGAAGAAAAGCAAGTCCAATTTCTTCCTTTCCATCTGTTCCCCCAACCCTTCCATATTATTCTGGTTCATGAAATACATGTTTATTCCAGGACTAAATAATATGTTCTAGAGAAAAAATATTCTAACAGTTTATTTTCTATTTGAAAGAGATAATAGATACTGTGTGTATTTTGTTTGTATGTGTATGTGTGTGAGAGTAAAATTACTTTTGTCAGTACCCAAAATATAAAAACATAGGAAGCTAATAAAATAGAAAATAATGTAAGGTGTAGAAAACAGGAGTTATTTTTGGTGAAGTACTTAGGGAAGAAATGCCTAAGAATCAAAGACTGAAAACATAGAAATATAATGGCAAAGTCACCCTGGAAGTCAGGAAAGAGTATCTCATGCAGAGAAAGAACAGATGTAAATACACTGTGGCCCATACTGCGCTGTAACTAATCAATGGAGTAAGGGTGGGAGAGAGCGAAAAGGAGCATAATAGCACAAAAAAAGAGTCTTGGAAGTGGAGAGAGATTGTGTGGCACAAAAGGTATCCATATTTTCTTTTTAAATTGTCCCTGCACATATTTTAAAACACATCTACCAACTTTTAGGTAATTATTCATCAATATGAAGATTTCAAAAAGTTCTTAAATAGTTTTCCTTACATTTTCTTCTACATTATAGAATAGAACCTATAATAGAATCTCTTTTATTATATTGATTTATTTTGTATGCATATGTGCATGTGTGTATGTGATTGTGATGTACATGTGGTGGGTAGAGGATAACTTGTAGAAGTCTGTTGACTCATATACCATATGATCAAGCTCAGGTTATCAGGCTTAGTACTAATCATTTTTATTTGCCAGAACATTGTGCTGGACTGTATAAAATATTATTGATGCTAGTTTTAATCTAATATATGTTTTTTTTCAGAATTAAGAAAGAGACATAAAATTATTTACAAATAATTGACATTTACCAGTAGACTTGAGATTAAGCATGGAGAATACAAATGGAAAAGAAAATGTAGATTTAAAACATACCTACTGTCAGATATTAATAAAATTCTTCATGAATATAAATAAACATTCCAGAAATTTGAATTGTTAATTTTTCTTTGATGTATTTGCATTCTCTTTAAGAAATAATACGAAGTTTTCACCTTCATCTTGATACTCACAAGAAAGTCCTAAGAGAATTAATATATTGAAAAATTATTTTTGTTTATATTTAATGTTATTAAGGAAAAGAAAAATATATAGTGTGCTACTATGTAGATTGGTGTTTCCCAGTACATTCTTTGCGTCTTTAATACTCTGGTGTTGGAGAGATTGTTCACTGGTTATGAACATTTGCTACTTTTCTAGAATACACATGGTGGCATATAGGCATCTATAATGCCTGTTCCAGGAGATCAGACACCCCTTTCTGTCTTCCATAAGCACCAGGCAGTCATAAGTGCTGTATATACATTCAAACAAAAAAAAAGTGCATAAAATAAAATAAACAATCTACAAACATACAACATTTAATTTACTGTTCTTTGGCTGACAGATCAACAATGTGCTAAGTTATGCAGAGTTTGAAGTTGTTAAAATGAAAACTATCAGTAGTACTTTTATATTCATTTTTTTTGGCTTAAAGGTGCTTTATCTTCCGATGTGATATTAATCAAAAGATAAAAAAAATGAAGTCTCAGAGTAAAATTACTGTCACCACCCATTCTGGCCCATCAATCAGTAGTTGATCAAGTTATTGAGAGCTCATGGACTCTAGACTGACTGCTGGGACCAAACTAGGCCCTTTGAATGCGGTTGACAGTTGTGTGGCTTAATGTGTTTGTGGGTCCCCTGGCAATGAGACCAGGACTCATCCCAGGTACAGGAACTGGCTTTTTAGAGCCCCTTCTTTATGGTACAATGCCTTACTCAGCCATAATGCAGGGGGAGGGGCTTGTTTATACCTAAATTTGGTATAGTAGCCTGTGTTGATTACCTAAAGCAGACCTTACTGCCTTATAAGGAGGTGATGGGGGAGGTGGGGGGTGCAGAGGAAGAAGGGGAATAGGAGTTTATATGTAAAAGGGAAAATTTAAATAAAAAAGAGCTAATAATAATAAAAAGAAAGAAATGGCCCATCAGTGGGCACAGATATGTTACATGTAAAATCATGCTCCACTATTTTGAAGAAATGTTTGGTAATGGAGCATCATGATTTTGTCTTGAATAAAAGGATCTTTTTTTTTTTTTTTTTTTTACTTCATTACTTTAAAGTTTACTTTAGTCTGATGCCCCTGGAGTTTCTATAGTTATGAACAATGTGCTACAACAGTGTTAAGTAGTTAAGTACTCACTATATGTAAAAGACATGTTTCATGAAAATAGAATGATTATCATGGAATGAGGGAAGGAAACTATCTTGGCCACAGGAATAATTTAAGAAATATTAGTTATAGAAAAAAAAAAACTGATACTAGTGCATTAGCATTCTTTAGATCTTGAATCTTCTACAAAAGTAAATGTGCTGAAGAATTGGATTCCTAGTCATTGCATGTTGTGAAATGTTTTGCAAGTCGAAAGAAAGGAAGTTAGGTCATTTATAAAGAATTTTTGAAGGAAAGAGCTGAAGCCTGGACTCTCCTCTTCTGTTTTTCTCTCTGTGCTTCCTAGCCGTCATTAGATGAATACATTCCTGATCATAAACTCCCACCATGATATAAGCCTTCACAGGTCCATAAGCAAAGAGACCAAGCAAACATGGAATGAAACCTCTAAAATTACCAGCAAAACAAAACTTTCTTTTAAAAAAACTGATTTATCTCCAACATTTGTTACAGCAACAGAAAGCTGACAATGCATCTTACTCCATTTCTCAATGAACACTGGGGTTATATCTACTTTTTAACTACTGTAAAAATGTCTGAGTTCCTTCTTTCAGTTTATTTGGGTATATCAATCTAAATGCAATGCCTGAATAATGTGTAAATTCTACTTTAATTTAATAAATGTAAACTCGGGTTTCAAGGGACACACAGCTTTGAACAGTTTGGCCAGATGGTATCAGGAAGAAGTGACATCCCTCACATGCTCTTGGCTTGCTTAAAAAGATCGGGAGTGCAGCCAGGGTCTTTTGTTTTGTTTTTGATATTTCTTATCAAAAAAACATAATTTGACAATTTTTCCAATTCTACCCAGATGCTCCCCACCTCTCCAGCTCTCATCCCCCTAACTGTATGCTCTCCCTCTGTTTCTGTCTCTTCATTTTCTCTCTCAAAAAAAAAATGAAAACAGAGACAAAAGCAAAAAGAACAGGAAACACAAAACTGTCCACAAAAGCACAAAAAACTCAAACAAGCATAAGACAAAGAGACAGGAATACCAAAACAAAGCAAAATGAAATCAAAAGTCCACAAAATACTAGTGAATTCATTTTATACTGGCCAACTACTTCTGGGCAAATGTCCTGCCCCATAGTGTGGTTGATACCCAATAAGACCTTATTGGAGAAAACTAATTTTCCTTTTGCCAGTGGATATCAGTTACTTATATGTTTTTGGGTAGCGGTGGAAAGCCCATGTCCACTTCCTTCTCTCAGTGCTGGGACCCTGTCTGGTTTGAACCTGGGCAGGTCTTATGCTTGCTGCAACAGTCTCTGTGAGTTCATAATGCATCAGTTAAGTTGTGTTTGGATGACATCGTCCATCACCTCCAGCTCCTAAGAATCTTGCTGCCTCCTCTTTTGCACAGATTCCTGAATTATGAAAACACCCCATTTAGGGTGAGTGCTCTACAGTATCTCACTCCCTCTGCATTGTCTAGTGGTGTGTCTCCGTTAATTCCCAATCCTGCAAGAAAAACCTTCTCTGATGTGGGTAGAACAAGATGCTGCTTTACAGATACAGCTGGATGGCATTAGCAGCCATTTGATTTCTCACCCAATGGATTTCTTCTCCTGTTTCTCAATATATCAGTATTCACAATACTTACTAAAACCAATACTATATTTTCTCAAATGTAGTGAAATAGCCATTAATTAGAAATTATGGAAACACTTTTTAAAAAATGTTTAGTTCAATGTTTTTCAAAAAATAAAAATAAAATAAAAAGAATTAAAACCAGACCCACCCCATCTACTTCCTGATGAATTTCTGAGGAAATCGTTCCATGTCACTGTGAGCCAATGAACTTTAACCACTCACTGCTGAATGGACAGACTTGTTTCATTGTCCACAGATCTCACAAAACACAGAGGGAATGTGACTAGTGTTTTAAGCATCTCCCAAGGAATTAGTGGCACCAGTAGTCTAACTTGACCTCCAATTTACACAAATCATAAAGATCTATCTTTATTATTCAGTTTTGTGTTCAAATATTGAATATATGTACTGAAAATACTGTATTTAGTTGATTCCCCAATCTCCCAGTGTGTGTGTGTGTGTGTGTGTGTGTGTAGATCAGAATACAAACTCAAGAGCTATTCAACATACAAGACATCTATCTTGTTTTTGAGACAGTGTCTCTCAATGAGCTCACGTAGCACGGGAAGAAAGCTGGCCATGAACCCCTCTGAATTGCCAGTATCTTTCACCAGCACTAGGGTGACAAATGCAAGGCAATCTGCCTGATTTTGTATGTGGGTCATAGGAATGCAATTCAGGTCTTCACAATTATAAGGTAAGCACTTTACCTCCTGGGGCTGTATCTGCCCCTAGATAGGACATATCTCATAAAAACTGGTGTCTCAAACAGTATTAGCACATGATTATACACAGATACCTTTTGGCATTTTAATAGCAATACTTTATACACATCATCTTAACCTTTCATTCCATCCTTTTGAGCAATGCTGCCATCAGCCATATTGTGCACCTTTCAAACAAAATTTACTCTTCACAGACCTTATTAATTGTCTGAAACTCTTAATCAGTATTAAACATGGGAATATCATTTTGTGACACTCTAAAGAATACTACAATTTTGTAATAGTGTTCTTTTACTGAAACTTACTGTTTTCCATGTCTCTTTAAATAAGCATTGCTGGAATTTAATCAGATTTTTGCCATACTACTGTTTATCACAATTTAAGCTAATTAAGTCTCTTTCATTCTAAGAGCAACTATCACCATGTTCCCCTTAAGCTTTGTAACCTCTGTTTATTCTGAGATATTTTGAAAGTTCCTTTAAAAATATTGTAAAAAGATATATGAAATAGCAGTCAAATATTTGTGAGATGTCAGTGACAATGATCTGAAATTTTATATGAGACAATATACCTGTACTAAGAGCATAGTAAAGATTCATCTTGGGAAGTCAGCAACATTGAAATAATACCAGGAAGAACTTCAATTGTTGCTCCAGAGTGTAACTAACCATGTAATTTTGAGCCTTAATTTTCTTGTGTATTATATCTACTTTAAAAAGAAAGAGTAAGAAATACTGTTTTTTTTATTAAAAATGTATTTTCATGAAATATTTCCTGATAATGGTTGGCCCTCCCTCTACTTCTCACAGTTCTTCTCTACCTCTCTCTCATCCAAATTACTGCCTCTCCCTCTCACTTCCATCCCCTATCTCTCAGGAGAAAACAAACATGCATCTAAGGGATAATAATAAGATAAAATATAATAATGTAAAACAAAACAAACAGATTGGAATAGGGCAATACAAACAAACAAACAGAAGGAAAAGCACCCAAGAAAAAGGTTATATATCCTGCTGCTGGGACAATCCTTCAGTGGTAATAGGACCCATTTTTTCCAGATTCCAATGTAGGTTGAAGGCCAGCTGAGATATGCATCTTTGTTGCCTTTCTCTCAAGAGACAGCCATTTTTGTTCTAGCTATAACAAAACCAGTAAGTCATATATATATATCATCAATTCAAGCTATCACTCTGTTCTTCTAGAGAACACTGACTAATACAGGTTGTAAAGAGAAATTCCCTTGATGAAGGGTGAGGACTAAAGTTACTTGTGAATATTGAGAGCTAGGAGCCTCAGATGAGAGGGAACATGTGACATTTGTTATTCTATTTCCCAAGATAGACTCTGGAAAAGGATGTGTGGGATCTGGCTTCTTTCTCTCCTTTAACAAGTGAATTTTACAAAGGTTTCTATATTTGACTTTCAAGGAACTAGCTTTTAACTTTTTTAGTTCTACTATTTTTGGTTTATCTCATTAATTTCTGCTTCATTCTTTTAATTGCATCTTTCAAAATTCAATACCTGGGCTAAAAAGACGCCTCAGTGCTCGAAAAAGAATATTGTTCTACTATTCTTCCAGGGGGTCCTGGATCAGTTCTCTGCATCCGTATGGGTGTTTATAGCTGTCTGTATTTCCAGAACCAGCCAAACTAAGGTCATTTAAGGGCTGCCACAGGTATCAGGCATGCATGTCCTGTATGTACATTGATGCAGATCAATACTCATACACATAAAAATTTAAAGAACACTGAAACATTCAGCTCTGCTGCCCACATTTCCTGTGTTTTCCTGTGTTCCCTTGGGAAGGTAGAACATCGCCAGCATATCTTAGAAGGAAAGAAACTGGGGGCAGGAGCGGGGGGCTTACACAAGTCTCTTTTAAGGACTAAGAAGATACTGGAGCATTGAAGTCTAATCTAGAGTATTATGGGTGGATAAGGCATATTTTGTTGTAACATTGAAAAATTCAATAAAAAGCAAATACATAGAAAAATAAGCATTAAAGCTAAATGACTTCCATGTGCTCATCTCAAACTACATTACATAAATACTGTTTCTGCTTTTACTTATTTAAGGTAATTTTGACATTTCTAATATAATTTCTGCTTTGCAATATAAACTACACAGAAGTACATTTCCATTTTTTGTATTTTTACATAATTTATATAGTGTGTCATAAATAAATTAATGAATAATATTAAAGACCATGCTACATTTCAACCAGTTACAATAGTGTAATCTTAGTGGTTATTTTTACTATGCTGTTTCATTTCTCAACTCATTCACACATCTTTATATATAAATTTATGTATGTATGTGTGAGGATGTGTGTGTGTGTGTGTGTGTGTGTGTGTGTGTGTGTGTGAATGTGTATTGTAAATCACTTGAGAAATGCAGGCATCAAATGCATTTAGCCCAAAATAATTCAATATTTAATTTTTAAAAATAAGATCATTTTATTACAAAACAACACATTTCTCTATGCCTCCTATTACATTATTTTATCTGTGTAACATAATACATTATTGGTACTTGACATAACTTTTATAGACATTTTGTTATGAAATATATGAAAAAGTTGTTTTAAAATATAACATGATATGAGAACCTCTACAATTTTGAAAGAGTTTATTAATTTGTGTGTGCATGTGTGTGAGCATGTGCTCATGTGCATTTGTGTATTTATGTTTGTTCAAATGTGTGTGTGACATGAGCGTGTGTGTGTATGTGTGTGTGTGTGCTTGTATATGTGTCAGAATTAGATGATAGTAAGAAATATGCTTTTGACTTTCTTGTGCTCACTGTCAAAATAATCTAACAGACTGGTTAATTCATCTCAGCTATAATGATAGAGACTACACCATTGTTACCAATTTTATAGATTAGGAGGTTTTATCCAAATAGTCTTTGCCTGCAGGGTTTAAAATCCATTAAAAACCTAACTTATCTTAACAATTCACGCTCTTACAGTCTCTCCTCTTTCTCGACAATTGGACACCTGGAGCTCCACCTGGGTTAGTTATTGGATGAGAGTTCCAGCATGACCGTTAGGGTGTTGGGCCATATGATCACCAGACTAGGTCAGATCAGGCCCTCCCTCGACCACTGCCAGCAGTCTACAGAGGATGTATCATTGTGGATTTAAGGGGACCTCTCTAGAACTCTGCCTATTCCTGTTCTCATGTGGTCATCATTTATCATGGTCTGTTATTCCTTGTTCTCCCTTTCTGTTCTTGATCCAGCTGGGATCTCCCAATTGGAAAAGCACAGGGACAAATAGCCAAATGAATGGAAGCACATGAATTATGAACCAAAGGCTGTGGAGCCCCCAGCTGGATCAGGCCCTCTGGATAAGTGAGACAATTGAATAGCTTGAACTGTTTGGGAGGCACCCAGGCTGTGGGACCGGGACCTGTCCTTATTGCATGACCTGCCTGTTTGGAACCTTGGGCTTACACAGGGTCACTTTGTTCAGCCTGGAAGGTGGGGACTGGACCTGCCTGTACTGAATCTATCAGGTTAAGCTGAATTCCCAGGGGAGTCTTTGCCCTGGAGGAGATGGGAATGGAGGGGAGGGGCTGGGGGGAAGGTGGGGGCAGGGACAGGAGAGGGGAGGACAGGGGAACCCATGGCTGATGTGTTAAATTAAAGCACAAATATAATAAATAACAAAAAAACAACTATCACAAATATATATATATATACATATATATATATATATGTATATATAAAGAGAATATAGTGTTTCTTTTTACTTCTTTCCTCAATTTTTTCTGCTTAGCTTCAACATAGCATTCCTCCATTTTCCAATACTAGTAAACAATGATGCAATACATTTGGACCCATCCTTACTTTAAATAAGGTGCCAGATGCTTTGAAAAATTACTCAAGTTAAAGACATGCCTCTTGCCTATGGGACTGTTTCCATTCCTTCTGCTTTGTCAGTGCCTGGATTCCAGCTAAATTAACTCAAATCAAAGTGCCAAGTGTGGTACTAGAAATTTGTACTGTGGTATAAAGTAAAATTACTTTCTTTAAAAGCCAGTCCTCAGATTTTCCTTTTTTTATTTTTTTTCTTTTCAGAACTGAGGACTGAACCCAGGGCCTTGTGCTTGCTAGGCAAGCGCTCTACCACTGAGCTAAATCCCCAACCCCATCTCATTACAGATGGTTGTGACCCACCATGTGGGTGCTGGGAATTGAACTCGGGACCTCTGGAAGAGCAGTCAGTGCTCTTAACCTCTGAGCCATCTCTAAGGATATTTTAAAGAAATTACTTTCTGATATTTAGCTTATCATCCTATAATCTGGAAAGAGGAAAAGTTTCAATAATTTTAACATGGAAAAGCATTTCTCTAAGGATAACTCCATGTTAGACTACTAGCAATAGTGGAGAGAGTGCCTGAACTGGCCTACCCTAGTAATCAGATTGGTGAATACCCTAACTGTCATCATAGAGCCTTCATCTAGTAACTGATGGAAGCAGATGCAGAGATCCACAGCCAAGCACCAGGTCGAGCTCCCTGAGTCCATTGGAAGAGAGTGAAGAGGGATTCTATGAGTAAGGGGCATCAAGATCACGATGGGGAAACATACAGTGACAACCAAACCAAACTAGTGGGAACTCATGAACTCTGGAACAATAGCTGTGGAGCCTCCAAGAGACTGATCTAAGCCCTCTGAACAGGCAAGACAGTTCTATAGTTTGATCTGGGGCCTCCTGACAGTGGGATCAGGATCCATTCCTGATGCATGAGTGGGCTTTTTGGAGTCCAATGCCTATGGTAGGACATCTTACACAGCCTTGATGCAGGAGGAAGTGCTTGGATCTTCCTCAATTGAATGTATCAGGCTCTGTTGACTCACCATGGGAGATTTTGCCTTGCAGGAGGTGGGAATGGAGGGTGGGTTGGTGGGGGAAGGATGAGGGATGGAAGGAAGGAGGGAAGGGGAATCCGTGGTTGGTATGCAAAATGAATAGAAAATTTTATGGTGATATTTTATTCATGCTGAAATGTGATTTTATTTGTATGCTAATAAATAAATTTGCCTGTAGATCAGAGGTAAAAGTGAGCCATTAAGCAGAAGTCCAGCAGCGGTGGTAGCACACGCCCTTAATCCTGTTCACATGGCAGGCAGAGTCTCTGTGTGGTCAAGGACACAGCCAAGCATGGTGACCCCAACCTTTAAACCCAGTACCAACCATAGAGACCAGGAGGTCTACATAGACAGGGAGTGACAAGAAAGTCATGTGGCTGGGCTTAGAGCCAATGAGAAGGCACAACAGGAAAGCAATAAAAAGACAAGTCACACAGAAAGAAGGTCGCTCTCTCAGGGGAAGGACAGCAGCGAGTGGTAAGCTAAAGGTAGTCTTAGCTCTTCACTAGTGCTCTGATCTCTGGGGTTTTTAACTCTGTATTTGGCCCTGTGTTCCTTTTTTGTTTTGTTTTGTTTGTTTGTTTGTTTTTCGAGACAGGGTTTCTTTGTGTGGTTTTGTAGCCTGTCCTGGATCTCTGTAGACCAGGCTGGCCTTGAACTCACAGAGATCTGCCTGGCTCTTCCTCCCAGGTGCTGAGATTAAAGGCATGTGCCACCACCGCCTGGAGGCTCTGTGTTTCTTATTTAATAAGACAGTTTAGAATTTTGTCTACAAAATTTCTTAATAATAAAAAATAAATAAACAAATAAATAAAGACAAAAAAGTATTCATCTAACTAAAGATATGTCCACTATACGTATTATCTAATAATAAATAATGTCTATTAATAGTGCCTTCACTTTTTAATGCAAACACTAATTCCAACAAATATAATTTTATATTTTCCTATTATTGTCCTCATAAACTTCATGCCACTCAGCAAACACCCCTTAGGGCATGAAAGTGTATTGAGAAATTAAGATGTATTGATTACTGTGGACTTGAATGAGGAAAATACAATTCTTTTAAAATAAAAGAAATATATCTCAAAAAGTCACAGTCTTATCAGTCAAACAGTGTTTGGTTCTATATAATTATTGATAAAATGAAGGTATAGAATGTAGAACATGAAGAATTCTTCAGTCATCCTCAGAGTCTGAAGGTATAGTGTACATGGATTTCAACAGGTGCTTAGGCCTCAGCAAGGAAATAAATCTTAAACAAAATAAGTAAAGCATTTACTGATTTACCTTAAGATATGCATGTAAATAAAAACTTTTTTGGAGAAATATGTAATATGAAGAAAGAGCTTAAGATCATAACTTGATCTACTTAACACCTTATTGGTGTTAAGAATAGAAAAGTACAGTATTGTTTTCAGTAGAGTTTTGGGCATATTGATAAATTTTCAGTCAGTAAACTTCAAGAATATTCTAATTCTACCAAATTCAAAGACTACGTGAGTTGCCTTTACAGCTCACAACATACTCTGTTATGGCTGTTCTTGGAGTGGTTCCCAGAACTGACACTGTCTTCAGTGGGAGTCACAGACACATATCTCAGCACCAAAACTAGTTGAAGGACAGGATGTTATTACAAAGAGAAAAATCTGCAAAATGTTTCAAATATTAGTAACAGCCAAGAGGGAGAAGAAGCGGCGGCTAATCAAATGTCAAAGAAGCATCGTGTGAAGCCAGTTCCAGCCTCAGGAAAGTACATGCAGTTCTTTGTGCTTGAATCGAGATTCTTGGTCTGAATATGAAAATATGTGCCAGTTATTTCTCGAAGAGGAAGCTTCAATCAAGTGGCAAATCAAGACAATTTCTTTAAAACAGGAAGAACTTAGAAGGAAACATACATGTTTACATTTCTGGAAACAGAATAATAGAAAAAAGTGAAATATAATAAAATCTGTGTAAGACTAGTGATTGTATGAGAGATTATATTTTGATTAATTTAGTTCATAAAAAGCTAGAATTGTTTTTTTCAAAGTGTGAAACCAGTTATATTCCCTCCATTTTTATTTCTGTCATGGCTGGTCACTCTTTAGTAGATAAACAATGCTTTATAAAGAATGGCTGAGCTCATTCCCAGCTTCACTGAACTTATACCATATCTATCTATGCTTCTTATGTACATACTTTCCATTCCTGCTTCATTAAATGTCTTCAATGCTCCATGCTGCCTTGGATCTGAGCCATTTATGTATAAGCCATATCTTCTTACCAGGAGGCTGTCCCCTTCCATGTTAAGTTGATCATTATGTCTCCATTAACTCAATCATTACTCTTTCAACAAAAGAATCAGGCCAGTTGCTGCACTATGGAAATTCACAGAAAGGTATTTCTCTGTATTTTGCCACCATTAAACTTTCTCCAGTAGAACATAAGATCCATATCACTGCTTTATAAATCAAGAACACACAAATGTTTCCTGAGTGAATGAATAAATAAAATAGTGGATCCAAGTTTCAGAATAATCAACACAATTGCTGAATGAGTTACTATAAAAGCAAGGCAAAGGTAATCTATCCTCAGTAAATTAGGTCTTATGCCACAGGTGGGAGCTTTGCAAGCTCCCTACTCATCATTACAGTTCACAATGGCAGCTCTATATGATACACTGAAGGCACCTTGCCTTCCTGGAGGCAGAGATAATACAGAAGAGCTTTCCATCTTTACAACATGTTGTCTTAATCAATATAGTATGTAAAAGAAAATAAACACTGGTATTCCCTATAATAACTCCCAGATTGTTATCACTCACCAGCATCTGAAAACAAATAAGGCATGAGGATGGCTTTTAGAAACAAACAAAATAATAAATTCTGTAATAAAGAATTTCAAAATATTCTTGATGCATACTGCTTTGCTGACTCAGTGGGGTTGCTTTTAATGAATCAAAATTTCACAAAGACTCTAGAAAATGTAAAAACTGTTAGCATTCCAGTATTAATAAAAGCGATTGAACAATGTTCTTTTTTAATGTGCTGTCTTAAAAGTTTCACATTAAGTACTTTAAGCTGCTTATTATTAACACCAGAAACCTGGTTACTGTCATAAGAGCCGGAGGCTTTAATGTGTAATTAACAACACAATTAAGTCTCATCAAAAATGTTAACAAAGCACAATGAGAGAGCAAGAGAAAGCATAAAAACAGCTGTAATGGATAGATAGCATTAACAACAGAAAACCCAGAGATACTCAACAGAGGTGACAACAACCTTCCTAAAATAAATTGTAGACTATTGATTCATCTGCTTCTAGAAATCAAACTTATCTAGGTCATGCAGGCCCCAGCAGATTATTATAGAATCAAGCACGTAATTTAATGTATTCAGCAGATTGTTATAGAATCAAGCACAAATTTAATGTATTAACTGGGACAATCAGAATATATATACATGAGACAATGCATTCTGAAACAGTCATGCCTTCAAAAATTACATATTAATGGTATATCTGCAATTCTAAAACTCAGTTGTTTCAGAATCAGGTACTGTGAGAAACATCCCACAATGTGTGAAGCTCTAATATCCCAAAGTTAAAATAGCATAGCCCCAAATTACTATAACACATTATTTATGCTATATTTGTTTAGTTGATAAGCATATGTTACTGGAAGCTAAAACCTAGTAATTAGGGATGATGGAAAATCATGAAAGGCTCTAGAAATTGATGATAATCCCAAATCTATTGCATTTGACTTGAAAGTTCTTATTTCCAACTTAAAATTCTATAGTCATTAATGAAGAAAAAAATAGTAAAGCCCCCAAGGCCATATTTATATTTGCAGAAAAATAAATGGGAAAACATAGTGATGGTGGTAGTGGTGGTTTTGTGTGTGTGTGTGTGTGTGTGTGTGTGTGTGTGTGTGTGTGTGATATTTGAGATTAAAATAAACTCATATTTTTAGCTGTTGTGCAGAATGATCCAATGAGAGGATATGCTCGTATCAATTTCCACAACTTTAAAATTGCATGTGTCTTATAGACTTTGAATTGCATTTATAATCTGCTTAGTCTATACCATTCTTTGTATATGCTTAGGATTATAATATAATATAGGTACTTTAAATTTGTATATATATCTTTAAGATGTCCCCTTATAACTAACACATGACCAGTTTTTGTTGTCCAACCAATGGCCATCTTCCCTTCTACTTCCTTTAGTTTATAGATAATTTGGGACATAGGGTGGATGGGTAAGCAGAAGTGGATAGCATTCACTTCCCTTACATTTTATGGTTTTGCTGATACATCTATTATCCACGGATTCATGTGCCAAAGATTTCATTTCTCTAGGTTTCATTAGTATAGTGGTGGAACCTTTGAAAAGTAAGGCTTAACAGAATGTAATTAGGTCTTAAGAACTCCATTTTTACAATTATTTTAATACTATTTCAAAAGAGTGGGGTCAGATCTCCTGGGAAAACAGGTTGTTTAAAGCAAAACTTCTCTGCATCCTAACACTTACAAAGCAGACAATTCTTTTGTTAGTTCTCTGCTGTAGAATTATTCAGCCAAAGAACCCTTACTAAGATGTTGTTACCATGCTCTCTGTACTGTCATCTACCAGAATCATGGGCCAAATGAATCTCTTTTCTTGACACATTATCCAGTGCCAATGATTTTTGTTATAACAATATAAAATGAAACAGGATGCCATTCAAACAAATGTTACATGGCTACAATGGAGGAATTCTTGGAAAAAAAGATAAACTGATCATTAAAATACTATAATTTCCTAAAATTATTTTAGGCATTTCAACATCAAAGAATTATTACATTATAATTATAAAATTTCATATAATTATTTTAAGCATCTCAGCATCATAGATATTGTACTATTATTCATCTATAGCTAACAAAATAAGAAAAGAGGACAATAGTTTTCTTTTATGTTTCAGGGGATTTATTTTCTCTTTTCATTTATCAGGAATGATCATAGAAGCAAATTATTCCCATGATAACTAGTCACCATTTTATGACCACATCAGAATTCAGAGTGATGTACAGTGACCAGAATCAAGAGGATAAGCAGAGAAATGGCGATGGAGCCCTGACCAGCCTCTTCCTAGGTCCTCTTGTATAGTTCTATATGTGCTAATAGGTTTTCTTACCTTTAGAGTTGGTTTTAATCACACTTTCTTGTATTTGAGAGACCTAAGTGTCATATGGTATATAATTTGATTAATAAAAGATAAATTGGGTTCTAGAATGTGTCTTATCCAATACGTAGATCCAGAGTAAACTGAACTGCAAAATAAAATTATTTCCTTGTCTTGAAGTCTGCAATCAATAAAAACTATATATAATTTTTAGCAGCCCTAGCCAATCATTACAAATAAATATACTATTATAATTAAACCATTTAGAAAAATAAGCATAATGACTTCAAGCAACATCACAGCAAAACACTTTGCTACCTAATTTCTCAAAATGTTAGGTTGTGACAATTGAGTCACATTTAAAATGCTTTTCTTTTTCTAGCTAAGACTTCTGCATAAATTTCCCTGTTCATAAGGCAATAAGTACACACACTTCAAGCATCTTTGTACATGTTACTTCAATCACTCTTAATTTATCACCCTCTTTATATACTTGATAGCTTTTAACACTAGTCTGTTAGTATTTTCTTGTTTCTTTGCTTGTTTCCATGTACAGTCATAAGATTGTAAATTCTGTCCTGTTGGGAGCTTGCTTGTGATCCTCAGTGTTAAATTCTCAGCAAATAGAAGAGTGTCTTGTTCACAGTAGGTAATCAATGAATATGTGTTGACTAAATGAATGGATGAGTTAATAAATGAATAGCTTATAAAACATCAGAGATTACTGGGTTTTGCTGCATAGCAGTCTGGATAATATCTGTAGTGTATTTTTTCATTCAAATCCCAATTTCATATTAGTGGTCACCTGGATTTAGAAGGCAGACTGAAAGATATTTGAATAAAATATCCTCCTTCATCTTAGCACAATTTATTTTCTGTGCTTAAATTCAGAATTATCTTTTTGGTGGTAAGAAGATCTACAGAGTTTTTAAAAGAGTAAGAATGGAAGAGTCTAAATAAGACCAGGGTTGCCATAGTGCTAGCTCTAAGTGGCCTGTTCTACTATTTCAACAGACAAATTAAACCCCAACAGCTTTTCCTTGATAAATAGCTAGGCGATTTCAAAGCTGTGAGTTTTTCTGTTTACCTGACCTTGCATTTGAGCGGAAGTTACAAGTGTTTAACAATATAAAAACTGTAAGGCTTGTGCTGACACTCATTTCATATCTACAGTTCCCAACCTCTAAGCCCATCAGAGTCACACTGACTATAAACAGCCCAGCACCACGTTCCTTTCAAATAAAGGAGAGAGAGGGTCCAAAAATCTTCTGTACTATGTGCTTCCTCACAACTAATTTTAGATTTGACAATATAAAATATTTTTTCACTACCAATTTAATAGAATTAAGTATGCAACTGCTAATCATCAAGAGTTTAAAGTACATCTATTATCCTATCACTGGTAAAGACAGTGATATAAGCAGCCATTTATATGGTCACAATTTCTTTCGTTTTTATACACTCTGATATTTTGACAAGTGGAGATTTGTGGAGGTCACAGGGACTTTTCCTCTCAGAGCTGACAAATGTTCTTCAAAGTGAGAGAAGTCGCTTTTCCAATTTCTTCAAGCAGCTGTATATGTTCTTTTTCTTTCTTGCCAGTACATGTTCATACCTGTTTATGTATTCTCATATGTGTGTACATGTGGAAGATAAGTATAGTGGGTACTGCCTAATGCTTCTCCACCTTTCTTTTTGAGACAATGTCTCTCACTGAATTTAGAACTCTCTCATTTAACTAGAATGGCTGGCCAACAAACCACTGGGAAACTGTCTCTATGCCTGTCCCCAGCACTTGGACTACAAATACAGGTTCCTATGTCAGGCTTCTTATTAGAATTAAAATAATCAAAAGTTACAAACACTTGAACAAAAGAGCCATCTCCACAGTCCTAAGAGCCTGATTTTCCACTCACTTATTTTCATATACTTCTGTCATGATCATAAAGAATCTTTAACCGACCTCATTCTTCTCCTTAGTCGAATGCTTACAGGAAAGTCCACATGAAGGTTTGGGACTGAGATGCATGAGTATCAGAAGCATATATTGTTATCATTCATCTTTTAGGGCATACTTGAGCATGATTTCTTACAGATCACATCATTTTTGATAGACTGCTCTTGTGCACATCATTTCACTTTATGGTCCTATCAATTGGATGTCTCTAGCAAGTGGTAAGGAATGTTCAGGACAAACGGTGATGTGCAAGTCAGTGATCAAGTGATTAAACTCTGTTTTGGCACAGAAGCTGCTTACCTCAGAAGTAGAATTATGTACTATGAACAATTCAGTTTTACTCAAAAGCATTAAGTTTCAGGGCTAGTATGTATTGTATATTTCAAAGTAATTATTTCAGTCAAATTTGAAGGTTTACAAATAAATAATAAATGTTTGAAGAACTAGAAATACTAATTACTGGGATATGATCATTGCTACTTACTTACTTAAAATATGTGAGTTATCACAATGCACTCTCAAATATATGCAGCTAACATGTTAATTATAGGTGTCAAAAGTAAAAAGTATGCCTATATTGCAACTATTCTTAGTAAAAGCTGGATTATTTAAAATTTACAATTTTAAAACTCATCACTGTTGTTCTACTGAATAGAATAAAAGTAGCACACTTCTTTTTCATTCTACTGAAATAACAACTTTCTGTGTTCTCCATTACTGTTGGCAGGCTATCTATGGCATATTTAGCTGAGATTAAAAAAGAAATGGTAGGTTGTATATTATTTCTAAGAAATTAGTGACATCATGCTGTCATTTGGTTCAGATTTCTCTGAAGACTTTACATAATTTTGTATTCATTGTCGAACTAAAAAAAAATCACAGAAAGTGGTTTGCCTTAAAATATGCTTTGTCATTTTGTTTTATCTGCACTGGAATTTTCAAAGAGAAGCTTGTTCACAGCACATACATTCAAGACACACCAAGTGTTTAATCTCTGCTTTCATATATAATTTTTGGATTTTGTTGAAAGTGAAGCTGAAGGGATTTATTGGCACATTAGAGCCAATCTGCCAGAGTTTACTTTTTCAGAATCCAGATCACTAGATCATGGCTTCAGATTGGAACAAAACAGTTCACCCAAAATTTTTCTTCAAAATAATAG
Source organism: Onychomys torridus (assembly GCF_903995425.1). Classification (NCBI taxonomy): domain Eukaryota; kingdom Metazoa; phylum Chordata; class Mammalia; order Rodentia; family Cricetidae; genus Onychomys; species Onychomys torridus. Next base: position 76,275,272 of record NC_050451.1, on the reverse strand, counting down.
TCCCTTGTTATCAAGTGTTTTCAATAAGAGGCAAAGTCTGCTGCTTGTTTTGTGAAAGGGGTGTTTTATTTATTTTTTTCTTGATGTGTGTTTAGCTGATCAGAACAAACTCCACTCATAAAAATTTATGGAACGCATGGAATACTGACTCCAAGATGTTCCTGTCCATTTGCGTAGGAGCAGAGGACTGGCAGTTAATCCCCCTGATTATGCAAAGATGGGATTATAGCAAGAATTACTGATGGGCTGGTAGGTTTGGATTTCCTACTTCAGAAGTGGTGAATTGTTTCCTTTATGTTCTGTGACAAATGAGCCACCTAGCTGCTTGGCCATGCAGAGACATTCACAACAAGCAGAGGAGCTGCCAAGACAGCTGGAATTGTTGAAAACTGATTACAGCCAACTTTCATTATACACAGATCCTTCAAGTACAATTAAATGCTGTCTTAGTTAAAAATATTCCATGATATTTTCTTCCTATTAGTAAATTTTGTTTCTTTTATAATTTATACTTTGTATTTTTTCTACACTCTGTTTTCCTCCCACCCTTACTATTCCTACACTCCCTACAAATCACTTGTCCCATTCACTAGTTATTATTCTGTTTATTTTCCCAGAGAGTTTCATTAGGTCCGTCTATGTGAGCCTCAGTTTGGAACTAATCACCAGAGCCCATTGGAAGCACAAAGAGGTATACAACTGGATAATACCACTTTCTAAGAGTCTGTTGGTTGCTAAAATGTTAGCAGCACATGGAAAATCCCCATGAGTCCCTTTGCCCTTCTTAGCTGTATGTCAGTAGGGCCCACTTTCCTTGGACATAGACCCTCCCATATGAGCATCCTTGTTCTCTTTCAAATTCATGGCCTATTTTTTTTATTAATGGTTGTTACATGCATACATGTATGTGTATATATATATTCATAAATACAGCCTGCTCAGTCTGTATTATATGACATGTATATTCCAGGCTGACCATTTGGTATTGAATAACCAAGTGAACTGTATAAAAATTAATGTGTTCTTCCCTTGGGAAGACTGTTTCTCTCATTCTCAAAAACCCTTGAGCTCCCACCAGCTTGGGTCAGCTGCCTCTGTGGTTTTTCCCATCATGATCTTGATCTCACTTGCTCGTGTGATCCCTCCTCCCTCTTTTAAACTAAAGTCTAGGAGTTCAGCCCAATGCTTGGTTGTGGACCACTGCATCTGCTCCCATCAGTTACTGGATGTAGATTCTATGATGACAGTTAAGGTAGTCACTAATTGATTATAGGAGAAGGTAAGTTGAGGCATCCTCTTCATTATTACTAGAAGTCTTAGTTGATGTCATCCTTGTGGATTCCTGGGTATTTCCCTAGCACCAGGTTTCTCCCTAACCTTGTAATAGTTTCCTCTACCAAGACATCTATTTCATTGCTTTCCCTCTCTGTCCCCACTTCCACTCAGCCTTTTCAGTCCCTCCTGTTCCCATCTTCCATCCCTTCCTTTCTACTTCTCTTTCCCATTTTACCCAGGAGATCTTAACTATTTTCCCTTCCTGGGGCCCTCCATGGGTGTCCCTCTCTGGGTCATCCTTTTCACCTAGCTCCATTGTATATTGTATATGTACCACATTTTCCTTATCTATTCTTCAGTTGAGGGGCATCTAGGTTGTTTTCAGGTTCTGGCTATTACAAACAATGCTGATATAAATATGGTTGAGCAAGTGACTTTGTGGTATGATTGAACATCTTTTGGGTATATGCCCAATAGTGGTATTACTAGGTCTTGATGTAGGTTCAAGATCATGATGGGACAACCACAAAGACAGCTGACCCAAACTGGTGGGAGCTCATGAATTCTGGCCTGTAAGTTGGGGAAAATGCATGGGACCAAACTAGGCTTTTTGAATGTGGGTGACAGTTATGGGACTAGACTTGTTTGAGGAGTCCCTGGCAGGGGGACCAGGACTCAGCCCAGATGCATGAAATAGATTTTTGGAACACATTCCCTAGGGTAGGAAACCTCTCTCAGCCTTGACACAGTGGTGAGGGGATTGGCTCTGCCTCAACTTTCTATGCCAGACTTTGTTGACTCCCCAAGGGAGGCCTTACCTTCTTTGAAGGGTGGATAGGGGGGTGGAACTGGGGGAGGTGTGGGGGGGCTGGAGAAGGGAAAAGAGAGAGAACTGGGCTTGATATGTAAAATAAAAAAAAACTTTTAAATAAATAAAATTAAAAAAAAAAAGAAACCTGTTGATTGTGTGTAGTTCTTTTTGTAGGGTTGAGGCTGCTTAAGACCTGTACCACAAGAAGAAAATCATGGTACTTGAATCCTAGCCAAACTTGGAGGTCTAGTGAAGGAAAACCTATGATCACCACTTTACGAAACCAGGATAATCCCCAGCTACATTCTAAGTATGTGTCCTTGTATCCACAATCTGCACCCTTAACCAAAGAAGCATCTCTGCAAGAAAACCATAATCAATCAAAATCCAGAGTTGTGGAACCCATCTCTAATGGATACATCTGCAACACAACCCTCACAACTAAGGATCAGGTAGAATATCAGAAGAGGTGGAAAGATTATGAAAGCAATAGGGTCAGGGAAGTTGAGTTAGAAGCTACACGTGTGAATTATCACCTCCATCATTACCTAAGCATAAGTTAAACAAGGAAAGCAAAAATAAACATGTCTGGGACAAAGTCCACAAGGCCTCTACCCTACACAAAGAACATTTTGACATATGTTTGTGTTTTGTGTGTGCATATACATACAGCTACATGCCTAGGTAGGAATATATCATATATAGCAACATACATTCTGATGAAGGACATACATGTTCAGATATATAGTATACAAATACATTATGAGTAATGATTGAAAATGATATGAAAATATCAATTGTGACATTTTTCTATTTTAATATGTAAAAAAATGAAAATATGTGGAAACTACTTTTATGAAGACTTCAATTACAGTGCTAGTTTTACATTTGATGACTAATTATATATGTAATGATTTATGTAAGGATTGATAATTCTGTTAGATTTCTTGATATTAGTACTACAGTGTATTCTAGAAATTTTGTCTAGATCAGTTTTCCAACTTATCAGAAATTCTACAAAATAATAAGAAACAAGGATGTATTATCCTACCTAATAAGGATCAGAATATAGATTTTAACAAAAGAACTATTGGGCATATGTGTTCTATCAATGGCTGTGAGAGAATCCAGCAAATATTAAGTAGTATTCATATGAAGGGAAAATGAAAATTCAGACATTAGTTAGGTGGTAAAAGAATGTGGAACTATCATGAACATGGAAAGGAAATTTACTTTGCCAGATTTATTTATTGATTTTATGTCACTGAAACCTAGCTTTGTTTCATAACTCATATACTATGGAGTCATAAGAGGTTATAAATGTTAGTTTTGATGAAGATCACATATGGGCACACATACACACAAACAAATGTATCAATAATAAAGGAGATATAAACTTGAGAGGGATAAGACACGTGGAAGGGTTTCAAAGAAAGGTAGCTGGGAGGAGATGGAGGGAAAATGAAGATGGGGAAAGTAATACTATCCCACCCCAATTAAAACATTTAAATAATGAATTTCAAATTGATTATGTATCCTATAAGAGTTATCTGAAGAACAGAGTTTTGAGTCGGTGAGATTGCTATTTTTATACAAGTCAAATATTCTTTATCTCTATACATATGCTGATGAATGCTGCTAGATGTGAGAAGGCATCCTAGGTAAGTCTTAAGGCCACACACATGCATCAACTACTTTCTACTGTACATGATCTTAACGTCTGTCCTTGGGAAAATTTAGGAGAAATATTATTTCTGATAATATTCAAATGATTAAAAAAATCAGCCAAAAATGCTGAAGTGACTAAAGTCAATCTTCTAGAAGCAAAGTTTAGCCTTTCTTATGCCAAATATTTCTACCATTAGGTCATATTGACTTGTAACTAAGTCTGTTCTATTTCTTCCTCTCTTATTTTCATGTTTTTCAGTGCTGCTGCCAACTGTCAATTCTCATTTCACCACCCTCCTCTTTTTGGACTATGAAAATAACCCTGGTATTTTATCTAGTATGTCAAACACAGCTCTTCCAATTTATCTCTTTCAGCATTATCACAGATTGTGTCCCTCTAATCCCATAGAATTCTGGGAATTATATATTACAATGACCTGTACAATTGAATTATGATTAATTGTGACTATATATATATATTGTTACTGAGATACAGTTTAACTCCATTTAGATTTAATATGTAGAATTTTGAAAAGTACAGTTATCTTTTATAAAACTGAAGATGTATCTGCAGAGATGATTCAGTGGATAAAGGCATATACTACTCATGCAGAAGACCCCATTCTGAACACCCATGATGGGCAGCTTAACATCACTGGTAAGTGTATTTCTGGGAAACCAACACCTCTGGGCTCTTCAGGCACCTACACTCATGCTATCATATTTGGACACACAATCATACACATATGAATACTTAAAATAATGCTTATAAGTCTTTAAAATTTGAAAGCACTCAGTTAGCTATCACACTCTTCTATCTCTAAAAATATACTGTTTTCATTTGTCTAAAAAACTGTACTCATTTTATTTAAACAGTAAAAGCCTAAGAGAATAGATCTACTAATCACTCTGAATTGATTACTACCCAACGTATATGCAAATCAAAACATCATATTGTCTTTCTTGATGAGTACAAACATTGTGTCATTTAAAATATTAAACTACCTTTTTAAAATTTTTTGTTATGAAAATTCTTAGACAAGTGTATTCTCCAAAACTGTTAGAACATCAGTTAAGAGTGTGAATATTAGAGCTAATTAGTTAACATCACTACTTAAGTAACTGGGATTAACTTCACATAAGTAGATCCCCCTGTGAAAGCTGGCCAGTGTCTGTAACATGATCCTTCCACCTCAGTCATCTTTACTCTTCATTCTAGTTGGAACTAAAATGAATGCTTAAGTACAATATTGGGCTATTTATCCCTGTTCTGTCCTTATGCCCAAAGCTCAAAAGTAGAAAGCAGCAAACCATGGGGGAAGCTTTCTTCAAAGCTAAAAACTGCTTTGATGGTGACTGTTGGCTGATACGCCCCTGTTGGCCTGCACAGAGCAACCAGAATCAATTTGGTCAAATGACAAGCTGTTTATGCTTTTGGCCACTTACATAAAAGGCAGATTATGTTACTGAAATTGAAAATGTATAATATCATAGTTTATTTACATAATAAACCAATACAAATGCTCAAAATATTATTCAGAATGCTAAAATCCAAAGTTCTTAATATTTCTATTCAGACCACATCTTATGACTCTACAAATGACCTAAAATTTTATCACAGAATGCTGACAGTACCAGACCCTCCCTCCTCTCCTATCAACATATTTCTATCTATAGCATCATATTCCTCCTTTTCAGCCATTTTAGCTAGTTTCTTCCTTATCTAGTCTGTTTCCAGCTACACTTTCACAGACCTGTTTTAGTCTCATTTTCAGAATTTTGTTTTCTGAATTGCATCATCATTATTTTCATCCTATCTAATTTTATGTCTACAGAAAATGGTCTACCATTACTGAATAATATATAAAATCCTTTTGAACTAACTTCTAAACACAAATAGGTAATTTATAACAGAGGTTTTAATACAATCTACTCTACTAAGTCTGTTGAAAGTGCCTTCTATTACAGATCCAAAACCAGTTCCTCCACAATCCTATAATTCCATGGAGTTTCTTTTATCTGATTGAGAGCATCAATTTTACAATCTATATAATATGTACTCTAGCTCATATACTAAGATATTCTCTCCTTATAAATTCAAATTATAATAATCAACAATAAGAAATAAATAAAACAAGAAATACTTTTCCATTTTACTTCAAACATATATCTACTACTGATATTGTGGTAGGTATTATTTTTTCCTCTAGCAGGTTCATTGCCTAATTATTTACATATCCCTTATACCATCATTCTTTCTTCTAACAAATTGGCTCATGACTTGCTGAGCTCAGTAGTTCAGTAGCACTTGGCTCTGTGAAAGCTTAGACTCATGTTTTTCTTACATTTCTTCACTTTTTAAAATTGATATGCTTTTATGCTGCCAGGAACATTAGTGATAGAAATCAGTTTGTCCATACATCATGTTATTCAAAGAATAAAATTTACCCATTTAAGTGGACTTTCTTGAATATCTGTTGAGTTGAAAGAAAATCCTATTAATCTTCTATATTTAAAGAAAAAATTATGCTTTCCTGATTCATCTTGTCAATCAGTCCCAATTGTTAACAAAGCAAAAGATACAAAATATTAATAATGAAATATTTTACATATTTATGAATTAAAAAATAGTAATGATTCAGAACCAGTGGTAATAGTATAGAAATGGAATTAATTGTATAAGCAGAAAATGTCCTTAACAACAGGTGGTTACATAATCCTTCAAGGGAACAGATCAGATTTGCTCTGATTAAGCAAATATCTATAATGAATTTCTACTGCTCCCTTCATGCAGTTCTTACATTTGTTATCTTTTTTTTTTAATGGAAAATATTATGCGAGACACATAGAACAATCTTCAATTATATAGTTAAGTCATTAACATTCTAAACTATTATATTTTTCTACAGTGCTTGCCGTTTAATATATCAAATTGTTTTAATGGTTAATAACTGTAAATGATATCCTTTGAGGTTTTCACTGAGTTATTTGTATTTCAAAATTTAATAGTATTTAAGCTGCATTCATTAAACTATTATAAGAATTTCTTTAATTATTTCTTTGTCTTGAGTTTGTAAAATAATTACATGATATCTCCCTCCACTTCACTCCTGCCAAACTCTCCCATATAACCTTCCTTGCTCTCTTGCTCTCTTTCAAATTCATGGCCTCTGTTTTTTCACTTATTAGTCTTACATTTTACACACACACACACACACACACACACACACACACACAGACACACACAGAGAGAGAGAGAGAGAGAGAATATATATGTATATATTCCTAAATACATGAATACATCCTGTTCAGTCTGTATAATATTATATATATGTATATTCTCAGGGCTAAACACAATTGCCTAAACTCAGCTGAAAAGGGACAATAACAATAGACATGTTAACATGGATGAGGAGTAGAATGCTATAAGGTCTCAAGCCTATAGAAGGAACTAAAGCCAACTATGGAACACTGAAGTGAGAGAAATAGTCTTTCTCACATGTATCTTTGTTGTATGTAGTCCTCAATAAAATTTCAATTGAGAAGATTTAATTTCAAGCTGTTTTGGGAGCCAGCTATCACAAAAGCCTCCTGTTTAAAAATATTAAAATTTATAGCTGAGCAGGTTTTAGAGGTCCACTTACATGAATAGCTTCAGAGGCCAAGCCCTCAGTCAAAGTAGGACCTTAAGACAAACTAATTAAAAAAAAAAAAAATTGAGTGTTCCTTAAATACTCTATGTTAAGTAGATGACCTTGACATTCATTGTTTTAATGATTTTTCTTTAAAAAGATGGCAAATATACTTATCAAAATTTTATTTTGTCTAAATAATTGTACATTTTAAAAAATAGCTAAAATAATACTAGAATGACCAGCGTGGAGTTTTGATTATCAATCTAAGATACAAACAGTGAAAATAAAAAGAAACTATAAAACAAAAAAAGGAAAAACGTGAATTAGAATATGAATAAAATGAACAAAGTTACCTTGTAGAAATAAGCTAAAAAAACAAACAAAGAATGAAACAAATGTAAAGGCAGTGTACATACTCAAATGATTATGGCTTATCTTCTTAAAGAAGGCAACCTAGTAGCTCTGTGCAGACACATGATATTTATAATGTAAAAAAAAAAATACACAAGGAAGAAAAGAACAAAATCCTTTCAACATAAATATCAATAAGATGATTGATACATGCCAAATAGATTTTGAAGACATATAATAAAACAGGGTGAATGTTACTACTGGCAAAATACTATAATAGTGGTAAGTATCAACAAATAACCAGCTGTCTGGGGAATTACATTTCCCTTGAGATATTTTAAATCTATTTATTGAATGAAATTTTCAGTCAATGACATACATACACTGAAGAACAATACATGGTCCTTCTTCCCATGAATAGGAAGATAATTAAACAGCAATTATTAATTTATCCTAAAAGAACCAAAACTCATCCAGGAGTGTTATTAAAGAATACACTTAGGAAGTTGGCCCAAGAGTTTAGCATTTTGTTGAGCTCCTCAGCGAGGCTATTGCAGCTGATTGGTGCCCTTATGTAGGACAATTGGAACCATCTCTTGCTTCCTCCAGCCCACTACTGTCTAAAGGTCTCTACAGGTGAATGCCCATCTCAAGCTTCTAAACTCCGAAGTTGGAAGCCTTAGTATTTGACCACACATTCTTAGAGTATACAGCCATTGGACCGGCTCTTCTAAGGCCAATGTAATAGTGCTTAAACAAGCTTTCATTTTTCTCTCGTGTGTAAAATTCTGCATGGAAAGCGTTTCAAAACATCGTCATAGAATCTTTTAATATTAACCAGGTTTTGTCTGTGTTTAAACATGTTATCCAGCCTCGATATCGGGCTTTCCCTTATTTTATTCTGTCCTGTTTTGTCATGTTTGGTTGTTGTCCCTTAGAGGCCTGCTCTTTTCTGAAGGGAAAGAGAGGGAGAGTGAATCTGGGGCACAGTTGAGGGGGAGGGGGAGCTGAGAGGAGTGCAGAGAGGGGAAACTGGCCAGGATGTATTGTATAAGGGAAAAAGCTATAATATATATATATATATATATATATATATATATATATATATATATATATATATATATATTACTACCTTTCAGAACATGGGAGATAAACACAAAATTTTAATGGTAAGGGACTTTTGGAAGAAAAGAACTTGAAACTGTGCAGTCTAGTCACATATCTACTTTATCTGCAACCCATGCTAACCATGCTAAGAAACAGAGCTTCCACAGACAACATGTGTAGACCTCAGCATATTCTATTATAAAGAAAGGAGTGATGGTTAACCTTGAACATCAACTTGATTGGATAGAGAACTTGCAAGGGTAATTCCCAAAGGACCAACCAGGAGAGGAGACCTTTTCTAAATGTGGGTGGCTGCATCCCACAGGCTAGTTCTCTCAGAGAGAGAATCGACATAGAAAACCTTGGAGTCCACAAAACTCAAATTCTCTTTGTCTTTGTCTCTCTGTCTCTGTCACTCGGCCTCTGTCTCTCTGTCTCTCCTCTCTTTCTCTCCATCTAACTCTCTCCCTCTCTCCTCTGAATTTACTACTTGCTACCCCATCTCTTTTGACTGTCATTGTATGAGCTGCTTTGCTTTGCCACATTATCAACAGGATAGACTGAAAACTTGCAATTACTTCTGTAAATTCTTCATCTCTTGCTGTCATCACATCAAGGAGAATTATAGATACCATAGAAGGTGGAACAAGAACTTGGGACAAATGTCAGTTTTTCTCTTAGGTTTACCTCAATTTAATTTTATCAACAGAACTTTTGAATTAAGCAGTATTTTCATGCTGCATTATGCCCTCCAAACCACTCAAAAAGGAAAAAAAATAGATTCACAAACTCTTCAGAAAATAGAAAATTAAGGAATACTGTGTCACTTTTTCTTACAATTTAAAAAACTATATATAAATTTGTGTTTTGTGTGTGTATGCATGTGTGTGTTTGTGTGTGTGTGTGTGTGTGTGTGTGTGTGTGTGTGTGTGTGTGTGTGTGTGTTTGTGTGCCACATATTTGCATGTACCTGAAGAGGTGAGGAGAGGATAGTAGAACTCCTGGATCTGGATCTGGGGTTATTGGCAGTTGTGATCCTCCCCATGCGGATGCAGAGAATCACTCAGGTCCTCTGGAAGAACAGAAAATGCATTTAAGACAGCCATATCTCCAGCCACATTACCTTAATTTCCAAGGTTAATAAAATTGCACAAAAATTAAAATGGAAATGGCAGGCAATTCTCATTCATGAACACAAGTACAAAAATTTGAAAGTCATTACTAGTAAATTGAAAGTGGGAAGTGTAATTAATAAAATTAATTAAGTGATAAAATAGAACTTGATGGTAGTAAAACACTTGATTAAAGAATGGAGAAAAATATCATGAATTTTTCAGTATTGCCTCAAAATAATGAGAAAAGTATTAAAAAAATAGATAAAAATCATCATTTTGGGAGTCAGACAACAGATTTTTCCCAGGTGTCACAATAACAAAGGTTTGAGAAGGATGTGCCCTTTTGTGGCAGTTCATCTACTCATGCCTGTCAAGACACATAGTTAGAACAAATTGCCTTCTATGCTTTTCACTATAAAAAAAAAAATTTCCTTAGTGAAAGGAACTTGGTTAGGGAATCAGTTTCAGTAACTACTAGGTTCATTAAGTCTCACTGTAGTAATTCCAGTAGTAGTATGGTAGACAGAAAATACAAGGATAAAAATAAAGAGCAATGTGTTGTGGTGATATTGTGTTCCCCCAAAATATTGTGCACCCTAATAAACTTATCTGGTGTCAAAGAATAGAACAGCCACTAGATACAGAGGCTAGAAAATGGTGGCACTCACACCTTTTATCCTAACATTCCAGAGGCAGAAATCCCTCTGGATCTCTGTGAGTTCAAGGGCACATTGGAAAAAGTCAGGCAAGCTAACACAAGCCTTTAATCCCAAGAAGTGAGCCTTTAATCCCAGGGAGTGATGGCAGAAACCAGAAAGATTTATATAAGGTGTAAAGACCATAAACTAGAAGCTTTGGGCTGGTTAAGCTTTTAGGCTTTTAGCAACAGTTCAACTGAGACCCATTAAGATGAGGACACAGAGGCTTCCAGTATGAGGAAAACCGGATCAGCTGAGGAACTGGTAAGGTGAGGAAGCTGTGGCTTGTTCTGTGTCTCTGATCTTTCAGCATTCACCCCAATAACTGGCCTCAGGTTTAGATTTTATTGATAAGTACCTTTAAAATTCATGCTACAATGTGTCTTTCCAGAAAGATTAATTTCTGCTACTTTTGTTGTTTAAGGGAACAATGCATCCATCAAAACCATCAGGCAGTTGGATCATCCAATATATGACGGGGTAATGAAGGCAAAGATTTACCTCTTTGTTTGCAGTTGGTAGGTCTTAGCTATTACAGGTAAACCAGCTCAGTAAAGAAGTCTGTATTGCTGAATCATGCACACGGTCTCCTCATAATACACCTACTTTTCTCAATCTGTTAAGCAAGCATTAGGATAGGTGGTGAAATGAAAGTACCTGATGCAACATGTTCACCTAAAAATTGAATCATCCAACACAGCAAACCTGCAACACTGCAAGACACATAAACACTTCTGTCATTCAAGTGAAACCCAGGAGATCCGTGTATGTACTTTTCATATCCGGTCACTTAACAAGTGCTTTATGGTTTCTCCTTCTGTACTCTAGAACATTCAACCAAATTGTTAGGCAATGCTCATTAAGTAGCTTAGTTTTACCTCTAGTTATGTCTCCTTTTAAGTAAAAATACACTTACTATATTATTAAATGATCTTAACATAAGTGTATTTCTAATAAAATTATAATATGTTAAAGTTAGTATAATTTAAATGTCTGTAGAATAAAACACACTATAGAATTTGGGTGTATATATGCACAAAATCAGATTTTAATTTTTACTGTAGTGTCTCATTATGAAAGAATTTTAGATACCAAAAACATCACAGTGTTTGTGACACAGAATTCTTTACAACAATGAAGAATGGGAAATGGTGATGGCAATTTAAACAACAGGACAGAAAGAAGAGGAGTAAGTCAAAATAATTAAAGTGTGTTATTATGTATCAAACAGCTCCATTATTGAAAGGCAGAAGAGATAGCTCAAAAGTTAAGGGTACTTGGCTGCTCTTGCAGAGAACATGGATTCAGTTGCCAGCACCCACAGATGGCTCACAACCATCTGTAACTCCAGTTCCAGGGAATCCAATAACTCCTCTGACTTCTGTAGGCTCCTTAACATATGTGGTAAATACAGGCATACACTCTGGCAACACATATACACAGAAAGTAAATATTTATAAGAATGTTCATTAAAGCATTAAAAGACAGTGCTAATAGAAGCATGTATATCACATGCTTGATGTAAACACATCTAGATTTCATTTTATACATACTAAGGAGAGTCTGTACTGAAGCTATTGCAAGGAAACCTCTACCAAGAGAAGTGTTTTTTTTTTAGAAACATCTTTTGTGTTCTCTCTACTTTTTACTGCAGAAAATGTAAGTACAGTACTTGACTCTATTTAGAAGAAAATTAAAATACTTTCTTCAGCTTGGAACTGTCTCCATTTACAAACATACATCTCTCATCAAATTTAATTTCTCAAGGCTGTAGGAATGGCTGTGGAACTGCCTTTGGGATGTACAGTTGCCTATAGGAAGAAATTCTAGAAAAAAATGAGATGCATAAATCATTGTCAAGTAGAAACATTTCTAATATAGTTAGAAAAGAGAAAGCATGCACAGCGCGCGAGAGCGCACACACACACACACACACACACACACACACACACAGAAAGAAAGAAAGAACGGATCAGCTAGAGAATGTACAGGTAGTTACCTAATGATCTTAAACACCATTCCCTTCATAGGCGGACCTTAGCAGCCCTAGAGAAAAGAAAAGTGTGTCAACAGCACAACACTTTAAATTAATGGAGACTGAGAAGTAAGCTGTGAAGGAATTCCTTTGTTGCCACCTCTATCCTAAGCCACAGATCTGCAAAGAGATAGTGACCTACAGCAAGGGTGCCCTTAAAAGACATCTTTGAATATTTTCATAATTTTATTAAATATGAACTCATGAATAAAAGTAGCTTTGGTTTACCATCTAACAACTAAAACAGTTTTTAAAATATCTCACCTCAACACTTTTGCAAAATAGTCTTAACTTTAGAAAAAAGTGAAGATTAATAGTCTTCAGTAATTTTTCCAGATTGCACATGTAATCAGTGTGGAATGAGAACTTGGATGTTCCTGACAATGGGGCCCACATATTTTCCACTACACCAGACGGCTTCATGAAGTTCATTAGGCTGTGAAAATAACTTTAATATTTCTTTTCCATTACAAAATAAGCATTGGTATTTAAATATTTTTAAAGAATGATTTTTGGCCAAAGATTTAAAACTGTCTTTAATAAAAAAAGTGTTATTCAGCTACATGTAATATTTGTTTAAAAGAATTTGTTACAACATGCCAAAATTATATTCACATCTAACTTGATTTTGAAGAAAGTAAATAAGAATCAGGATAAGTTCAAATTTATCAAACTATAAACATGAAGTATTCAAAGAATTTCATGTATCAATTGTAATTCAATAATGCCCTAAAAGTTAATTAACTAAAACTAAACAAAATGTTTTGTCCCCCAAATAAATCGCTGGTTCTCTGATTAAAACAAGTATAAAATAGCTAAGAATATATAGGTTGTATGATCACCACAGCTATAATTTCTTTGTCCTTTTTAAAGAAGGTCTTTTTAAGGATAATAATTAAAAATGAAAAAATAAGTATGTTTTAAAATGTTCATTAGATACTTAAATGAATGCAGTAAGTTTGCGATTAGTTAAGCTATATTCCAATCTGTTTTCTTCCTATACTAAAGCTCTTTGTTAAACAATGCTTCAAATAACAAATACTGGAAAATAAGAAAAATGAGAAAAGTATTGTGATTTTTCTCTGATTTCAAGTCCTGTACAAATGTTCCTTAAGTTGTTGCCTTAATAAAGAAAATGTGTATTATTACACTGTATGAGATGTACACAGCAATGCCTAAAATGCCTGTGAGAAAATAAAGAAATGAATAGTCTACAAGCATGTATTTGTGTAAATGTTGTGAGTGTGTGTGTGTGCGTGTGTGTGTGTGTGTGTGTGTGTGTGTGTGCTTGCATGTACATATGGAAGCCAAATTTCAACAATGAGTATCTTCCTCAATTGGTCTCAATCTGAGTTTTTAAGACAAGATCTATCATTGATCCTGGAGTTCATTGATTAGGCTAGGGTAGCTGGCCAAAAAGCTCGCAGAATCTTCCTGTCCCTCCTTTCCAATTCTAGGATTAAAGGTATGCCCTGTGACAAACATTTTATGTGAGTACTGGGAATCTGGCTTATCTTCTTTCATGTTATGGAATAATTAACATGACTTGTTACATGATAGGAAGACATAAGAGTCTGGGGGCATGTTATTCAATTCCTGACAGTTTTTTTTCAGTAAGATTAGAAGAAGCACTTCCATTCTCCCTTGTCCCTTCATTTATTCAACAAATATGTGTATATATGTATACACACACACAACATATATATATATATGTGTGTGTATCCATACATATATATGTGTGTGTGTGCATATTTATAACCTGTGTGTACATTTGCACGATAAATTACACAATATATAACATAATTACTACATGATAATATATTATATATTATATAATGTATGTGTGCACACATGTATATACTATATAATATACACATACACATATACAGTGCCTAAGCGTGAGTGGTTCACAATGTGGAGAATAAGAATGCAAAGCTGTGAAATAGAATGACTATAACAGAGAGTATAGACAACAATGTTAGCAGATACAAAAATGCCATAAAGAATGAAGTGATTATGCACTAAGGAGTGATAGATATGGACACATAAAGCAGAAAGGAAAATGTCAAAGCACTCCATGAATGTAGGATATAAGAAATTTTAAACAATTTCATAAGGTTAGAATTTGTGTTCTGACAGGTCAGGCTGAGAATTCACAGATTATTAAGGACTTTGTCTGTCAAATTAAGGGCCCTTTTGTAAGCAATAAAAAGTAACAGAATTCTTTAAAATAAAACAGAGCTTTTGTACTTTAAACTGTCCATTTTAATGGAAATGCTACTGTGGGAAATTAAAAATTATTTCAATGTAGTAATCTATCTTAGCAGAATCACTATTGGGTCAAAATTAACTAAGTATACATCATAAAGTCACCACTAACTCAACCCTTTGTTTTCCCTTTAAGAAACTGATGAATAAGCTATTGAAGTTGTGTACTTAGCATACTGGAGATATTAGTATGTCTATGTTAAACAAAGGACACCCTGTTAAATTTGAGTTTCAGATGAATATTTTCATTAAAGGTTTGAACAAAAGTATGTTTTAAATAATGCCCAGGACATAATTATGTTCAATCAGTTACATCTGCTGCTTATTTGCAATTCAAATGGAAACATGGATCTATCCTCAGAACAGGTTTAGATGGGAATGGATAACATGACATCACTCATGAGATCAGATGACCCCTCATTTCTCTTCTGTTACTTGGTGGTCCCAAGCTAACGTGTATGGAAAATTAGCCATCATCTAAATATTTTGAATATTGTCCCTTAGGGAGAAGATGCAGATGTAGGTGATGGAACAATTTTCAGTCTTTTGCAAGCAGAGGCAAAACCACAAATGACTAATGCTCTTGAAGAAGTGATTCTCACAGGTGGCAGGAAGAAAAACATTCTGTGTCTTGGTGTCTTGATCACTTTGTGTTCAGACATATAGAAATATTTTCCAAAGTTAGATTTATTTATCTGCTCATATTTTGGGGAAGGAAAGAGAGTGCTAACTAACACAAGCTAAGGACCTGGACTATTTGGTAAATAAATACTAAAATGGTAGCTCACCTCCAGCAAACTAAGAACAGAGCTCAGAGTGGACTAAGTGGTAGCTGGTGGCTAATTCACATTGGTAGGTACTTGATCAACTGGGCACCCACTGAGAAGCACTTGATAACTATATTAGCCAAATAATAGCAGAGCCATCAAACTTCAGGATCTTCCCAAGCAAATATAACAGATTTTCAAACTCTTCAATCCAAAAATATTTTTTCTGCTACAGATATGTGAATTACTTAAAGTAATTAATTTAATGAATTATATGCAAATGATAAGTTATAAAAATAGTGTAAGTATCTTTGCTAGCTTAATATTTAACATTAGAATTTTTGTTGTTGAATTAAGTAGTTTGGCAAATTAATTATGCAACATACTTTTAGAAAGTAAAGCACACAGTCATGTTAGTAATCTTGTTAATGTTTTTTTTTTCTGTTTATTAAGTTCAAAAAACAAATAATTTGGCCAAGTGACCCGAATTTCAGGAATCTTGAGTCTGGCATAATACCATCTATCCAAAGCCAAATTCCACTGGCATAGATAATACTTGAGCTTAACAAAATTATGATTGCACAAAGATGTTTGAAATGGATGAAGTACGTCTTGCCAGAACAAGAACTTGAAGCATGCGACTGCTGTGACATCATCTTTCCTTTATACTCAGCAAGGGACATTAATTTAATCCCTTATGTTTTCCATGAAATTATTCACTGCAATGCTAAAGTGAGTGGAGGGAAAACACAAGATACAAAGTATTTCTCGAAGTCTACATATGCTTTTCCTCCTCTGGACCTCCCCCACCTAAAAGTCAGGTGTATGTGTCTACTTGAGAAAATCCCATTTTCCATTTTGAAACTTCCTACATTTTATATCAATCCTAATTTGCTCCAGAGTTCTGTAGAAATGTTTCACTTTCTCCTACACATTTTTCTATTTCTGTGGACAAGCCAAGCAACAACAGCATCTTCTCTCTTTGATAAAGCTGCATTTTATAAACTTGAGATTCTACCTCAGTGAATTACACTGTTTGTCTTAGCATGACCCTGAAAATATCATTTTACTTTTTATCCTTTAGTGTTCTTTACAAAGGAGATAAGAACAATCGAAAAGAAAAATAGAATTTCCCTAGCTATGCCCCATACCTATGAAGGAAGTTAAGTGGAGTGAAGAGGCTACCTCCACTATGTTTATTTTAATGCAAAATGTCTCAGTCAGCATTGCATAACATCTCCATTGGAGCTCATGAAGTCATGTATGCTTTAATCTCTGCTTCAGGAAGTTCAAAAAATATACTCTAAATGAAACAAGCAGTATCTTTCAATTATTTACTAATGTTCTCTGGAATCCATTGTCCACTAAAATATGTTTCTGATCATTTAAACATTTAAATTTAATTCTTAGTGTCTTAAAAGCCATAATACTTTTATTATATTGCGCTAATATTCTAAAATTGGAACAATTAAAAAGAATGAACAATGATGGCATGAAACTCTTAGACACTTATGTTTATTTATGGGGAATGTCAATAAAATGTCAGAACATATAATATAGTATGGAAGTAAATTATATAATTCTTTCATTAATCAGTGACCACTGTGTACCTTCATTAAAGTCATAAAGATTCTATATTACTTATAATAACATTTCTCTTCTATGGACCATTATGTAGTTTGTTTATAAATAGGAGCTAAAATTATTTTATCAAAGCCTTGGTTCCTACAATAAATGAGGAAACTAATCCACCAGTATTTTATTTTGATTTTCTTAATAATGATCTAAAATATAAAAGTATTCACCACTACCACTTCTAAAGAGAAGTGTGAGATAATCACATATAAAAATTTTCTTGCTTCTATTCTTAAATTCTCTATTTCACATCTGTTCAATCTTTACTTTGCTTAACCAAGAACTCATAATGGGTTAAAGGAAAAGAACCTTGAAAAATGACAAGAACATATTGTATATGGCAATGATGACACTATCAATAGGTATAGTCAGACTTTCCTTGGACCATTGGCTCAGAAATAATGATGCAGAGACTTCTTATTAAGTACGAAAGCTTGACCTTAGCTTAGGCTTGTTTCCAACTAGCTCTTAAAACTTAAATTAATCCATTTATATTAATCTACATTCTGCCATGTTGCTTGTTACTTCTCCTCCATAGTGTATATCCAACTTCTTCTACATCTCACTGGTGAATCTACTACCTCAGATTCTTCCCCTGAATTACTTTCTCTGTCTACAAGTCCCATCTATCCTCTCCTGCCTAGCAATTGGCTGTCCATTTCTTTTGGTTTTCAGTAAACCAATAGAAGTTGTCTTAGGCAGGCAAGGAAGGACAGAGACACATCTTGACACAGTGTGATCAAATACCCCACAAAAAATAGGAGATATTCTAATTTTGAAAAACATTAAAAAGCTAGAAGGAGGAGAAATGATTTATGATGTATTTATTTATTTAAGGAACTGTACATTATGAATTTCACATGGCAAATGAGTCATTCCTTCTATTTCTAAAAGATGTTTCAATCTCAAAATGTCTAAAATCATTTTTACCATTTATAGCTGACATTCTTCTATATTTTCCTCATAGTTGAAATTATCATGCACCCACTTTCACAAATAAAGACGTCATAGATGTTCTATTCTTTTCTTTTCACATCCCACATTAAACTAGTCATAAAGGTCAGATTAGTGTAGCTATATACTGTGTGTACTTGCTCTCCAATGCTTCTCCCTATCAGGAGAGACGAAGACAGTCTTGTCTCCAATCTGAGCTGAGGTTCACTTCACAGAGACCTCACTTCTTTTCCATTTCTTTGTTTTATTGAAAATCCCTGTTTTTTTGTTTGTTTGTTTGTTTGTTTGGTTGGTTGGTTGTTTTTTTGAGACAGGGCTTCTCTGTGTAGCTTTGGAGCTTTTCCTGGAAGTCACTCTATAGCCCAGGCTGGCCTCGAACTCACAGAGATCTGCCTGTCTCTGCCTCTCAGGCAAAAAAAAAAAAAAAAGAACAATAAACAACCCATCATGACCAGGTTGCTTTAGTGCAGAATTCCACCAGACTACTGTAGAATTTGCTCATCAAATTAGTCTAAAAAATAGAAGCAGAGGAACATTGCCCAATTTTTCTAAAGGGCCACATTTACTCTAATGTCTATTTCATGTCTCTTCCATTTCTATCCTTCTTTTGAAAGCCTCTGGACTTGCCTTTATAATAGATCTTTTAGTGTTGGTTTTCTGTGCATCAGCTTTTTGTGAACTTACTACTTGGGTGAAACTTAACTGAAACAGAAATATTCTCTTTAGTTTTCATTGTTAATCATTACCAAGCTTCAGTTGCAGATTAATTTACTATTTTAAGGCAACTGCTCTAGAAATCAATCTGCAACTGAAGCTTGGTAACTAAAAATATGACTGTCTCCAATTTTCACAATAAGGCCAGCGTTAGAGAGGATTAGGGGAAAGTACAACCTAAACTGAAAATGATTAACAGTGAAAACTAAAGAAAATATTTCAGCTTCAGTTGAGTTTCACCCAAGTAGTAAGTTTCATCTAAAATATTGTATTTAAAATATGGTATTTCTCTAAAAGGCAAATATGTCTGGAAGGCTTTGGTGCAAGGCCATTTTTGCAGGCTATAAGTGAGGTCTCCGGAACCAGAGAGAGCACACAGCTCTTCTTAAAATTGAAGGTGTTTATGCTCAAGATGAAACTGAATTCTACTTGGGCAAGAGATGTGCTTATGTATATAAAGCAAAAAACAACACAGTGACACCTGGAAGCAAGCCAAACAAGACCAGAGTGATCTGGGAAAAAGCACCTCGGGCCCATGGAAACAGTGGCATGGTTTGTGCCGAATTCTGAAGCAATCTTCCTGCAAAGGCCATTGGACACAGAATCCATGTGATGCTGTACCCTTCCAGGATTTAAACTATTGAAAGTAAATAAAAGTGGATTTGTGTTCTTGCAAAAAAAAAAAAATGGTATTTCTTATTACACTACTAAATATGAAGGATTCAATTATGTTTATGTAATTTATTTCCCCTTATATACACTGTTCTATCATTTAGATGAACATATGCCTAATATTTTACATTGATATAAAATTGACCGGGCAGTGGTGGCGCACAGCCTGGGCTACAAAGCCAGTTCCAGGAAAGGCACACAGCTACACAGAGAAACCCTGTATTGAAAAACCAAATAAATAAATAATAAATAAATAAATACATAAATAAATACATAAATAAATAATAAAATTGCTTTGTATTTGTTTACACAGACTTCACAACTTCCATATACACAAGGAATATCACATTCTATTTAGACTACCTAGTAGTCTAAATTGTCAAAAAGTAACTTCAGATTTATATGGTTATCTTTTTAGGAAATGATCATAAACTTTATTTCACTTAAATAGGAACTAAAGTCATATCCTACAGATAATGTCAATCCTGAGACTCAAAAATTAGCTTTATGCCAAAATGAGTAATCTTTACACTTACAGTAGTGTTCCACTTTAAACATTGTTCTAAAATTTTGTTGTATCTTTCCCCTATAAAATTTCAAGCTTTCTAAGTAGCAATTCTGTGCATTTTGTTATTACAAACAATATACCAAGTGTACTTTAAAACATATATTAAGTTTCAAATACATGTATATTTATACTTATATTTGTAAATGTATTTATATATTTATGAAATGCATTCACTAATAAAACGCTAGGTACAAGTTAGACTGTCAAAACAACCAGTAAAAAACAAAGTTCATCTTATTTACTTTTAAAATTAAACTAATTTTTTTATTAGTATCTACTCACCTATCTTCAATAAAACATTAGTTGCCCTCATTAAAATAATTAATGAGTATAAGGTAGAATTGTTCATAAAATGTTAGTTCATAATAATACATAACCACAGCTAAATGTCATTTTGAGAACAAGAAATACACATAAATCTGAATAAAAACATGAATTCACTTTGGATTCTTTCACCATTTCTGTGATAAATAAATGAGATTATATATAGAAAATAACTGATCAAAAGCAGGCATTCCAGTATGTGTATAATTATGTACTATGACACATGAATCATTTATTGCATTAAGTAATTTCAAATAACTCACAGAGGAGGATATTCCTGGCCTTCTGTCATCATGTACTGAAACTCATCTCAAACAGGTACACTGCCTGAGCTAAGAGAAGAAAGTATAAAATTGAAACAAGTATCTGTAGTCCTAGTCACTCAGCAAAACTATTTTGGGTAGTGTTTATGTCTTATTTCTCATTCATTCTGTATACATTTTGTTCTAGGGATAATGTTCTACCAAAATAAATACTGCATTTTTCTCAAATGTATCACTTGACAGAAAAAAATCCTATCTCAAAATTACATATGGGAATTTTATATTCTGTAGCAAAAGTGATAAAATATCATGCTTGAAAGTATATTTGACATTCTGTAAGGTTTACCTCTTTTATTATGTTTGAATTTCAAATATATTGTCTTGTGATTAATATAGCCATACATTTATTTCTACATTTTGAGAGCACTAATGTAGTGATATTTTGTCTGTGTACCCCTATAAAGTGTATCTGAAGATCAGAGGAAAAAGCCAGCCACTACAGTAAACATAGAAGTAAAGGCAATGGTAGCACATGCCTTTAATCCTAGCATTTGGGAGGCAGAGATCCATCCAGATCTTTTTGGGTTCAAGGCCACACTGAGAACTGAGCCAGGCATGGTGGCACATGACTTTAATTGCAATACTAGTTAACTATAAAGGTCTGGAGGTCTGTACAGACAGACAAGAAGTGACAGAGCTGGGCAGAAAGAGGAAGTGATAGAGCTGGGAGCAGAGAGGAACTGAGCTGGCAGGGACAGAAAGGCATGTAGGCGTGGGTATAAGGGAAGTAGGTCTCTTTGAAAGCTGAAGAACTAGTGAGGTGAGGTTGGCTGCGGCTTATCCTATTCCTCTGATCTCTCAGTTTTTCACCCCAACATCTGGCTCCAGGGTTTATTATTATTATTATTATTATTATTATTATTATTATTATTATTATTATTATGAAGACCGTTTAGCAATTCATCTTACACACTAAAATTCAGCCACCCCTGCTAATCAAACTACATAAGCGTGCTATTCAAGTGGAGCAACTGTTACAAAACACCAGAGACAGATGACTTACATGACAGGAAAGAATTGCATTGCAATTCTAGAGATGTGAGCCTTAGTACAGGTGACAACAAGCCGGGCCCTTCAGAAGGTTGCAAATGTTGTCCTTATGTGTGTTCTCACATGATAGAGTGAGCTTGGGCCCCTCACCCTTCCTTAAGACACCAACTTGATCAAGAAGGCACATGTTCGAAATCTCAGAAACCATTTAATTACTTTGCAAAGGCCCCAACTCAAATATCATCACTTGGGAGTTAAAACATAAAGGAAAAGATGGTAAAAAAAAATATATATATATATAGCGAGTTTTATTTTCAGAAATCTCAAAGCTAGCTCATGTACCAAATATGTATGGATTAACCAAACGCTTAATATGTAGTTTCATATAAGTTTTTTCACACTATAAGCACATATCCAAAGAAATCATCAAGGAAGAAAAGTTGTTCTCATAAGACACAAACTATTACTAATGTGTTTATATTTGCATATAATTTTGTAGATGTCAAAGTGTATTGTAAGGTATTCTTTTTATATAAATAGAATCATATTCATCTCTTAAACCTTCACACACTTCTTTATTTTGATTCACAGTTTCAAAAGCATGTCCCTGAGAATTGTAATGTTGTGCAAGATGACACAAAATCTAATGGAATAGGTAGACAATTGCCCTGTTCTAAAGTTTTTGCTTCTTCAAAGCTGACGTCAATATATCCTGTCATATTAAAGGATATTTTCAGTTGAGATCAAAGTGTCCCAGCAATCCTCTTAGTAACCATCTCGCCTACATAATCCTCTCCCTCGCGTAGGTGACTAAAATGACCTAGATTTCCCACTTTGAGTTGGTGCCTGCACTTTATGACATATAGGCCAAAATAATTTTTACCTGAAGATTCACATCTAACACAAAAGCTCAGTCTCCTTTTCATGGTCTATCTGTCTGATACATTTTCACTGAAGCCTAGCATCCTATGAAAGAACATAAGATCATTTCCATTTTTATACTTCAACAACCTAACTATTTTACAGGCAGCAAATTCAAACAACCCCCTACACAATATTGTTTTAGGGGTGATTAACACACCTAGACTTCAGCTGATTTTTGAAGATTCTATAAGGACATTTATATCAACAACATAAATGCAAAATATTTCTCAAGTGTGATCTTACTAATAAACTGGGTCTTGTTCTCTGACTAAAAAGTTTAGTACTGAACAAACTCAGTCATTTTGTATATTTTAAAGAAAATTGTGATTCTGAAGAAATGAAAAAAATAATACATTCCAATTAAAGACATGAAATGATTGAAGAGTATTCTGAAGTGGCTCTTGTATGGAAGTATTAAGAAATAGAGGAAAAAGCATATTCTATTATTTATTTTCTGAGAAGGAGTAGAGAACACAAAGTAGCTATCACATTTGAAAATCATTCAGATTCATAGAAAATGCATGGGTAACACAACTTAATGTATAAAATTTAATGCTGCCATGTTTATTTTTTGCTTGTTTGGTTTTTTGTTTTTGTTTTGTTTTATTTGTTTGCTTCTTTTAAAATTTTTCTCTTCTTTTTTTTGTACAATTTAGCATAGATAATCCCATTTCTAAGTACATAAACCACTTGAAGAACATCTTTTTTATTTGAGAAGTAAAAAAAAACCATGATATCAGTTTATGAATTAATTTTTCTAACTGAATTATCTTCAATCCTTGTTGGGTTAGACAATCATTAAAAGAAGAAAGTTTAGTAGTCACCGAGTTATTGGCAAAGATGAATGAAATGTAATCCAAAGGGCAATGGATTCATGTCTCCTCTGCACATTGATGGAAAGAATGATTTAAAAGATATCAAAGCTAATGACTGTAGACATAGCTCAGTGGGTGGAATACTTTCCTGGCATACAAGAACTCCTTTGTTTGATTCCCATGGCAGTGCATGTCTATAATCCCAGCAATCTATGAAGAGAAACAGGAAGATAAAAGAATTCAACATCATGCTCAGCTTTGTGGCTATTTCAAGGCCTGAATGGGATATATGAAAGCTTTTCCAAAGAAAGCAAACAAACAAAAAAGCAAACCTTTAATTTAGAATATACTGAAAGTTAGAGACTATTTCACTGTTTTGTTTAATTCCAAAGTTAGACACCCATGGTGATCTTATTGACTAAAATAGTGATGCAGTTAATTGAAGTAATTACATGGTCTTGTTTCTCTACTCCAGTTCACTTGAACCCCATTGATACTGCGTTGCCTATCCCTGTCTTCCAAAGGCACAATTCATATGAATAGTCTCTTAAATCCTCTGTTACCCTAGCCTTTGAAAGCTCTATATAAAGGTGCATTTATTAAGTATATTACTAATTTATTCACTACAGGCTGTGGAATTTTCTAGGCAGTCACTGATCTGAAATCCACACAGAACAAAGGTTTGCATGGAGATTCCAGTTGCTACAGTGATGCCAAGCAGTACCATCATTCTTACCTGCGTTTCCACTTATGTATATATAAAATGAGATCAACATTGAAAAGTAGGGGAAATACTATAAGGTTAACTAGAAATTTGATCTGGGGAATGCAACAGGCCAAATTCTTATTCCTGGATTCTGAGTCTGATTGAGAGATGCCCTTTAACCTTTACCAAGTCACTGTCCTCCAGATATTTTCCAGGCCGTTCATGGAATAGACAGATACCTCATAAGATTATTGTGAAGGTTGAATAAGACAAGCTGCACAGGCTTTCTCTGGGCCATCTGAAATCACAGATGGTCAACGAGAAGAAAAACGCAATACATCCTTATTGTGAATTCCATTGATACAAGACAATAACCGTGTCTTAGATTTTAATGACCAAGAGATAGATATGACTTTATCATATTATGTCTGTGCATATTTCTCTGATACAAATGACTTCAAATATATTTCTGTTACAGAATTATGGCACAGAGAAGTACGTTTTGTGTGCTGTAGATCATCTATGCTGTTGCTTTTCAGAAGTATATGTGAATGTAATTGAATATAATTAACATATAAAGATTTCTGCTTGTGCAGTGCTTATTATTCTAAATTTATCTACCTCAAGTGATATTAGAATGGAAATAAGCCAAGCAGAAATTTGTGTAGAGAATAGGAATAGAGATGTGTAAAAATAGTTTTGAAGGAAAACAAACAACCATCATTTAGGCCCTATCTTTGGTATCTCTAATCAGCATCATACATTATATGAAACTTAAAAGGAAAATAAAATGGCAACCAATTATAAGGAACAAAACCAAAGGGTTATTGCATTCGAAAGTTTACTATACTTATTTGTAAAACGTGTGGAGAGTTGACCTTCTGAATTTTGAATTTTTCCATCCCTTTCCTAGTTGCCAGATGTTGAGTAA
The DNA here is from genome assembly GCF_903995425.1 of Onychomys torridus. NCBI lineage: Eukaryota > Metazoa > Chordata > Mammalia > Rodentia > Cricetidae > Onychomys > Onychomys torridus. The sequence continues at coordinate 76,249,986 of NC_050451.1, read as the reverse complement.
GTCTTTTCCATGAATTATATCATTTTTTTCCAAATATGCAAGAATTAAGATGTTAAGTACCCTAAGAAACTTTTACATAAAACTAGTAGGCAGAGACAAGATTCGTCTACAAGAGCTAAGGTAAATAGCCCCATCATCCTTGTAAGTTGACTTTGATTCACCTACATGTGGCCTTATTTTCAAGTAGCATCAATAACAAAAGTTACATTTTAGCATTACAGCACCTAAACTAATCCAGAATCACACAAGATATCCATGCAGCAATGAGCATAAAAACTTACAAACACAAAAGTACTGATACCTGTCTAATTTTTTTTAAGTAAAAAGAAAGAAGGAATGAAAATTATTGGGGCTCACACTCCGCCGCTGATTTGCACTGGGTGTCTTTTCGCTGCTCCATTTTCCTGTCCTTCGCTCATCGCAATGGAAGAAGAATTGCGGCACTTGTCATTGGCAATGGCTCCGACATGTGCAAAGCTGGCTTTGCTGGCGAAGCCGTTCCCAGGGCCGTGTTTCCTGTGTTTCCTTCAATCCTCGGGCGTCATGGTGGACACGGGCCCGAAGACTCGTATGTGGGTGCTGGGATGACATGGAGATCTGGCATCACACTTTCTACAATGAACTGCGAGTGGCCCCAGAGGAGCACCCGGTGCTTCTGACCATGCCTCCCCCTCCCCCCATTAGTTGGGAATGCAACAAGTACAGTAAGGGAAGTTCCAACCCCCACTGAGGCTTTTGTAATGGCCACGCCCACAAGGCGGGGCTGAAGGAGGAAACTGAAGACCCAGGATCCAGAGGAGAGAGATCTCTCTTGGTTCTGGGACCCTGGACGCTGGAGGTAGACCAAGCAGAGTTCTCCAGAGAACACCACCAGACTGCGCCATACCTTTGCCAGACCCTACAACCTATCCCTTCATTTGTAAGTTACCCCACAAAACAAACCTCCCTTTTAACTGCGTGGAGTGGCCTTAATAATTTCACCAATACCCCCCTGAACCCCAAAGCAAACAGAGAGAAGATGACGCAGATAATGTTTGAAACCTTCAATACCCCTGTCATGTACATGGCCATTCAGACGGTGCTGTCCTTGTATACATCTGGGCGCACCACTGGCATTGTCACGGAATCTGGAGTATGATGAGTCGTGCACCTCCATCGTCCACCGTAAATGCTTCTAGATGGACTGAGCAGGTGCCAGGCATATGCTGCATGAGCTAATTCTGAAGTATCAATTTGCCCTGGCAAACGTACACATCTCATGCTAGCCTCATGAAACTGGAATAAGCCTTTGAAAAGAAATTTGTCCTTGAAGCTTGTATCGAATATCAGCATTGGATTGTAGAAATTGTTTCTGATTTTTGACCTTGTATTCAAGTTAACTGTTCCCTTGGTACATGTTTAATACTCTGTGCATATCTTGATTTAGTCCTTAGTCATATGGCTCGGTCACTTGGTGGCTGGGGAGAGCATAGCTGTGGAAGAGAAATCCCCAGCCTGATGGATCTGTGTGAAGCAGTGTGCAGAATTTTAAAACCAACAGCTGACTTCAGGGATTTCTCCAGACTGGCAAGAGTTCCTGAACCAGTTACCACTTCTGTCTTGCTAATCTAATGGTGGGAAAGTCTGGGCCTTAGGACCCAGTTTGCGTTCTGGTATTTTCACTCCTGGCTGCCCTGGGTTGTTACTTGCCTTGAACGTTTGCATTGACACCTGTAACTGTATTCATCCCTTTTAAATTATGTAAGGTTTTTTGTACTCAATTCGTCAATAAATTACTAATTTTGGCTTTCTACTCCTCAGTGAGAACATTAGGCCCCAGCAACACGTCATTGTGTAAAGAAAAATAAAAGTAAATAAATAAATAAATAAATAAATAAATAAAAAGGAAAGGAAATCATTGGGAAAGAGGATTTATTCCAGAAGAAAAACCATGATGAATACAAATTTAAAATGATGAAAATAGAGAATTCAACAGACTGTGAAGCCACCTGAATCTTGATTACTGGTTGGAAATATATAGACATATTAGAGATATCATGTGTGAGAACTAATGTGTCTCAATTTAGACTGCTCTGACAGGTGCCCAGGAAGTGAACAACATTACAGAAGTAATGGCTGGCCAATGCCTTTGTCCTACAGTTGGGAACCATGGGCAGTTCACATATTACAGTGAATACAGTCAGCCAACAGATCTCTTCCAGCACCAACACACGTTGACTTTTAGGTCTTCATGGGTAGGCTTCTAGTGTTTAGTTACAATTCCAAGGACAAGGAAGAAACCACCATAGAAATAGCCAGGATTTAAAATTTTCCATTCCAGAAGATTAAGTTTTTCAAGACAGGGTTTCTCTGTGTAACCCTCGCTATTTTGGAACTCATTTTGTATGCCAGCATGGCCTCAAACTCAGAGATCGGCCTGTCTCTACATCTAAATGCTAAAATTAAATGTATGTGCCACGATGCCTGGCATAACAGTAATCCTAACTACGTCTTCCATTGCTCTTTTCTCTTCTTATCCCTGTTATTGTGTTATTATCAAAACCTTGATCTTAAAAGTTATGCCTCAAAGGAATTTATAAAATAAAAATTATTAATTGGTATGATTATTAATTAAAAGATGGATTCCTATTAACTGGATTTGGGGCACAGCATATTACAAATATCTTAATAGGTTTTCTTGTCATTTGCCTCTATTCTATAATCTATTATTTTTAAACATAAATACTATTTAAATTTAAAACTCAGTTTATGGTCAGGTAGAGTTATGAAACAAAATACTATGGTTGTTCTAAATCACCTTCCTAAAAAAGTTTGTAGAAATTGCTGATGAAGCATAGGAAAGGCTAAAAATATTTGCATGTTTAAAAAAGATGAGAAATGTCTAAAATATATCTATTATAAATTAAATGTATTTTTAGAATTATCGTTTCATGACCGGGCATTGATAAAGAGAATATTTAATTTTTTATAACTCAACTATGATTCTCTAAAACCTAAAAGAGAACAAAAGTTTTAGTGTTGCTCAATACCTCCTCGAATTCAGAAGGGTCATTATTAAAACATGTTTTAAACTTAAAATAGCTGTTAGAATTCATATTTTAAGAGAGTTATAAATTATAATCTGATGGGAATTTTTTACTCTAAAATTCTCATCCTACAAATGTTGGGAGCCTTGACCAGAAAAATCTGTAGTGCTCCTGAGATTGCCTTGCAGGCTGCTGAGTTCACCAATAATTCTTTGTAATTTCAGCACTACAATGGGAAGAGCCCTTTCTTTTGATTTGGGACTCGGCTGCTATTGTCTGGGACACTTTCTGGTTTTCTTTTTTTTTTTTTTTTCTTATCAGAGTCTTAGGTATGCCTCAGGGAAATAAAGACTCACCCAAACTAGGAGAAAAAAAAAGGCCCATAAAAACAGCTCTATTTTGCTGTTTCTCCCACATTTCCACAGCCTAAAAATCACCATGGTTATATTATTCTACTTGAGCACATAGAATTATGTCACCAAAATTATTAAGCAAAATCTAAAATATGAGTGTAATGACACGTCAGATTCTTAACAGTATCATTGAGATAGTCTGCTTAGAACAAAAGGCAAACCAAATTCAAGATGAGTTTAATTTAGTAAAATAAAATTTCCCTCAAGCCGTGACTTGTAACAGGCTTCACTTGAATGGATAATTGAGGACAGCATTTGGATTTTAGGAAAATACAGTGGATTATCTTTATTACAATTAAAATGTATCAAGTGTCTGCTGTGCACATGTGCTTCTGCAAAACTCAGTTTGAATGGTGAATGAAATCAGAGGAAGTACTGAGCTCCAATGAGTTTATTTTGTGGTGAAGATGTGAATACGAAACTCAAATGAAGAATGCAAGATCAGAAATAACCAGCCATTCAATTGTCTGAAGTGACACTACAAATACATGTTGTAAGGCTTTAACTCTATTCAGGAAAACTTCAGAAATCCAAGTCTAGTTTGACAAGGTGCATAGGTGCGTAGGATTAGAATAGACAAATGCAAAGAAGACACAGAGAAAGAAAGCTCAGGAGTGGGGGTGGGGTCAAAGAAGGGACTAGCAACTTTACAAGATACAGTGTGGTGAGATCAGCCCAACATGCATAATGTACAGTGTCATCAGTGTACACTTCAAAGCCATGATGAGAAGTACTGGATTAAAGTCTAATAACCAGAAAGTAACTACTTCTAAATTGTTTATGGCAGTGCTGATGAAGTTGCTACAGTAATACAGTTAGTTATGCCTTTTCATGTCATTGCCCTTTACAGAATCTTATGGTGTTAGCATTATTGTCAAGCCAAATTCATAATGGAAAATTGGAAAGTGTTCCAAATTTTATGAAATATAACTCAAATTATGGAGTATTAACCCAAGAGTGTTCTACAGCGTGTAACTAATAGCTAATATTCCTACTGAAAATGCTGACACATTCAGATGGAGATGACTAATCAGAAGAGAAATTTTATTCATGTAAATACTCTAAGAAGCACATATGAAAAATATGACTAAAAATCTGTCTGAATCTTGTAATCATAAACTAGTGCTTCTCAAATTTAGAACATCCACAATGTGTACCTTCATGAACTTGTTTACTCATTAATAATAATAATAATAATAATAATAATAATAAATGATGATGATAAAGAATAATAACAACTGATATAGCCTGGAATTCAAAGCCAAAGAAGTCAAAATATTTGTTCAGAGATTTCTGTGATTTTTAAGAGTTAGAAATAATACTAATTATGGTAATACTGCACAATAGATTGAGAGTTGAGCATTATATTGTATATGTAAAAATGTGTTTGTGGTTTGTTTTGTGTGTGTGTGTGTGTGTGTGTGTGTGTGTGTGTGTAAACTACACCATATTGTTTCTCTGCCTTCCATTCACAGAAGTAACATGATTTTCAGATTAGTTTAAATTGTTTTTTACCATATGATTGCAATCAATTTAAATACATGGAGTTGCTTTGATAACCAAAAATATCAAACTTCATATAGAGTTTTGTAAATTAGCCTTTAAACATAACATGATACTTCTAAAGCATTTTATGTAGAGCTAAATGCTTTTATTAATTTTCAATAAAAAATGTATAAAACAGTTTAAAGCTAATTTAGCCATCCATTTACTGTATAGAATGGGAGTCTCCTCAGAATATCTTTTTTACTTCACAATATGAGCTTTAATTTAGATACTTATTTTAGAACCTCTATGTATGTTGCCACTAGTGGAATTTCTGAACTAGAGTGTACACCAAGTCTACTGGACAAGAAGACAGTAAAACATCTGATTCAAAATAATTCTAAGGAGTATGAGGCAGCAGATACTGGGTTAGTTATAGAACAATTGTTTAGCATGGAGGACAACCTCAATTTAATCAAAAGCATCCTTGAATGAATGGATAAATACGTTAATGAGTGAACATTAGAACACATATTTTCTCTCAATTTTGAGTAGCTTATTTTCCCAAATTATAAATTTTAATATAATTATTATAAAATATTTATTTTAATTTATTTTTTCATTCATTCAGTTGAGAAAATGAAGATCATTATCCATATTTATTGGCTATTCCAGTTTTTTTTTTTATATTTAAAAATGACTTTTTTCCCTACATGGCTGTTTCTTTTTCTTTTAATTATATCTTTTGAATAATTTATTATATATTTTGTCATCAAAAATCTAATTGAAAATAAATACAGTATTTGTACTTCCTGTCATGAGACATATCAGAACTAATTATGCTATAAGTATTTTGACATATAGTAGAGTAAAATATCATCACTTATTAATCATCACTTAACTCTCAAGGACCAGACATCATGGCAGTTACTTTTAAATATATTACTTCCTTTCACGTGCACATCAGCAGACCACACATTGTTAACTCTACCTCTCTGATGGACATAATGAATGTCACAACTGGAAATGGGAAACAGAATAACTTGTCAAGAGATTTGTATCTACTGATAAATTTATTTTTCTCTGTAGCCCAAATTTTATAAAAAAATAAAATGCCTATTATTTATATTCTTTAAACTCATTCACGTGATTTAACTTAAGCTTCTTTATATTATAGGGATAGTATAGCTGGAGTTATCTCCAGTCCCACCAGGACCGGCAGCCACTCAGACTCAAACACACAGACCCTTATATTATTTAAACTATTTGGCATAATGGCTCAGGATTCTTGCTATCTAGTTCTTATATCTTAAATTAACCCATTTCTATTAATCTGTTTCTGGCCACATGGCTTGTGGTTTACCGGTACTTTACATCCTGTTCCTCATCACAGCGGCTGCCTCAGCCTTCCACTTCCCAGAATTATCCTCCCTCTTTGTCCTGCCTACACTTCCTGCCTGGCTACTGGCCAATCAGCACTTTATTTTTTAACCAATCGGAGTAACAGGATAGGGCTGGAGAGATGATTCAGAGCTCTTTTTGTTCTTGCAAAGGATACAGGTTCAGATTGCATCACCCACATTGTGGCTCACAACCCTCTGGTAGGATAGTTCCAGGGACTCTGACACCATCTTCTGACCTCCTCAGGCACCACACACACACATGATACACATTCATACAAGCATACATATTAAATAATAAACAGATAAATCTAAAACCCAACATTTAAAAACTTAATTATATGAATAGCCTGCACATCAATTGTTCACATGGGCCATTCAGCTGAAGCCTAGGGTCATGATCATTTTTGTTCCTTTTTCTTAAATAATTTTTTATTAAGAGATTTTTCTATTCATTTTACATACCAACCGCAGATTCCCCTGCCCTCCCTCCTCCCGTCCCCCAGCTTCCCCTCCCAATGTACCTCCCATCCCCCCCTCCTTCAAGGCAATGTTTCCCATGGGGAGTCAGCAGAGCCTGGTACATTCAGTTGAGGCAGGTCCAAGCCCCTCCTTCCTGCACCAAGGCTGCATAAAGTGTCTCACCATAGGCACTAGGTTCCAAAATGCCAGCCCATGCACTAGGGACAGGTCCCAATTCCACTGCCTGGGAGCCCACTATACAGTTCAAGCTAAGCAACTGTCTTGTTTATCCAGAGGGCCTAGTCCAGTACCATGGGGACTCCTCAGCAATTGGTCCACTAGTTTGGCTAGTTGTCTCTGTATTTTTCCAGTCATGGTCTCCATAACCCTTGCTCATAGAATCCCTCCTCTATCTCATCAATTGGACTCCAGGAGTTCTGTCAGGGACCTGACCATAGATCTCTGCATCTGTTTCCCTCAGTCACAGGATGAAGGTTCTATGGATCAATTTTTTCTAAAGAAATTATACAACCTTAATAACTTAGTTTCTCTAGTTCTGGAATAGAGCACTTCATCCACATTCCTTGAGATCGTAAATGAGCATAAATTGGCATTCATGACCTATAGGCTAAAAGTGTTTCTAGGAGAGGTAATATTTTTACTAACTCTTTAAAATATGCCATATAACTAAATGTTACAATATTTAACTTGATGTTAATGTATTTGTATCTATATTATAGGCAAGGCTTTTTAACTGGCTTTATAAGAATTTCTTATACTTTTAACATTTGCTTTGTTTAATTCCAAATAGGTACAGAAATTTGGGCAGATATTAATTCTGAAAGCCAAATTACTTTAACAATAGAATTACATACTCTAAATCAAGGGTTTTCAACTCCAATTGCAGATTTAATAGAAATCAGTTATAGAAAGGTGAATAATATATATGGCCTAAATACATAGTGAACATCCCTTATCTCAGTCATTCCCATAGTGTAGACACACAAACTCCCAGGTTCAGGTAAACTGTATAAAATTATTAAGATACAATCAAATGATGGATCATTGAAAACTTAGTTTTCTGAACATTAACTAAAATTATCATTTAATGCATATCATTGTTGTTTTCTTTATTCCACTCAATTTTTAGGAAACTTGTGCCCTTAAGAATAACTTAGATCAGTATTTCTTTGGTTAAAATGAATTTATAAATTTAATGAAAAACTGTTAATTGGAATGTTACACATTCCCCTGATCTACCAAACTGTTTCCAAGATGTTCTAATAACATGAAAAATTCAGTATTTTAATGTTGTTAAGTGGTGGAATTGGCTATATACATAAATACTAAGCTTCAAATTCATATACTCTTACAAAGACAATGTAAGTATAAAAACGTAAATTTTAGTTTATTGCCACAATGTTGTCATTAAAACATGTAATGTTGCTTAATCATTACAACCACAAGAGAAGCATTAATACCCAAGTTTACAAATACACATAGGAAGCAACAAACACAAAATTAAGCAACTATCAAACATAAAACTAGAGAGTTAAATAATGATTTAAATCAAGATCTGTCTCTTTTCTTTCAGTATACTATATTGACTAGGTTTGCAAAGTTCCAAAGTTATGAAAATCTTCCCAGATATTAATTATGAATCCAAAGTGCTCAATAATTGACTTATTTTTATTTATAATAAATTTTAAAATATACTTTTCCTTTAAAAAAAACCATTGAGTTTAGTATAATGTATTTTTAGCATTCTCTCCTCTGTTCTTCCCAGGTTGACATCCCCTTTCTCTTCTAACCAACACTGTATCTGGATTTTTGTCCATCAAAACAAATTAATTTTATTCAAATAGTTCTGGATATAGGCCCTCTGCTATAGTCTGGTCCACTCACCAGGGGGCTACAGTCTTAGAAAAAACTGGTCCTTTCCCAGTAGCTAATAATTGCTAATAACTTCATGGCCAAGGGTTGGGCCTTTATGACAAACACTCCATCTCCATGCTGAGATTGGTATGGCGTGGGCTTGCACACATCTTCTACATGCTGTCACACTGCTGTAACTTCATGTGTGTAGCTAGCTGCCATGCTGTGTCCAGAGGAAATTGTAGTCACCCTGTACCTATGTTTTACAAACATTTCCCCCCCTATTCTGCAATGGTCTCTGAAGACTGGGAAGAAAAATTGTCATGCATATCTTCCATTTAAGGCTGAGTGTTCTGCAGTCCTTTTTTTCTGTATCTTGGCCTGTTGTGTATCACATCAAATAAGCTTCTCTTGACGTTACATTATATTGGTCTTTAGAACAGAGTGCTGCTCTCGTTTTCCCACATTTACCACAAGTGTGTATCTGGAAACTGTTCAGCAGGGTTTTTTTGGTAGTTAAAATACAGTCTCTGCTCCTCCTCCTCCTCCTCCTCCTCCTCCTCCTCCTCCTTCTTCTCCTTCTCCTCCTCCTCCTTCTTCTTCCTTCTTCTCTCCCTCTTGTGTGTGGCTTTCTCTCTCTGTCTGTCTCTGTTTCTGTCTCTTTCTCTCTCTCTCCCCCCCACCGTGTGTGTGTGTGTGTGTGTGTGTGTGTGTGTGTGTGTGTGTCTGTGTATGTATGTATACACCCCAGACTTCATCTTGGCTCCACATCCATGAGAATGCATTTTGCAGCTGTGTTTTCTCTTGCATTTGACTATTAGCTATGCAATCTCTTTTCTAGGTGAAACTGACACACACACAAGCAAATCAGAGGAGATCTAGGCTAGAGTATATGCCATCTGGAGAAAGGTGATGATGCAAAGGGATTAAGAAAAAAATTAAACCTCACCTAGTCTTAAATGACTCCAAAGTTTAATAGAATCATTTCAAATGTTCAAGCCAATTTTTTTCTTTTTTCTGTAATAAAGTTTTTCAAGGTGGTAAAAGATTCAGGAGCATTTTGCAAATGATGACTTCAGAGCATTTTTAGATGATGTACACATTTTTTTTTCAATTTTCTTACATTTTTTTGTTTTGTTTTTGCTTTTGTTTTGGAGCTGAGGATCGAACCCAGGGCCTTGAGCTTGCTATGCAAGTGTTCTACCACTGAGCTAAATCCCCAACCCCCCAAATTTTCTTACATTTTAAGGAAAAAGCTTGTAGTTTCCTTTTGAAGGGAGAGTATGTTTCATTTTTATTGTCCAAATTTTAAGTACATTTACTTTTTTCATTAAGCATATTTTTGGAATTATTTCATTATATCTTGATGCCCTTGAGATATGCACATAATGTAATAAATAAAGAAATGGCTTTACTTCTTGCACATTTAAGATAATGCCTACATTTAAAATAAATAAAATTTAAGTCTTTAATGCCAGTGTTTACAAACTGTCTTTATAGGTGTTTGCTAAAAAATTTATTTTTCACATCATACTGCATTTTAAAATCAGGGTATTGCTGGTAAGGGATTTTGAGTGACAGTGCAGTTTCCTACTTCTGAGAATATCTTTCTTTCTAAACTTTGGATTGAAAAATCACTAAACATTTTCACTCCATATTCACCACAGCCAGAAATTCCATGATTACTTTGAAGGTGTGGGAGAAGCAATTTGAGGAAATGTTATTCAGACCAAACTTCCTCATTTAGTTCTAGCAAGTATGAAGGCAGGTTTCATCTACTGAGTTAAAGGTTCTGGATTTGATTTGTATTTTTAAGTGTGTCTTTTGAGAGTCATGTTTTCAAGCTCCAACGAAAAATTGAACCCATCAGACTTTGAAAATCAACAGTAGACATAATAAAGTCCTCCAGGGCCTCCTGACAGCCTTCAGTATAAAATCTCAACCCTGAACTATGGCAAGAAAGGCCTCCCTTTACAACTCAGTAACATTCAGTTCCTCCCTCTGCTGAGCAAATTTAAGCTCTCAAACATGCCCAGTGACTTATGTCTCCCAAGTGCACAGGACTCCCTCTAAAGTGTATCTGGGAAGGCCCAACAACTCTTGCTCAGCATGCATTCCTTCCTCAATGGGGTTTCTTGAACCAACATCCCCACACTGACATTTTTGAAGAAATTAATTTTGTAATGTGCCTTTAGAGTTAAATATTGTACCAAAGCAACAGCATGAAAGTCATGTAAACTATAAACTATTACTCAGAACTAAAGCAATAGTTATATTTCTGGATATTGAAATGAATTTTTTTTCTTGATAGATACCAATACATTCTTTGAGTTTTCTCTCATCTAAACCCACACTGAACAAAGCTTTGGATTTTATGTTTTCTGATGTTTGTTTTTCTTTGTTTGGACCTTAAGTTTAAGTTGTTACTCTAAACTGTAATTAGAATTTATTGTATATCCAAGACTGAGGACCCCAGAAACTTATATATTTACAGAATTGGGAAGAAGCTATAAAGATAAAGGTTGAAAAACTCAAATGAAAATACAGCAAATTTAAAGAGCAGAGTACAATTATTTGGGCATTAATTTATTTGCTGTTGAGGGTGAGGGCACATTTGTTTGTTTGGGTGTATTTAGTTTAGTTTTGATTTTGGTGTGTTTTGTTTCCCTCTGTTCTGTCCGCAGTGATCAGAGGAATAACGAAGATCAACTGGAGAGAGTGGCAGCTCACATTTTCATTATGTATTCCAGAAAAGAGAACAAAGTTCCTTAAAGAAAGACTCGACAATGGAACAATGAAATTGCCTAGGTTTGTGGTAGTAAATAGAATACTTTCCTAAAGGATTCATTTGAGGGAAGAAAATATAATTAAAGGTGGTGATTTCTACCTTAGTTATTTCAGCCATAAAATAAAGATGGTGTCATTTCCTGGGCTGTGAAAGACGAGAGTGAAAATTAGCCACTGGGCAAGAGATAGGGAGAGTTCACATATTTTGAAAATGTTTTAGAAATGCAGATAATTTATATCATTTATCAACAGTGCTTTGTGTGAACTGTGCAAGTATCAGAAATCAAGAATTCACTTTCTCAATCAACAAAGTTAAAATTTCCTCTCCTTATCACTATGCTATCTAATTACTGTTCATTTTTGCTTCATTAATTTTAACATAAGTCAAGTATTCCATAAGCAAATATCTAAATGACTTGGATTAAAAATAGAACCAATCATGATATAATCATAATAAATTATGTTTGTGGAAAATATCTGTTTACAAAGCCCATTATACCTTTGGGATTTTGACATATTGTTCTTAGTGGTGTACTGGGCACTGTTTATGACTTCATACAACAGCATTTAGATGTAGGGTGGTGTTGCCTGCTAAAATTGAGTTGAATAATTGTTAAAAATTCAGAGACTCCCATTTTTTAACAAAAGTCACACATAACAATTATCATCTTTTAATTAACTGAAGTAAGTAATGTTTCATGTTAGTTTCTTTCCACAAATCAAAGGTTCATTTTACTAGAGAATGAAAACAGAGTCTTTGAACACAGCATAAGCAATCCTAAAATCTTTCAAAGACAAATAAATCCAAACAAATATATTCCTTTATGCTTCAGAAAGTAGATTAAGTGTTAAGATTAATAACAGGTTTTGTAAGTTGTCTGAGTATCATTGGAGTGTGTTCTGGCAACATATGCAGAATATTCACGCTGAGCACTCCGAGCCCAAACACCACCTATCTTTTGGGATCAGGTACTAAGTATCACGACTCATACTTTCAAAATTCTAAAGAAAAAATTACTAATATTTCCATCAGATATGTATTTATTACATAAAATAAGAGAGAGGGTGGACACATGTCTGTGATACCACACACAAGAGGCAGAGGCAGGAAGGTTTAAATTTGAGGTCACCCTAGGTTATATGCTGAAAGACATTACTCCAAAACAAAAACAAAAATAAACATCAATGTAATGACATCAAAAATGTGGTATACAATAAATAATTTCAGTAATGTTCCTTTTCAAAGACAATAACCACTCTACAAACTGCTTTTGTTTGGGTGCTTGTTTGCTTTTTGTTGTTGTTGTTTGCTTTCATTTTCTCACCAATAAATACAATCAACCCAACTCTCCAGACCTGAATGTAACAGGAAATATAGAAAGAGATTCCTGAATCTGCTGCAATAAGGACATCATTTCTGAGACTTGGCTTGCTCATGAAATCCAAGTAACACTCTATCCTATGAGCTGGAGAAGACACCTTTCTCTCCACAGAAATCCTGCTCATCCATATACTTTGGTACAATGTAGGATAAGCATCAGTTGTGGGAAGAAGTGAATGAACAGACAGGAGCTGGGCAGCACCCCCTGCATTTATTCAGGCAAATTTGCATTTGTTGTGAATATCGCACCTTGAATCTCTACTGAGTTATGAGAACTGTCATAACTCTTGTGTTCCTTAAAGGCTGTGAAATAGCTCCCTTCTTTACCTTGTGTGAAACCTGGCAATCCTTTCACATGGAATCAGGTTTTTTGTTTGTTTGTTTGATTGTTTGTACACTTCCAAATTTGTGTCCTACACAGTTTCTGCCCACTCTGCTCAGAATTCCCAGGGTTGCTCAGACCATGATGACGAGTCAGATGGAGGTTCTGTACTTTGGTCACTGTGTTCTTTACAGTGTTTTTTTTTTCTCAGTGAAACAATCCCCAACTGTTTTGTTAAAAATATATCCTCCAAGAATCTCCACTCCCTCTTTATTTTTTTTTCTCCATAGTATTTGTATCTACCACACAATCTACTCATTTCCTTATTCCTTCTAATTGCTTCTCTTTCATTACAGGATGGAATGGAGATATGCTTTAGGAGGTAACGGGTTTGTGACTAATATAGCCCTTTTCCCTAGAACAACAGCACAGAGTAGGTATTTGATACATATCTTTGAGGAGTTAGAGGAATAGTTCAAGTTTCAGCACCACATAGTGGTTCACAACAATTTGTAACAGTAGTTCCATAGTATTTGATGCCTTTCTCTGGATCTGTAGGCACCAAACACATACATATATGTAGTTAGAGTTGTCCTGCCTGGCCCACAGTCAGGACAAATCTCTCTCACCTGCCAGGCCCATAGACACTCAGAACCAACCATGTAAACCCACAGAAACTTACATTGTTTAGAAACTGTATGGCCATGGCAGGCTTCTTGTTATCTACTTCTTTTAATCTTAAATTAACCCATTTCTATTAATCTATACTTTGCCATGTGGCTTGTGGCTTACCAGTACCTTACATCCTCCTTGTCATGGCAGCTGGCTGGCACTATCTCTCTGCCCCAGCCTTTACTTCCCAGAATTCTCTTCTCTCTTGTCCCACCTATACTTCCTGCCTGGCCACTGGCCAAACAGCATTTTATTTATACAGAGGATATCCACAGCAAACATATGCAAGAAAAATATACATAAAATAAAAATAAATATTTTCAAATGAGTAATTAAATCAAGCCATCTACGTTGAAGCTTTAAGTACTTCTATAATTCTTTTTATAAATGCCTAAGAGATATGTAGTTATTTTGATTAATGCAATGAATATTTTGCAAACACACTATGACCTATATAGATTCTTTCCTGGCACACTTCATTGTCAACCAAATAAACCAGCAAAATGAATCATGATTAGAAAAGTCAGTAGTCGAATCAATTCTATATCCACCAATAAATTTTATCAAAGGTTTGTGTGTAGACTCTAAAATTATCCAGGCCTCAGACAAGTTAAGCCATCCACAACTTTTGCAATGGGCTTTTCTATGAATAGTAATTTCTCTCCTGTCTTGTGTCTTAACACAGTAATTACCTCCATTCCTTTTCACCAAATAAGGATGCCTATCCCAAAATGGAGCTGTCCTTTACTTTGATTGCAGTAAATATCTTGATTGCTATCACTTTCTATACTGAATGGCAACTTAGTGTAACTAAAAGACAAATCATGACTTCCTGGAATGGCATAGCTACGATAAATCAGTTGAGAATATCATGAAAGGAAAGATACTTCTCTCCTTTAGTACCTCTTCATGGAGATCCATCCTTCCAATTAAGTTCTGAGTATGGCTGACAGGTGACCCAGTGATGAAATGTCTCTACCTTCTTTTCAAAGCCTGTCAGCAACATGTATTAACAAAAGGATGAGTGACATTTATAAATTAATATTGTTAACTTCCAATCATTCCAAAATTAAATAGGCTTTATCCTAGCTTGATTTACAAAGGAGCACTCAGCTATCTAACAGCCAAAAGGAAGATTTCTTATTGCAAATTGTTTTCATAAAATTTCTATGAGGTAATATATTTCTCTTATTTCCCAAGACTTCTAAAAATCTTGAAATATTTACATAAACAACCTTTAAAATCTAATTATGTAGATCAGGAATCACCAGATGTGTTGAATATAGGTGTGGGGCATGAATTGAGAGAAAATGAATGGATCTTTGACCGTTAGATATTATATTAGTCTAAGCAAAAGGTGGTTCTATATTTGGTTAATTTGACCACTTGAATGAACATGTATTTGGTAACATTAGACTGACAATAATCCATGTCTCCCAACACTCACAAATTAATTCTACAAACGCCAAAACTAAAAGTCATAAATAGACTTTGTTGAGGACTCAGGAGATGCTGAGTCACATGGGCTGGGAAAAAGAAGATTTGTGGAAAGGGTGACCATGGCAATCCCCTTAGCTAGGGATGTAGTTTGACTCAACTCAAGAAAAGAAAAAAAAAAAAATGCTCCTCACACTTACCCTTATAGGTAGAGGCAAAGTCTTCTTGGAATTTTTTTTTATTTTTCCCCCTTTTTAAAATTTGGCCAGTATAATGTGGGAATGAAGCAGGACATGTCCTATGAGGAAAAAGAGATTCCTGTGGGAATGAACAAATGGAATACGCATGTGTTGGCATAAGTTTCTCTCTCTTCTCTTTCTGTCTTCCTCTGCCTACCCCCTCACTCGTGTGTGTGTGTGTGTGTGTGTGTGTGTGTGTGTGTGTGTGTGGTGTGGTGTGTGTGTGTGTGTGTGTGTGTGTGTGTGTGTGTGTGTGTGTGTGTGTGCACATTCTTGTTTGTCAGGTTCTTCCAATATAAGAATGGGTGAAAACAATGACCACTGGACCGTGACTGTAACTAGTATCCTGTGGATAAACTAGGCCCTGGTTTATCAGCTTTGTGTCTACTTGTTTGTTTGTTTTTCTAGGCAACCTAAAGTACATGCCCGTGGACATATTATTGCTGCTATTTTCAGTGTGACTGAGCATCAGCCATTAAATACAGAACTGTGTTTTCAATAGATCAGTCTTATGAACTGCTAGCCTCAAAGGGTATGGTTGTGATTCAAAGGCTTCTTTTGCAAATTGTCCTAAGAGAAAACATCATTGTCAAAAACTTCATGCTACCTAGGCTGGAGTTTACAAGTAGTTTTCCTTTCTCTACCTCTTGTCTCTCCAAAGGAGTGGTGGGTTGCAGATGAACACCAACACATCTAATTGTTTATGTGGTCTCTGGGGGTTAATTTAATTAATTAAATTCAGATTGCCAGACTTACAAGTAGTGCCTTTATTTGATGAGCCATTTCCCCAGTCTAGGAATGCATACTACTGACTAGAAGAGTGTGTGGAGATAAAGCATATTATATTGAACATTTTTGTTTATAATAACTGAATATATTACAAGTTAGACATATAAAATTTCAGGATAAATGTGTTATAACAACACTATTGTCAAATTGTTAGACAATTAGGGAATTTTGTGTTTATACACTCAAGAGA
Organism: Onychomys torridus; assembly: GCF_903995425.1. Lineage (NCBI taxonomy): Eukaryota > Metazoa > Chordata > Mammalia > Rodentia > Cricetidae > Onychomys > Onychomys torridus. Next base: position 76,233,508 of record NC_050451.1, on the reverse strand, counting down.
CAATGAGGCAGTTATGATGAACCATGTTTTCACCTTTATTATTGATACCTGTCATTTGATAATCTCCCTGGAAGACAGAGCTAAGAATTCCAACGTCAGGGTCTTAAGGGCAGTGACAATACAAAGGGTCAGCTGGTGCATTGTTAAATGCTTCCTCTTCAGGGTCCTATACAATTTGTAGATGAAATATTGTCTCATCAATGAAACAATTGTTGGGACTGGGAAGGTGGCTCAGGGCTTAAGAGGAGCACTTACCAAGAACACGTACAGAGAACCAGGGTGGTGTTCCAAGAACCCACATTGGGCATCTAACAACCATCTGTAACTCCCAATGCCCTCTTCTGCTTCTCACACACTCATGTACGTACAAAGCATATATCCACATGGCCTATATCAACAAAGACAAATATACATAAATTAAATGAGTCGTGTTTGACATGGTAAAAATAACATACAGAAAACTGATAAGGAAAAGAGAGAACCTTGGCATTTGCCTTAAATCTGACCGCTTCCCTTGCTAGCCTCTTACACCTTTGTTCTAATCTGACAGGATTATAGGATTCCCACTAACAGAGACAAATGGGAGTTAGCATACTGGGTTATTTTAGAGAAAATGAAATGAATTAGATGATTGCTTTGAGAGATTATTAGACTTTGAAACTCTTGGTTTTGTTTGTTTTATTTTAGTGATTGAAACATTACTTCAAATGTTCATAGGTTCAAATGACTGTGAATGATTACATGAATATTTTTCTCAAGTTTTAAAACTTATGATAAATTGCTTGTAAGTATAGATGACTCCGGTGGCTATTATTTAATTTATTGCTTTGAAACTCTATATAAGAAATAAGAATAAATTGTAGAATTTTTGTAATGATGAAAATCTGCCTTTAGGAGCTATATTTTGTTTCTTGTCAACATAGGTGATGTCTTTGAATCCCACTACATCACCCTGATCTCTAAGTTACAGAGAATTTCAAACACAAAGACTTAGACCTTTCTTCCTCTGTATTTATACAAATTATACCACCTTACCACCTGCTTAATCTACCATTTGCTAGCACCACCTGCTGCACTGTATTAAAAATTATTGGTTGCTTAGTTATCCCACAGTTATTTATTTACTTATCAGGTAAGTGTAGGTTGTGTGTGCATATATGGAGTGTGCATATGGGTGGCTATGTGGATGCCTTTATTTGTATAGGTGTTTTCATATGAGCACGGCCAAAGTGTCTTCCTCAATTCTTAACAACCTTATTTTTGTTGTTGTTTAGTTTCTCACTGTACATGGAGCTCATCAATCAGATAGACTGGTTAATTAGCAAGCTCCCAACATAAGTCTGACTCTGTCTTCCCTATATAGAGATTACATATGCATACTACCATGCTCAGCTTTTTTATTTTTATCTCATACATGCATTTCATTCTTACAAGAGTAATAGAAAGATTATGCAAAATTATTTTAGTTGTCCTTTATTTATTGCTGTAAACATATTGGTTTAGAACAGCGGTTCTCAACTTTTCTGATGATACCTCTCTTTAATACAGTTCCTCATATTGTGGTGACTCCCAACAATAAAATTACTTTTGTTACTACTTCCTAACTGTACTTTTGCAACTGTTATGAATTGTAATGCAAATATTTGGGGGATAAATGTTTGCCAAAGTATCATGACCCAGGGTTGAGAAACACTGATTTACAGACTAGTTAAGAAAGAATGAAAGGATACAGAGATCCACAGCCAAATACTGGGCTGAGTTCTGGGAGTTTTGCTGAGGAAAGGGAGAAGAGATTGTACAAGTCAGTGGGTTATAACAGGGAAACCCACAGGGGCAGTTGACCTAGGCTCATGGGAGCTCATGGACTCTGGACCGACAGTTGGGGAGCCTCCATGGAACTGACCTAGGCCCGGTACATGTGTGTGATAGTTGTGTGGCTTGGTCTCTTCGTAAGGCTCCTAGCAGTGAGATCAGGACCTGTCCCTGGAGCTTACCTAGCTTTCCCCCATGCTGTTCAGCCTTGACAAAAGGAGAGGAGCTTGGTCCTGCCTCAACTTGATGTGCCATGCTTTGCTCAAGCCCATGACAGGTCTTCGCTTCTCTGAATGGAGACATAGGAGAAGTAGAAGGGGCCTGGAGAGACGGTGACAACTGGGAAGAAAAGAGGGAGGGCAAACTGTGGTCAGTATATAAAATAAATGAAAAGAAAGTTCTTTAAGTAAAATAATAAAAGAAAAAAGAACCACAGTGAAACAGAACTAAAGTTGATTCATCTTTCCCGTTCCTTTCTTTTTTGTTCTCTCTTATTATTTGTTCACTACTTAAACGATTTTAAATTTATGTATGTTTTTATTTTATTCTTTCCCTCCCCAAGGCATTCCAGACCCTCTCCCATTCCTACTCCCCCAACGTTGTTCTTTCTTAAAAAATCAAAAAGCCAATACAAGAACATGACCTGAAAAAAAATAAGAAAAGAAAAGAAAACGATGCCCCCCCCACACAAAAAAAAATCCCAGGAAACTATAAACAAGTAAAATTACACACAAAAATATGGAGTCTATATTGGTCACCTCTGGAACATGCGGCCTATCCTGGAGTGGTTGACATATCAAGAGTCACTCTATTGGCAAATCTGATTTTCCCTCTCCCAGCAAGTAAAAATGACAGTTCAGTTGTTAGCCTTTACTTTAGTGGCTAGATTTGCAGTCATTCATTCATTCATTCATTCATTCATTTTTTAAAATACAACAGTTAACCTTTACCCTAGTGGCTGTTTCAGTCATTCATTCATTGTACTAAAATAAAACAAAATATAGTAAGTTAAAGCAAAAACTCAAGCCAATAGAAGGAATAGAGCCCGAGAAAAGACATAAGAATCAAAGACCCACTCATTTACAAACTCAGGTGACCCTTAAAAACAATAAACTGGAAGCAATAATATATACACAGAGAACATGGTGCAGACCTGTGCAGGCCCTGTGCATGCTGCTTCAGTCTCTTTGAGTTCATATGAGCTTTTATCATGCTGATTTAGAGACTTTTTCTCCTGGTGTCCTCCATCCAACCTGGCTCTCAGACTCCCTTTCTGAGGTGTTTCCTGAGCTCTGAGTGGAGGGATTTGATGGAGACATCCCATTTAGAGTTGAATGCCACAAGATTTTTCTCTGCATAGTGCTTGGCAGTGGGTCTCTGTATTTCTTACCATCTGCTGCAGGAGGAAGCTTCTCCAATAATAGCTGAACTAGGTACTATTAGTATAGCAGAATATCATTAGAAGTCATTTTATTACTACATTTTTTTTCTTTTTCAGACCAGTATTATTTGGTTTTTACCTAGGTCTCACGTTCTTGGTCACCCAGTCAGTGTTAAGAATGACTTCAATGTCATGGTGTAGGATTTAAGTCAAATAAGTTATTGGTTGGTTACTTCCATAAGCTTCATGCCACAATTGCCTTAGTGTGTCTTGCAGGCAGTGCATCATTGTATATAAAAGGATTTCTGGCTGTGCCCAGCTTTTTCTGTGGATACTGAGGGTATGACTGTGGCTCCTCATGATTGCATAGCCAGCACTTTACTAACAGAAGAAGCATGGATACTACAGATGTATACCACCAAATGTACCTTTTTACATGGATGTTTGGGATTCAAATTCAAGACTCCAGGCTTATGTTGGAAGCACTTTACTGCCTGAGCCATCTTCTAGCTACTGCCATAAGTTGTAACATCACTTAGTTACTGGCCAAAACCTTAGATGTCCCTTCCATTCCTGATTTTAGTTACGTACAAAATATCACCAACTAAATGGTTAACCAAATCATAAACTTAATATGTACAAAAAGAACACTCCAATCTTTCCTTCAAAGGATGATCAGCTCTATCTAGTGTAGGTCATGGTAACCCCACCCTGCCATTGCTCTGGAACATTTAGTCTTATCTTAAGTTCTATTTCCTTTATATCTCCCATCTAATCCATTAGCATTCTGTTGTCCATACCTCCCTAACATGTCCACAGCACAAACATTACTAATTGGCTACCTTCTTTGAGACCTCTATTTTCTATTGTCTGAGTTAATGAATAGCTTTCAAAGTGTTTCTTGATGTCTCTACCAGCTGGAGTTTTTTTTTTGTTTATTTGTTTGTTTGTTTTGGGTTTTGGTGTTTTTTGTTTGTTTGTTTTTGTTGTTTATTGTTTTTTGTTTTTGTTTGTTTGTTTTTTGTTTTGTTTTGTTTTGTTTTGTTTTTTGCTTTCTGTTTCTGACTGGGATTCTCTAAATGAACAGAACCAAGGTGATATGTTTGCTTGGAGAATGATTCAATTGGTTTATAGGAATTGAACATGGGCAGGCCAGCAGTGGCAATCTGCAGACAATTCTGTATCTGCTCAGTCCAAAGGACTGGAGGCTTCAGAACAAGGGAAGCCAGCAATGCACCCCACTCCAAGGCCTGGAATGTCTGTGGAGTTACAGTGAGTGTACCTTGAAAAACTTAAAAAAAAAAGATGTAGTTTTATATCTTAGGTGCCACCAGTAGCAATAGATACACTGGATTAAGAGGGAATTGTATTCCCTACCTGTGTCCACTGTTTCATTTACTCTATCCTTGCTTTACCAGCTTATCAGATGTTATTACCCACACACATCACAAATATTTTCCCCTGATGCATTTTGCTCCATATGAACCCTCACTGGAGAAACCCTCACAGATACATGCCTTGGTACTCTCCTCTATTCTCTAAAGAGTTCTCCATCTGCTAAAACTGACCATTATAATCAAGCACCATAATTCCCTATACTTCTCCCTCCAAACAGTAACTTTACTCATGTATTATTTCAGCTAAAATTAGTGACTCAAAACAAGCATTTACTATCCTATAGTTCCAAAAGTTAAATGTTCAACCACAATGTGGCTTAGTTGACTCTCTGTTTAAGTGAAAAAGTAGAGGCCAACAGACCTTAGTGCTTTTCTGAAGATTCAAAGGAAAATTAGTCTTGTGTGATCACCAACGCCATTCAAACATAGCAGTATATGTGAGCAATTCCAAGGGTTCGTGCTGTCCTTTAGTTGAGTATATGGTTCTCTATTTATAGCTATCCTTCACATTCTCCTTATTTGCTCTTTTATATAGAGAAATGGTGTAAGGTATCATTTTGTCAATTTCTCTCTGCTTTATCTCTATTCAGTTTTATCCATATGAACATAATGGAAGTATTTGTCTGCTTTTAAGGACTCAAATCATTATATGGTTCTGCCAGATAATTCATGATGATCTTACTTTCCCAATACCCATGACCTTAATTATCTTTGCAAATTACTTGCACAGATATACCTATATTCCTGAACAACTGAATAACAATGGGAAAGGTATCTTAAGGAACATCTTTAGAACTCTGCCAATGAAAGCATCCAAAAGACCCTGATACACATAAAACAAATGAAGTTTTCCTCTGTTCTATATCACATAATATTATTTTATTCTATGCAAAGTAGGTGCCAGATTTCCAAGACAGGTCTACAAAGGCTTTTCCAATCACTTTTTCTGTTACATAGATTATTTCAGTTCTTATAATCCTCCATCCTTGTCTTCTACCAAAAATATTTTAATATACTCTTTTTGAAGATCTTTAAATATTCAAGTATTTGTCCATGTATGACTTTAAAATAATGGTTAAAATTCAATTTTCTTCAAAATCGTTTCTCTGTATTAGTACTATTTTATTTTAGACAAGATGCTTCCTTTTTCTGAAGTTTTGGTAAGACAATTCCCACTAGTTACAACAAAACTTTATGAACAATAATAATCAAAACACCCAGACACTAGTTTCAGAAACCAGCACATTGAAACTTCTAATTTCAGGAATTTAGGGATTTTATTTTTTTCAGACAGTATCTAAACAAATTGCTTTGAAAAGATGAAAAACAATGCCAGTAGTTTCAATACAAATTAGCAACCTTCATTAAAAACATTGATCACACAGAATCTTAAGAAAAGAATGCACAATAAAAAAGTACAAGAATTAAGCAGGTGGGCTATGGCAATTATTAGAAGAGAATCAGACGAGGAAGCTCGTAAATAGTGTGCAATCATATCATCAGTCTTCTTTATACTAGCTTAACAATTATTTATACCCAATAGCCTACTTGTAGGAAATATATTTTCAATAGACTGATGCTCCATGTTCAAGAAGCATCTACTGAATATTGAAATGTACCAGGAATAGATTTTTAAATAAGAACATAGTGCATGTCCTTTGACAGTCAGCATAAGAATAGTCACTGTTGACTCTGAAGGATATGGAGAAATAAAATTCAGTAAATGAATCCAAGTGATTTCAGATTGTTTTGATGGAAAATTTATGTATGATGTAATGGTCCCATGTTATTTCTGATTTCTGAACAAGAACAAAAGTGTCAGTTCAGAAAGAATGCAGCCAAGGGAAAATTCTAGCAACAGTAGGGAAAGAAGGGAAACAACAATCTTCTCCACAATGACTTGTTTCATGACTGCAAAATTCAACTTCAAATGCACCAGAGTATGAACTAAGTTTACCTTTCAATTCAAACACAATGAAAAGTACAAAGTGACACCTACATTATTACCAAGTGTACATAAAAAGTATAATAAAAATTCAAATTCAATTGATTTCAAAATTAATTGTATAATTAGCATACAAGAACAGGATATGTATATCTAAAATATTGTTAGAGTTCATATTTTTTGTGAACATCACCACTGAAACAAATTAAAGTATAATGAATCCCATATTTATTTTAAATTTAAAGTATAAAAATGTCTTCTGTGTTGTGGCTTATATTTATATGTAGCACAAGTTATATTAAAGAAATCTTCTTTTACTTTGTCTTTCAACTATTTCCTGAGAGTTTGCTCTGCAGTAGTGAATACAGGAGACCCAATCATGAATTCACTGATTTGACTTTTGAATAAGAAAGCAAATAAATATGTAAACAAATAATGAATAATAAAGTGAGTTATTGATAGTAACAGATGTGACACAATTGGTCTAAGTGTTCATTATCTCTATGGCTGGAGAGGCTCCTAAAGACATGATAGACACAAAACTACCAAGATACAAATGAAAAGAAAATCTCTGAAAGTCCAAGAAAAATAGGTCCCTGCTATCATACAACAATAGGTCTCTGCTACCTAGTGAATAATATGAATGAATTTCTTGTAGAAGTACTAGGGCTGTGGTTCTCAAACTGTGGTTTGCAACCTCTTTGGGGGTCACATGTGCGATATCTTGTATATCAGATATTTATGCAACAATTCGTATCAGTAGCAAAATTACAGTTATGATGTAGTAACAAAATAATTTTATGGCTGGGTGTGGTGGTATTGTGTTCCCCAAAATATTGTTCATTCTAATAAACTTATCTGGGGTCAGAGAACAGAACAGCCACAATATTAAACATAGAGGTTAGGCAGTAGTAGCACACACCTTTAATACTAGCATTCCAGAGGCAGAGATCTATCTACCTGGATCTCTGTGTGTTCAAGGATACAGTTAAGCTTGGTGACTCACACTTTTAATCCCAGAAAGTGAGCCTTTAATCCCAGGGAGTGATGGCAGAAAGCAGAAAGATATATAAGGCTTGAAGACCAGAAACTAGAAGGTTTTGGCTGGTTAAGCATTCAGGCTTTTGAGAAGCAGTTCAGCTGAGACTCATTCTGGATGAGGGCTCAGAGGCTTCCAGTCTGAAGAAACAGGATCAGCTGAGGAACTGGCGAGGTGAGGAAGCTGTGGCTTGTTCTGATTCTCTGATCTTCCAGCATTCACCCCAATAACTGGCTCAGGTTTGATTGTATTAATAAGACCTTTTAAGATTCGTGCTACAGGTGGCGGTCACCACAACATTAGGAACTATATTAAAGTGTCACAGCATTAGGAGGGTTCGGAACGGTTGTGCCAGGGGAAAATGAGGCTGGGATACTGCATAGGACTAGAAGTGATGAAAAAGTGTAAAAACACTGCCTATCAGTTAATATTCTAAAAGCAAATCAGGACTTTCTAATTGTAAAAGTTCTCATTTTCTGACTCATTATACTAAATTTGGGTGAAGATCCACTGCCTCTTCAAATCTCATTCTTAAAACACCACAACCACTGATAGCTTCTTTATCACTTAATTATAAGTGATAACCTCTTACAATTATCAGTCATTAACTTTGAAGATTTTAAGTTATTAGTGTAATCAGATTCTTTTCTACATTTTTAAAATCTAAGTGAATAACTTTTTTTTTTGTACACTGACAACTTTCTGCATAATTAGGCAGAGGTGGTGAGCTAGGAGTCCACTATGCAGCTTTGGTTGGTCTAAAATTTCCGATCCTCCTGCCTTAACCTCCCAGGTCCTTGGATCATGAACATATGCTATTACCCTGAAGGATCCAACAATTATTTTTGATGAAAAGAAAATAGAAGGGGTTTTTTTTCAGTTCTGAAATGAAATTAGAATAAACAAAATATCATTACTGAGTTTCCCCAAATACACTGGTAATTCATTTGCAAATTCCTATGAAAGCTTACATGCAGTAGATATTGCTCCTTAATTTGGGCAGTGTTTTCTACCTGTAATAGAAGGTTGTCACATTATTGATATGTATAAAAGCCCAAAAATGCAGGGGTGATACAGAGCTTTGCAATTATTTTAAGCACGATAATTATTTAAAGTGATAAGTCTGATCTCTATGGTACTGTGTGAATGAATTATTGTTTGTAGATGTGTTAAATTTCTTGGGAGGTTGGTGGATCAATTTAACAGAGGAAACAGTAATTTGTTAAGTAGATATGTGTTAGCTGGCATGGTGATTCCTAAAATGGAGTGACTTTGTTTTTCTCATTATTGAGATGAAAACCATGGCATCTCTAAGAGTTTGCAATCAGATGTGATACATGTGTGTTGAGAGGAGTTAGAATTAAACACTGACATTTTGAAGTACAATGTGACAGAGCAGTTTGTTTTGTCATCAGGGTTTTGATAAATTGCAGTTTAGCATGAATAAATCCTATAAGCATTTATAAATGAACTGTGGACAAAAGTACTGTTTAGGGAATTTTGTATTTCTGTGTATTAATTGCCTGTGGTTTCAAGGATGACTGACGCATTATAATTCAGACTGCAAATGTCCTTCAAATGAGCAGCCTGTATACAGACAGAAATTTGTATAAAGAAATGGCTTTGGAAACTCTGCTTTTTCAGTTAGAATGTACCCAGGAAGAACAATCTTTATCTTTGTAATGCCCCCCCCTCCTCAGGTTGAACTTAAGAAGCTTACCTATGCATTTAGAAGAATTTTTCTGGAAATTTTACTCTATACTAATTTTAGGAATAAGGCAGAAAATATTCCAGAGCTTCAAAAATTCCTTCACAATGATTAGCAATAAATCAAAGAAGACAAAGTGTACCTGTTCTTAACAACAATGGGCTTGATTTAGGTATGTGGCAGGCAGCTGTTTGTAACGAGCCATCTTAATCCTTGTTATCTAAAGAAAAAATGAATAATAAACGCTAACAAATTCTACCTGATTGTTTTACTGATATAATTATTTTCCAACTGCCATAATATCCAGGAATTCTGAGTTTTCTAAAGTATTTTAAAATAGTTTGATAATTTCTCTTTGATGGCTTTTCTGGTTTCATTTTTTTTATTTCTCTTCAAATTCAGGGCATGCTAAAAATAACAAATGTGACTAATGCTCAATTACCTGTAATAAAGAGAAGTGGAAAATAGGAAACCAGTATGGTGGAATAAATTACATCAACTGATAGCATAAAATGCAATTTTAACCATTACATTCAACCTCTCCCTTATTAATAAATAAAATTGGCTTTCCTTAAGTTTCATTTCCTGTGTATTAATATGAAAATTATCCTGATAGAGGTACTTGCATGAGCATAAATGTCCTCTCTAAGATAGGTACAAGGGGATAGAAAGAGATGTGAGTAGCTTATAAACATGTTTCTCACCAAAATTATGAAATTAGGGAAAAACGAGTACACTTAACATGTGTCAGAGAGCTGTACTTCAATCAGATTTTAATGGACATGAGAATTATATGTGATCATAATACAGAATTCTATATGCATGAAAGGGCTCCAACATAAGATTTTTTTATTACTACAGTAAGCACACATCTTATAATTTTAAATATGAATTTTTATTTTACAAGTATTATGATTGGATGATAAATGTTCCCTGTAATCTCATGTGTTTGAACACTTGATCTCCACCATATGGAGCTTTGCTAGGAGTGTTGAAGGCGAGGAGGTAGGGCTTTAGAGGAAGATACGGCACTCTTGCAGGCAGGCTTGGGGCTTCTGGACTTTACTATTTCCTGTCCAATCAATTCTCTTCAACCAAGAGAGGAAGAGGGACAGTTGAGGTCTCCTATTGACAGAATGCACTTCCCACCATAATGGTCTGTACTCAAAAAACCACAAACCAAAATACAAATTCTCTCTCATGTTACTTCTTGTCATATATTTGGTCCCAGCAACAAGAAAAGTAACAAATAAAATTAATACAGAACCTTGATCAACTTATCTATACTTTGGATATTGCTTCTTAAACTTCTCATTGCCCTCAGAAAATTGTTTGATCCATCCATAATTCCTCCAATAAATTAATAAAGAAAATGAGGTCATTTGAGGTGGAAAATGGCTCCTTAATGACAAAAGACAAATATATTTTCATGACTTGATCAACAACCTGCTAGCCACTAAAAGCAAAAATAAATTCCATGTCTTAAAAGAAGGTACCGAATATACCCACCCCTTATCCTTGCACCCTATCTTCTACATTGAAATGAAGGATGATACTACCTTCACATGCAGAGTAACACCCAACACCACAATGTTTCCAAAGACAAAATGGTCAGTGATCTGTACCTTGAAAAAAAACGATTCTTAGAAGCTGCAAAAAAGACTCAGAAGTTAAGAGAATGTGCTGCTCATCTAGAGGACATGTTCAGTATGCAGCTTACACATAGTACTCACAATCATTCATGACTTTATTCCAGGAGATCCAATGGCTTCTTCTGGGCCTCCACAGGAACCAGTAATGAATGTGGTGCACATGCATATGGGCAAAATACTACAGACATTATATAAAAGCAAATAAATATTTTTAAGAGGGACTATCTAAAGACAAGAAGATGTTTCTTCAACAACTCAATAATAGAACAGGACCTTTTCTTTTATCTGTATTCTTTCATCTAACTAAATTAGCCCACATCTTCTACCCATTGCTGCTCCTTTCTCCTCAACCTGGCACCCCTTTTTGCAACCAAAACTTTTATTTTTTGCCTCAGTTTCATTTAGTTCCATAATACCCAATATTGAGAACTACATGATCCCTAAACTCCTAAAACAAGAGATATCAGATCCAAATGATTACTCTTAAAAGAAAACATGAACATACATATAAACTAGAAATTTGTACTTTAGATGTTTAATTCTCCTGTGTGTGTGTGTGTGTGTGTGTGTGTGTGTGTGTGTGTGTGTGTATGTATGTATGTATGTATGTATGTTATATATATTCCTAACTCTTCTGATACTAGGGGATGGCTCAATAAAGAAATAGATGTGTAGATTATGATAAAGCAAACATAGTTAAATAAAAGCTATTAAATATAGGTGGAACACATATGAATGTTTCTAGTATAGCTTTCTTTTTAATGTTTGAAATTTTCTATAATAAATTTTTGGAAACAAAAGTTAAAAATCCTTGAGAAATTATCCACAAATTAATTCAAGATAACTTAAATGAGGATATCTGAACACGATCCAGCTAGTCAACATTCCAGTATGGAATGCGGCAGAGCTCAGACAACCATACACCTAACTGAGGAGCTACTGCCAGTGGGTGGCTTGTTGGGCAGAAATGTCCATTTTCTTAAAGTGTGTTGCACCTGTTAGGTCAGCTATATTCCAGTTTCTGGCTTCACGTCCATGAGTATATAGACAGTACAAATAGACTCAATTGGTATTTTTTTAAAAGATGGAACAAATGACTATGTACCATGCATCCCTATTTGATACATACCCAATGCAACTCCTATACCCAAGGCTTAGGGAACATCAAGTAAGAGGAAGCAGGAAGACTGTAAGAGAGGATAATGATGTCCATTATGAGATACTGTCTTCTAAATATGACATGGAACTGTACTCATAAAATCTTATCAATATGGTCATCTAAACAAAACCTGAACAATGTCAACATCAGTAGGTAACATGCCAAGTTCCCCACTCATAGATGAAAAGCTGCAAATAATTAATGGCTTCTAAAAGAGCAGAAATCATTATTTTCCAGGGACAAGCCACTGATAGGATCATGGGCACACACCATACCCTGAGAGTCTGAAGGATCCATTCTAATATTTGGGATGAAAGAAGTAGCAGATGCATAAGGTAAAATACACTGCAGAAAATTCTCAGAAATTAATATTATTTGATATAAATACTATATTAAAAGATAGTTAAAATATTGTGAGTTGATTGTAGTCCTCTTTGTTCCTTTGTTTTTGAATAACCTAACTGTTTTGCCTCTACCTCAATTGCAACACAAATATTAGCTAATAAATAAGGATTGTCACAGCCAATAAGCACAGTATTATTTGCAGACCATTTGAAGCCATTTTAGAATGACATTTTAGAAAAAAATCATTAGTGTTCTATTGCTTGCTCTGAAATCATGGACTTTAAATCATCAAAAATAATTTTAAAAATATATTCTGTCTCATCTTTTATGAGAGTTTCAGGACATGCCTAGGGCACCATAGCAAGCTCCTAAAACCTCCAAGACAGCTTAGAGGCTGGCCCTTTGACCTAAGCAGTTGGTTGGCTTAGGCTTAAAGTTTCCCATTTCTGGAATGTTTTAGTTGACCCAGTCATCCTGACACCCAGTCCTCTCTGTTGGGACAATTTCCTCTGTGGCCATGTGGGGCTCTGACCCTTTTCCTGGCCATCTTAGTCTAGAACTTCCTCAGTGCCAAGGGGCATCCTAGAAAACAGCTCCTCAAAAACAGAGAACAAACTTACTGTCTGTTTTCTCAGTATGGGAAAATATTAGAAAGTCCCACACATTGACAGTAAAATCATTAAGTAATATGATAAATTGAAATTCTTCAAAATTTAGAAATGCAATTGCTACACAGTTCATCCATCCCTCTCTGAAATGTTCACCCAAGGAAATAAAAATCATATTCATATAAGAATAGTATTCACAACAGCTTTGTCAATAAGAACTAAACAATGGGAACCACTTAACATGCCTCATCAGTCCATGATGAATAAAGAGTTCATGGGAGGGATACTCATCAGAATAGGAAGAAATGAACATGTAGCAAGAGGAATGGACTTTAAAGTAATCATTATCTTGAATTGGCAGGGGTGTTAAAGTAGATACTTCTAAGAATTCAAATTGATCTTCAGCAACAGTAGATGTGAGGGGCAACATAAGACAGAGGGAAGGTCCAGCTGCAACAGGGACAAAGTGGGAGAGCAAGGAAAGAGATACCATGATAGAGGGAGATATCAAGGGAACAGGGAGAAACAGGGTGCTAGGGAAGTTCTCAGGAATCTCAAAGGATGACCCCACCTTAGACTATTAGCAATAGTTGAGAAGGTGCCTGGACTGGCCTGCTCCAGTAAGCAGATTGGTGAATATCCTAACTGTCATCATAGAGCCTCCATCCAGTAACAGATGGAAGCAGATGCAAAAATCCACAGCCAAGCACCAGGTCGAGCTCCAGGGTTCTAGTCGAAGAGAGAGAAGGGAGATTCTACCAGCAAGGGGCATGAAGATCATGATAGAGAAATGTACAGAAAAAACTAAACCAAACTAGTGGGAACTCATGAACTGTGGAACAATAAATATGGAGTATCCATGGAGCTGGACTAGGCCTTCTGCATAGGTGAGACAGTTGTTTAACTTGACCTGCTTAAGGGCCTCCTGGCAGTGGGATCAGGATCTATCCCTGCTGCATCAGCAGGCTTTTTGGAGCCCGGTTCCTATGGTGGGACACTTTACACAGCCTTGGTTCAGGGGGAGTGGTTTGGACCTGCCTCAGCTGAATGTACCAGGCTCTGATGACTCTCCATGAGAGACTTTGCCTTGGAGGAGGTGGAAATGAGGGGTAGATTGGGTGTGTGTGGGGGGGGAAACACTGGGGGCCGGGAGGAGGGAGAGGGGAACCTGTGCATGCTAAGTAAAATGAACAGTAAATTCTTAATAATTAAAAAATCAGAATACTTTTATAGTATATAGAAATACACACACATACATTGAATATATACATGTATATATAATTCGTTATATCTATTTCTGTGGAAACACACCATGATCAAGGCAAGTTATAGAATGCAGGTTGTAATTAGGTACTTGCTTTCTTCAGAAGGCTAGTCCATGTTTATCTTGTCAGAGAGCATGGCAGCAGAGAGGCAGTCATGGTATTGGAGCAGTAGATATGAGCTTACATACTGATCCATAGGAAGCAGGCAGAGAGAGACACTGGGCCTGGTGTGGGCTTTTGAAACTTCAGAGCCAACCCTCAGTGATAAGCCTTCTCTAACAAGGCCACATTTCCTAATTTTTCCTAAACATTCCACAAATTGGGAATCAAATATTCAAATAGATGAACATGGGAGAGCTATAATTGTTCAAAGCATAACTTTGTGGTAATTATGCCAAAAATTGCCAACTTTTATTCACTGACAAGCATGCCTATGTGAACATATGCCAATCAAGAGCTCATCTGCAATCAAACGCCAAAAGATCTTCACCTAATACTGGGACTCTATAGCCTCTTTTTCTTTTCCATGCTGGATTTTTATATGGCTTGGGATTTTGCAGAATTCCAACATGCTTTTGTAGGCACAGTGGGTACATATATGCATCTGTGTCTGAAAAACATTGTGTTATTGGAATCGTTCACCATCTTTAGCTTTTACAATCTTTCTGCCCCCTCTTCAATGATTATCTCTGTGCTGAGAGGGAAGGAGAGTGATACAGACATTACACTTAGGGATGAGCACTCTTAAGTCTCCCATTCTCTGTTCCATGACCAATTGTGGGTTCTGATGCTAATCACCATTCACTACAAATAAAAGAATATCTGCTAGGTTTGTGAGGGATACATTAATATATGTGCATTGTATTAAGTCATTACACTTGCTTCATTGATATGTTTTTCATTGATATTTTATTCACAGTGGAATAAAATTAGTAAGTTTTCTTCTAGGGTTCATGACCTATCTAGCTACAGGTTCTTGAACTTAAATATGTTTTCCATATCTTAGAATAAGACTAAATGGAATTAGAAAGTAGGCAACTGCTCCCATATATTTGTGCCTCTATTGAATCAACAGGCACTTCTTTTGTACAGTACATTAATATAGCTGACAAGGTTCACATCTGTGTAAGATTAATGATTGCCTTTTATCCTCCAATAGCATGCATAGCAGCTTCTAGTACTATGGAAGCTAGCCAGTTGAGGTGAAGCTTTCAGGAGAATATCAGCTTGATTCCATCAAGTTCTAAGATTCAAATATATGCTATATTCAGCAATAGGGTTTTACCATCAAATTCTGGAGGGTCAGTCTATGTGACATCATTGAACAATAATTCAATTGAAGAAAAAGGTAACCTATTCCTAGTACCAAGGCTTATATTTGTTAATGTATGGTATAGAGTTGGAGTACTGTTTCTTCATTATAGGGAAACTTCCATAAGTTTCTCTCTCTCTCTCTCTCTCTCTCTCTCTCTCTCTATATATATATATATATATATATATATATATATATATATATATATATATTTCAAAATACCTTTAGTGTTAATTATTCTTCCCCATATTCCTTCTTTATCTTGTCCTTCCATCTTCCAAACATTTAACCCATCTTACCCAAGCACTCTTAAACACAGAAAAGAACAGTGACTTCAGAAGCACTGAAGAATAATATAAAGATTATAGTAAGAATATATGCTCAGAGCTTTCCACACTCAAATCATCTTTAATAATCTCTAAGTAGTCTTCATGGGCACAGGTCATGTCTGGTGGTTATAGCATCTTCCACTGTGCTCCACAGAATATGAAGCCTATGCAGTTACAGAGGAGTCTTGCTTAGTAGGGTGTTTTTTCTCCTGCTATTTCAATAATCCTAATAGTTCTTAAACAAGGGACTCCTCACTGTCTATTACTGTGACTAGCAATCTATACAGCTATTTTTATCCCAAAAATCTTCATGGATGCAATTAACATAATTGAGCCTTATGATAACAACAATAAAGATTTGGTCTCAATTTCTGTCCATATTTTAAAATGCTACAGGTGAGAAGACATAGAAAATTAAATCATATAGTATAGATTTTTCTCATGTCATATGAATAGAATGCTTGAAGACTCAAAACACATTCTAAACAAATACTTTCATGACTAATTCTGGAAATAACAACCGTTGAAGCACTGGATATATAATGAGAAACCACCAACATGCTAAGTTTCCTTCATAGTTCTTTTTCTCTATCAGGGAATAAATTATATATTATTTTCTTAACAAGTGCTCAGTAGTTACAGACTACCTCCAAAAAGTTATTAGACAGTTGATGATGTACATGTTATTTGCTAGGGGGTTCTGCAGAAACAAACATGTTAAACTATCTTCCCCAAATGTTTCCATACTGCAATTACTGAAACAGCCATGTACTATACTAAAACTCCCAAGTTAAAAGAAAATCAGAAACAGAGAGCTATTGTAAGACATCATTCTGTCTCTTCTTCCCCTCTTATTTTTGTCCACTGGCAAAGGAATATCAATAAACTGATCATGTACTGTCAACAAGAGAAGCTGATTAATAATGCATTTCTAGGTAACTTGATGGGATCTCTGTAAAACAAAAGCTTATCTTTTCTGTTTCTTCTCTCACTTTGAAAGCTGCTTCTTTTTTCATATTACTGAATATAGGCCAAGAAAAAGCCATTGCTTTAGCTACAATGAAACTGACAAGGACAATAAGAAGTCCTGGGTCACTTGCTTGATGTTTTAAGCTAGATCTAGCTTTCTTTTAGAGCTTAGTTATTTTACAGAAAAAGACAGCAAAAATTTACTGAGCTGTAAAGCTTTCCCCACTGCAGAAAATTACAAAGAATGAAAATCCAGAAGCTGAAAGCAAGATGAAGCAGATAAGTTGTTTCCATTAATAACAATTAATTGGATTTGTTATAAGGTTGTGAATACATTAACCTAAACCATATTTCATGTTTTAGCTCATAAGTAGATTGCTCTCAACACTAATGGAACAAGCATTAACAAATTATTGTAAAATTATTAAACAGAACATGTTCTGATAAGTTTCATCGTGTGTGGTGTTGTAAGAAGGCAATGGATCAGCAATCACATATTAATATGGGAAAGCAGTATCAAAGCCCAAAGGTACACAACCAATGTTATTTTATATCCTCAATATTGACACTAATTGTGTCAGTATTTAATGAGTAACATTAGCTGTCAGTAGTAAAAGTGATATGTAACTAGTTGTCATCGTGTTATAATGGGCATTCATGAAGCTCCTCAAGTACTAATAGTACAGAGATCAATGTGATCTGACTATTGGGCAGTTATCTGTCAGGAGACACTCTCCATATTTGTTTACAAATAGTTTACAAAGCTTGAGTCTGTCCTCTGTTTTCTTAGAAACGAGAGACTACAAAGAAAGTCAAGACAACCAGTTATTAGACTAACTCAAGATTCCCACCCCTCAGGCTTCTTCAGCCCAAGTCTGCAGTAGCCTTCAGGATTACATGATGGACACATCTGACACCATCAGTAGACTTACTTTCCTGCTGTTTCTCTAAACCTAGACAATGGAAGTTCTGTAAATTCAAAGTATCTCACACTTGTAACTGAGAACCCTAGTTTAAGTTACATGTGACCACACTGCAAAAAGGCACTCTTACTTATTTTCTACCTCAGTACTTACTTTTTGCTTCTCACTTTGTGTTTTCAAACTTTGCTTGTCTTACCTCACTATTTATCCTTTTACCTTGCAGCCTTGGAGTAGAATCATGCACAAAAAAGAGAAAGCAGAGGAGTAAATGTAGATTTATAATATTCATCCTTCTTAGGGATAAGGCGATTAATGAGTCTTTTCAGGCTCTATAATAAGATCAGAAAAAGAAAAATTCAGATTATCATGTCCGTAGAAGAAATATCTTCCAGACTACATCCTGCTTCTATTATAAGCATAAAAGCAAAGATTGTCAATTCCACAAGACCATTGTAGGGAATAGGAAAAACTATTAAGGATGATCCATGTAGTCAGGTTATTTTACATTGTTTGGAGAAGAAAGAAAACCTAAAGAAAGATCTTTCTTCAGTATCATGCTGATTCCAAGTTAATTTTGTCTGCAGTAGTTATTTCTTAGTCTTGTCACTATTGATATGTTGGGTCAAATCATTCTTTGTGTACTTTAGAATATTTTATAGCATCCTTCTTTTGTACCAATTATAGGTCAGTGATTTTTCTCTTCCAAATTGTGACAATGAAAAAGATTCTCAAATATTACTAAATGTCCACCCAAATAAGCAGATTTCCCTTGTTTGTGGACCCTTGCCCTGTACAATGATGTCTGTCTAAGGACCAGCACTGTCCCTCCATAGAGCTTTGTACAAACTGCTTCCTCATCCTGTTGTGATTGTCCTCTGACATTTACCAAAACCCAAATCAAAGAAGACATCTTTACAGGTTTTGAAATATTTTTATTTTAAATAAGTGATAAAATTTCTGTTTCTTTTTCTTAAATTAGTATTTGCCAAGCACTATGTTAAGAGCAGTGTGTTATATATTCAATACATTCTATAGAAAATTAGGAATTTTTCTCCTGCCAAAGAAAATATTAGATTGGAAATGTAACTGCAGATCACCAAAACACATTGCAAAATCAATCAATACCAAAAGTGGTTAAGTAGTATGATAATATTAGGAGGGTGATACCCAGACATACTACTTACATATTCTCTTCATGCCTTTCAAAGAGTTCTGTGCCCAGCTCTATCCTGCTTCTTGAAGAGGTATTCAAATTACCTGAAATGATCTCCCCAAACTCCCTTCATGTTTTTTTTTTCTCCAAATTTGGGAGATTAAAGAGCCATGAACTTGTACCAAGAGTTATATAATTTCAAAACTAGATCAGCAAACTAGACCTAGTTACCTTTCATTACCATTTCACATTTTCTAAAAATGGTCAATTAGTCTGTGCTCATCACACAACTCTAAAACTTAACTATAAAATCACTAGTTACACTTTGTAAGAAAAGCTCAGAAAACTACTGACGTTCATGACTGCTATGAGAAATAACTTCACAGTCTGTTTTAAAAAACAAGTATTGTCAAGGTCAGTTTGGTTTAAAAGTTAAGGTCTAACCAAGAGAAATTACAATTTCAAATAGCTATAATCAGGATCTGATTTGCCTATGACTAAAACACCAGCTACCCTTGTTATTAGATGAAAAGGAAAAGAAAATGTTTTCATCAGTACATGCTGCCTATAAAAATCCTCAGTTGCCCCAAGCTTAGTTTCACAATACAGCCATGTGTCTTTAAAATACCTTGAGTATTCCATTTTTCTATCTAAAGGAACAAAGAGGTTATGAGGACAAGGTGTCAACTGATCTTTGTAGTCAGAAACACCGAATGAAGAAAATCAAACCATTTCATTAGCTAAAAGTTTAACATGAGCAGAAAAAAATAAACCAAGTCATTTTCTGTGACTGTCCCAGAAAATTTCAACAACAGAATGATCCACAATCAATTATTAGACTATCCCCAAGCTGAATAAATGGCAGATTTTGAAGAGCAAGAGTAATGTCCTATAAATGTAGGCTAAGGCTATAAAATGAAGAATTACAGAGAACTGATGTTAAAATTTACTTTTTGATCTGGAGTCTATTTACCTTTAAGGCTAATGTTTATACATTTTATTTTAAGACTAAAATTTAAGAATTTTTAGTAATGATTGGTTGTCAAAGTGAAAGCACATCATTTGGTAACCTGATGGGTTAGAGAAAAAGGCAGTAATAATCTTTTCACTAGGAAAGTTAATTTAATGGTTGGGTAAGTACACAGGAGAAATAAAATTGTTCCCATCGTATTGATTCTACACCAAGTCACAAAGTGACAGTGAGCAGTACTGTGGTTGAAAATCAGAGACCCTAACCACATCCATGTCATACCCATAGAAAAGAAGAATCAGTTAGTTAGGCTTAAACTAAAGCACTTTCGTATCCTGCAATTTTTTTTAAAAGAAAATAAAAATGTTGTACTAAAAAAAAAAAATTTCAGCTTCCATACAAATCACAAACCAAAAAGAACTCCCAGCTTCACCTAACCTGTTTGCATGTTAACATTTAATAAAACTACAATGTAATGAAAAATAATTACAATTGATGTAATGCTTTTCACTAAGCTACACACCACTTTTGCTTCAGTCCAGTTGTGGGTATTTTTTACTGACCTTATCTTGGTGTAGGACTCTAAGTTGCATTCAGCTCATGTCCTCTCCACATCATCCAGCCTACCACACTTCCTTGTCTCTCCTTAACTTAGCTGGGTCAAATAGAACTTGAAACTTTTATGGAGTGCTCCTTAGTCCTTATATGTTCATGCTTATATTAAGCTGGTTTCTTCTCAAAATGCCACAAAAGGATTTTGTGGGGTTGTGCCTTTAGTTCTTCTTTTTCTGAAGTTTTCAACATGATGCCTGAGCAACTAGGTCTCTGCCTCTTGGGGATGCAGAACACCACTTTGGGACTAGACAGATAGGTACTAATTGTGTGAGCTGATGGAATAGCCCTTCATGACTGGTTCTCTTACTCCAAAGATACCCCACCAATACATATATGAAATCAAAGCCAGATCATTTTTAATTGGCAGTCTCTGACAAAGAATTATTATTGAATTAATTAAAAACATTAAAATTATCCTTAACTGTTGTCTGGTCATTGAAAAATATATTTCAATAATAGTGATTAAATTGAGAAAGATTGAAAGATATATAAGTATGTAACTAGGATTTGTTTCTTCACTTTGACTTGATTTACTTCAATTGGTTCCTTTAAAAAAAAAAAAAAACTTATACCCCAAAACAGATAGTAAAATAAGATGAGATGATTACATAAGACATTTTTTACAACCTGTCTTAGTTTGAAATATTATCAAATCAAGCAATAAACATTATTCTTTGAACCCAAACATAAATTCTTTTTCACTAGAATTCTTGAACTCACCAATTTCCGTCGTTTTTCATAGCACCATTAAAGAAAGATTTTGGTTTCTATCATTATTTTATATAAAAGTGATACTGAACTGCTTGTAGTAATTTATTTTATCATTTATTTTAAAAAAGTGTTCTGAATGCCTACTATGTCTATGATATTGTGTTGTAGCAGTGAAGTAGTAAGCATGGTTACTATTTTAAGCAGTAGAATACTTTGGAACCAGGAAGTGTTATTAAGTTTTTGGCTGGATTTTGCTTTGAGCAACTCAGGCCAAGAATGGAATAATAAACTGTACTGAAACAGTCCAGGGTGTTGAGCTGAAGCCTGACGAATGAGGTGGAAACAGAAGGCATTAGTCAGTGGCCTTGCTGTCACTGCTTACAGTCTAAGAGATGAACTGGCAGAAAGAATACTCTTTCTCTCAGGCAAAGAAAGAGATGCATGGATACTTCCCCAAAGTGGACATCTGCCAGTCTAGACAACAAGTTAACCAGTATACCTATCTCAGACAATAAGGCCTGGAAGCTCTGCTAAGTGGACAAACATGCTCAATATTCAGTCATTTACCAACTCACCTGGTCATAGTCATACTTCAAACAGCAGTGGTTGAACATAAAAAACAATATTCCCCCTTACAGGCCTTTGTTTTGCCTTGATTTCTAATAAGCTTGCTTAGTTGTCCCTGTTGTTAAATTATTCTTATTAAATTCATATTCTTGATGGTGGTGATCTGGAAATATATAGTAAAATTGTTGGTGATTTTCTTGCTGCTAAATTTTATGTTCTACATGCTGAAATTTTTAGAATCCTGTAGGGCCTTCACATTCTTCTTATTCAAAGTTACACTGGAAAATTATTAGAAGGCAAAGCTCTTTCACACCTAAGGATAATACCTTCATATTCTGCAAGACTAATGGCAAAGCCAGGACTCCAAATAGATGGCTCCAAATTCAGGAGGTCAAACAAAGGTGACTATGGACTGTAATTTATTTGTCCTACTTCTTTTCCTGTGTTCTATTTGTTTAGTGTGGTTGTGTTGTTACTAGAATCCCTGCTGATATACAAAAATAAATCATAATTAACATTAATAACTTACCTTTGAGGTAATAGGATTCCTTGGTGAGTCACACAATTAAGTCTTCCAGGAGAGTCTAATTAGAGTGTTATTTATTCTCTAGCTATTGCTTATCAATTATTTAACACAGTCTTTGATCCTAGGCTTATTTCAGCATCTAAGAATACTAATGTACAGTTTGAAGAGGCCTTTTTAAAATTTGTCCTCCCACTTTCTGTAAGCAGGCATGGGTTTAGTGGAGTGAAGCAAAGATAAATTTGCTCAAAAGTATTAATTCAAGAAATGTTTCTGTGATCTGAAGTTCATAGCAAGATAGTCTCACAATGATTAGAAAACAACATAGAAATGATCTTTATAAATATCTTTTTCATTTAAGTATCTTTATGATTTGTAATGTCTGGGAATATTTGGTAGTAAATAGAAAATGTTTATAATCTCCTAAACACACTAATTAATAAAATAAAAAATAATATTTAATGTTCAATAAAAGTCTATCAGCTGTATTTAAAAGATAAAAAAGTACAACTATGTGTCTTAAATTAGAAAGCCAAGAATGAATTAGATTATAGGTTTGTATAGTGATCAGTTTTTTCCATTCTTCCAACTCTACTTAATTAGGATTTTTATAAAAAGATAAACAATATCCTCTTCAGTCTACCAGATGGAATTGAAAATACAAATAGTTATGAATGAAAAAGGTCATGAAAGAAAAAAGACTGAGGAGTAAAATATCTTGCATAGCAAAATCAGTTCTTCAATGAGAAAAGATAACTAGAAAGGGCTTCATCCTCTCCAAAACAGTACTACCAAGGAAGACTTGAAAGGAGGTTATAAAGGCATCAGTGAGTAACAACTTGCATTACTTAACCAATCTGAACTTTTACAAAAGTTGGACAGATGAAGCATCATACAGAGACAAAAATTATCTTTGTTATTGTTAGGAGAATGGGAACAACCACAAGTAAGTAGATAAAGGACTTTACCTGAAAGAAATTAGGCTTCCATTATAAAATCATATTGTTAGATTGACTTACTTTAGTGAACAAGACTAGAAATTTACACACCTCGCAATGTGGAGGAAAAAGCCAAAAGAAATCTATTAGCAGACCAGTGACTTTGATGCTTACAGATCCTTTCTTTCCCAAGAAAAAAAGTAGCCATGCATGTCCATTCCACATCCCAGAACACCAACTCATTCCATCTGCTTGCATTTGCATTTTGAAGGTCACAGAGGAGGAGTAAGCTCTGCTTATGGAAATTGAAGGGAAAGAAAACACCACAGTGCCGAAGACCAAGCATCCTTCTCAACTGTGAACTCCTTTGAGTCCTGAAGGAGTGGGTTGCAATATCAGCAACCTAATCAGGATTTTAAAAACTCTGAGTGTTTAACTGAGATGATGTTCATCATAATTCTGTCTATTACCAGATAAATAACCTCAAGAGTCAGTGAGAGAGAAGCAGTAACTCTTGGTGAGTGAAAGGTAAATGGGCACCAGATAAGAAAGATGCCAGTATAAACACATGTGAGGAGGGGTCAGACAAAAGAAAAACAAATAAGATGAGTGAAAGGGTTAAAGGGAATTCAATAGAGGTGAAAGTACCACAAAAAGTAGCACCAAAGAGGCACCACATAGGACTGTAAAAAATATCATCCTGTAAAAAAAGCTCAAAATAGTACACAATAAGATCTAAATATAAACTGTAATATTATAGAATTAAACAATACTATTATAGATATATTACATTAGTTATAGGATATGGAAACGTTAGATCAAGATGAATAAGTAAAAACAGACAAAACCATAAACATGTTAAGAAACAATAGAAACAATAAAAAGAAGCTGAAAATTCTTCAAAATAGTAAAAAAAGATAAACAAATAGGAAGATCTTTATGATCTCTAGATAATGAACAAAACACATGAATAATAGAAGAGAAGAGGAAAGTGGATGTGAGATATAAGAAGATGTTAATTAACAAACAAAAATATATTGTATGAGAAAACAGATAAATACAGCATACATAGAGTGTAACTCAAATTGTCAAATGGTTTTATTAATAAAAGACCCAGAGCCAGATATTGGGGGTAAATTCTGAAAGATCAGAGAAGCAGAACATGCTACAGCCAACCTATTTCACCAACTCCTCAGCGGATCCTGTTTCCTCAGACTGGAAGCCTCTGAGTTCTCACCCAAAAGTTTCTCAGCTGAACTGCTGCTAAAAATCTTCTAGTTTCTGGTCCTCATGTCTTATATACCTTTCTGCTTCCTGCCATCACTTCCTGGGATTAAAGGGGTGTGTCCTTCCCAAGCAAAGACATGAGATCTCCAGTGCTGGGATTAAAGATGTGTGTCACCATGCCTGGCTCTGTTCCCAGTGTGGCCTTGAACTCTCAGAGATCCAGACAGATATCTGCCTCCCAAGTGATAGAATTAAAGATGTGTCACCACTGTCTGTCTTCTATGTCTAATATAGTGGCTGTTCTGTTCCCTGACTCCAGATAAGTTTATTAGGGTACACAATGTCTCTCCACAATAGAGATAAGTCATGATTCAGTTATTGAACCAGAGGAAAAAAAGTTTAAATAAATAGACACAGGTACAGAAAGGATACGTGGTGTAAGAAATGGACCAGGAATTCTGGTGCAAATTATGGCTCCTAGAAATGATAGGAAAGTTATGCCCATGATCATTCAACAGTGTAGCTACTTAAATGAGACCTGAGTAATGACAATACCAACTGACAAGCAAATGCAGTAGAAAGCTCAGTGCTCCACCCTTGAACAAAGAACTACAACCAGTTCTGGAGGGCTGAGAGAAAGGGAGTTATTCTCTTTCAGAAACAATACTCCTAATGGATTATTCAATACTAAGTGGTCATCCCTGAAATCACATACATGCAAGCAACACTAAATAGACTCAGAAGGCTTTGTTTATGCATGTATTTATGTGTCTGCAGCAATAATAATAATAATAAATGAGGAAATCAATTTAGGGGAGTCAAAGACATGGAAGGAGGATGGACATATTTGGCAGTGAAGAGAAAAAAGGAAATGGAAAATGATGCAATGAAATATTAATAAAAACGAAAATAAGAAGAAAGCAAATCTACTAAATTTAAATTTCTGTGAATCCACTAAGACACCAGTCAATGACAAGTTTTTTTCAATTCTAAGAGAGGCAATTTCAATTAATATTGTATCTGAAGAAATACTTTCAAGTTGAATGTCAAAAAGGCATTTTCAAAAACATGCCTTTTTCATAAACCAAGAATAAATTAAAAGCAAATATAAATCAGAGATATGAATTGAGTAAATAAATAATTATGATCACCTACATGTTAATATGGTATAATTATGGATAATATGTTGAACTCATCCTGCTCTAAACAATTTGAGAACATGAAGATAATTATTTTGCTCAAAATATGGAGTCTGTATTTTTTGAGCATGTATAATGTGATTCAACCTGAAAATCATATGCTATCTATAGAGACAGAAATAATTATTTCTCTGTTTTATTAGGTTAGGTAGAAGGAGTATTTGTTTGCAGCACCATGGGGAAACTTTCAATTGCAAAAAAAAAAATTATCTTTACAGTGATTACACAAGGGCATTGATTCAGTGAAACTCTTACACTTACCTGACCATCAGAATATTATATGCAAATGACCCAAAGCATTGTGATGATTGTTCATGCACACAAACACACACACACAGACACACATACACACAGAGTTGGGCATAAACAATGCCCCCCCCAAAAAAAACAGGAATTCCTGCTATTAGAATTTATGACTCATTCCTACATTTCCTCATTTTGACATGGAGACCTTTTTAACACTACAACAGCATTTATCCCAAAGATGATTTCAAAGATATAGATAATGCCTGAATCTGTAAATTGCATACCACATTTTAAAAGAGTCTTAAATTGGTCGCTCATAATCATGGGAAGGATGAATTATTTCCTCCTTTCCCTGTTTTAAAAATTATGTTCAGATATCATTTTAACTTCACAACATATTATGACTATTTTGCAAGTAACTAATGTTAATTGCTGATAAAAATAACATCAGTTTTCTGGAGCCATCAGATTATACATAATTGATCAAAATACTGCCAATATATTAATTAAAATTTTTTTGAAAGTTTGACAGCTGTTTACTTTACTTCAGCAGTAAACTAAGGATCTGATTTTAACAATCTCCTCCTTGCCACAGTCTGACCCAGTCAGTCCTCCATGGAGCACTGCTGAGTGCCTAATATAGCACTTGCACTCATGTATCAAGGAACTCTGAACCTCACGAATTTGAGATAAAATTTTACAATAAAACTGAAATTTTTAGGAAATACAAGTGTTCTAGTTACTGTTGCTTTTCTGTGATTGAAAAAAAAAGTCAATGTAAACAACCTAAGGCAAAGAGTTTACTCTGGCTTATAGATCAATGGTACAGAAATGTCAAGGCTGAAGGAGATTGAAGCCCCTGAACATATCTCATCACAATCAAGAAGAGGAAAATTTTGAGTACATGCTACTGTTCAGTTTTCTTTCTCCACTTATATAATCTAAGAACCTGGTCAGGGAATAACACCACCCACAGTGGGCACATCATATCAACTCAATTAATGGAATAAAGGTAATCCTCACAGGCATGCTCAGAGAGCCATCTCCCAGGGGATTTTATACTCTATCAAGTTGTTAACAAACAATCATTCAAACACAGTTTTCCCTTGTCTTCCTTAATTGTGCTACAAGTTATTCATGGGGAGACAGCCAAGCCTGGTACATTCAGTTGAGGCAGGTCTAAGGCCCTCTCGCTGAACCAAAACTGTGTAAGGTGTCCCACCATAGGAACTGGGCTCCAAAAAGCCTGCTGCTGCAGCAGGGATGGATCCTGACCCCACTGCCAGGGGACCTTAAGCAATTCAAGATAAACAACTGTTTTGCCTATAAAGAGGGCCTAGTCTAGTTCCATGGAGTCTCCACAGCTATTGTCTCACAGTTCATAAGTTCCCACTAGTTTGGTTGGTTGTCTCTGTACATTTCCCTATCATGATGTTGATGTTCCTTGCTCACAGAATCCCCCTTCTCTCTCTTCCACTGGACCTCTGGAGCTGGGTCTTGTGACTGGCTGATCTTGAGTGAGGTAACCCCGACTCAGAAGGACAAACATGGCATGTACTCACTCATAAGTGGATACTAGATGTAAAGCAAAGGAAAAACAGACTAAAATCGACAGCTTCAGAGAAACTAGTTAACAAGGAGATCCCTAAGAGGAATGCATGGATGACCCTAGGAAGAGGAAATAGATGAGATCTCCATGAATAAACTGGTAGTGAGAGGGGCAATGGAGGGTAGGGGATGAGAACATGAAGGAACGGGATGGTCGAGCTAGAATAGGGACAGAGGGGCTGGAGAGATGGCTCAGCGGTTAAGAGCACTGACTGCTCTTCCAAAGGTCCTGAGTTCAATTCCCAGCAACCACATGGTGGCTGACAACCATCTGTAATGAGATCTGGTGCCCTCTTCTGGCTTGAAGGAATACATGCAAACAGAACACTGTAAACATAACAAATAAATAAATCTTTAAAAACTAAAAAAGAAATTAAAAAAAAAAAAAAAAAAAGAACAGGGACAGAGTGAGAAAGATACCATGAGAGGGCAACAGGGAGAAACAGGGTGCTAGGGAAGTTCCCATGAATCCACAAATTTGACCCCACCTTAGACTACTAGCAATAGTGGAGAAGGTGCCTGAATGGCCTATTACAGTAATCAGATTGGTGAATACTCTGTCATCATAAGCCCTATCCTTAAAGTAAAAATTTTACATGGTTTCACATTTATTATTTTAAACAGTATTTAAAACATATTTCAAATTCTAATATTAGTCAAAATAATAAAACAATATCCTGAACTATCATTAAACTGCACATACATTTTTAATGATGATTCAAGATAAAATTTTCTAAGTCCTCAATTGGAAAACTAGGGATATTTCTGTGGTCTATAAGTAGTAGACCTTCAAACTGAGTAAAAGAATGTATCTTGCTCCTCAATCTTGATGACATTTTATAATTGTCTTGTGGCCCCTACAGGGAAGGCATAACAGGAAAATGGGAACCATCTGTCAAAGGTATGAAGAATTGCTACAAGTTATTTTGTTAAAGGCCAATATAAAGTTCTAAGATTTGGTCAATAAAATAGATCCAACCATTATATGAAATCACAGACTGTTTCATGCTTTGTTTATAAAAACTTACAAATCAGTATTTCAGAAACTCTTAATAAGTTACACTACTGCTGTTTTAAATGAGAATTTGTTTATTTATGATAAGACACTGTAAGTAGTTTAAACTCTTACTTTTTTCCTTATAATAAAAAAAATCTCTTTATCTCCAATTACAGAACTTATGAATGTTTAAATTTGGATTATCCATCTTTTTTCTTATTTTATTTATATTTCAGGTAAAATCTCAGTGTATTTCTTTAGTAATTATTTCAGAGTAACTCATTTTTAACTGATCACATTCCATCCACAGTCAAGAAGCAGAAAACAATAAATGCTGCTTGGTTTCATTTATCCTTTTTACAATCCAAGATGCTGGTCAGAGAACATCAGCAATCACACTGAATCCTCTATTTGTTTCTGGGTATCTTTGGAAGGACTGTAAGGACCTAAGGGGGTTAGAATCAAATTTGTTCACCTCCCTAACTCCTACCATTGTAGTTCCAAACCGTTTGTTCACAAATCTAAATGATTTGTTTTTTAAAGGTCAAAATGAATACTAATAACATTGGTGGTTTATTTGACATGTATAGAGCTTCCTAGGGCTTCTGAGCACTGTGGTATTTATGGGACATTTGCATCTCGCATGGAGGTGTTTTTCTTGACTATAAGTGACTGAAGAACATATTGTTGTTTTTAATGAGCTTAGTCACCACCCTTTTCTCCTTGTTAATTATGTTGTCAAATCAACTAAGCATTGTAAACCTCATCCAAATTTTCTTTTATTTTTGGATATGCCTTAAAAAGAAAAATTTTGACTAAGAGTCATTGAAGTCAAGCTATTTTCAGTCTTGTATGGGAGACTTTTAGATAAGATCACTGGAATTTCCATATTAACAATTTTTTGAAAAAAGTCTAGCATTCTGAATTTTTTAAAATGATTAAAATAAACATTTGCAAGGGAAATAGAAGTGAAAAATATAAATGTTAGCTAAATACAGAGAATGGAAATCTTCCATAGGAGAACAAGTTGTCCAGAGAATATGAAGCTCAAAATAGCCACTCTCAGCCTATCTTTCATTTCCTAAATGTTAATAGTTTCCAACTCCAGCGTTTTTCACCAACACCATTTTTCAGATAAGATTTTTATATGTTTGAGGACTTCAGTGTTGCTTGTTAGTGTAGTTAGAGTTTTGTCTTTACATGTTGCTTTTCATGGCGGCAGCTGGCGGTGTCTCTCCCCAGCCTTCTACTTCCCATAATTCTCTTCTCTCTTGTCCCGCCTATACTTCCTGCCTGGCCACTGGCCAATCACAACTTTATTTACACAGAGCGATATCCACAACATGTTAGATTCTAACCAGGTCTAAAAAAACACAAGCTCCCAGAATTAAAAGCATGATGATATGAAGGATATAATTTTCAAGGACTTGGACTTGAACTTGACCTCAACCACATGCTGAGTTTCTCAGAGCATCTTACTTTATTCTTCAGTACCTCTGCAGGTTTAACTATAAATGTGACTAATAATAGCCTCTAAAATATGTTGTATTTTAAAGTCATTTGAGAATCATTCCAAATTTTGTATTAATAAATGTTCAAGTACCATTAACATTGATGCTATTGCAAATGGATCAACAGTCTCTGCTTCTGTTTGGCATACTTCCTGTCTGTTCTGCGCAGAGCACCAGGAAGACTCTTGTTAAAAATTAAAACAACTCATATCAAGACCATGGCAAAACTTTTTGGGAGCATCCTATACTTTTGGAATCAATTTCTAACCATTTAGCAGGACATAAGAAGGCATGATAATTTAGACCTGGACTCTCTTTCTGGCCCCACTTACTAGTACTTAGTCTCCTGTGCACCCAAGCTTTCTTCATGATCCTCTATAACACCAACATATTCTTGTCATAGAGCTTCGTGCTTGCTTCTTGTTTATTTGGAATATGTGATATCCACGTGCTCACTCTTCATTTTTTATGCCTTAGCTCTAATATAAGAATATGAGAGATACTTTCAGTCATCACATATTCCCTTGTTTCCTTCAGATAATTCAACACTTGCTAAAATTACTGTATTCATCTTTTTTTGCATTTGTTCTCCATATTTTTGAGTAGAGAATAAGGTCTACAGATGTGATGGCATTTTCTATCTTTCTGTCTATATTTCCACTGCCTCAATATGACTTGATAAATGTCATGAACCAGATCTGAAGGTAGCAAGGCAAATCAACGAGCAACAAGCAAGTCTGTCCTTCAGAAGTGAATAGAAAGAAGAGTTTATTGAGAATCATGTAAGAAGGAGAGCATTTTCCAGAGAGATGCAGACAGGAGGCATAATGCAGATGCTGAAGCCTTAGGATACTGTTGGAAGCTTTTGGCCATGGTGGTCTATATTCAGAAGAGGTACTTGCTTTGTTGAGTTATTTTGTGAAATTTATGTCATATGAAGGAGAGAAGTCTAGTTTGGATAGCATAGTGTTTAGAAAGTTAGTTGTGCATCTAGTTTCTAGGATGTATAATTTCTAACATGGAAATAGGAGCCACACAAGTATGTGTCATATAAATGACAATAGTCCTGGTTGATAAAGTCCAGTCTTAGTAGTAAGGCTTAGGTCACCTCAGGCATGAGGCTGTAGCTCAGTGATATATACTGCTAAACGTGTACCTCCAGGCAAGATTTTCCTGATTGGGACTTATGGACTCACTTTATGAAAATTCCCTAATAGGAATTTTTCCATTATCTGGATTTCCCTTCACACAATTAATAATTGATTAATGACTATAAATAAAATTGCAACTTGATTCTAAGGAATGTAATATAGAAGACAATTTGGTTGAAATGATATTTATGATTAAACATTCTGTGGGAGGAAGAGATTATTTTCAGCCTAGGGTTGTTTTATCTAAATATTATAATTATTTTTCATTAATTTTATACAAGAGAGTTTCAGAGAAACACATGATATGAGATTCAAAAACCAAGTTGGAAGCCTGAAAATATGTGTGTATATATTCATGTAACATCTGTAAATGGGAGAATTTTGATGAAGAAAGGAAAATCACAATGAAAACTACAGTCTCTGCCTAATTTTCCCAAGTAAACGTTCTAACTTCTTCTTAATCCTGTTTTCACTGAGACACCACACTCTGTCACATTCAATGGGTTCTTTAGCACTGTTGATCCTTCAGCTCTAGTTTTGCTTATCTTGAAGACTTTTTCAGTTGCAATGTTGGGCATGAAACAGATGCTACATTCAAACTGGAAAGTGTAGAGACTGACTAAGGAGAGGATTTTCTGAAGAGATGTGGACAGGAGGGCTGGTGTAGATGCTGGAGCCATAGCTGTGCTTTTTCACAACCTTAGAAACCCTGGAGTAAATGAAAGGGGTGGAGAGCCAGGCCACAGTTGGAAACTTGAGGGAATAGACAACTAATTGTACCCAGCCAAGTGGGGAAGCTGGAATAAATACCATGTCATCTTTCACAACCTCAGGCATTTCCTGCTGGATGCCCCCCATCAGCACACTGAGGCAAACCACCATTCATTAAGATTCAGCTGGAATAAAGATTTCAAAGTATAAATGGAAATGATTTTTTTTGGTTTTCAAGTTCAATGGAGATACAGACAGATCACTATATGGGTACTGGTTATATTAGATGAGTTAGTATCATTAATGGACAGACAGACAGAGTGAGGGATGCAGGGAGAGTTCAGGTACACATGAAACAGTGGTAGCCCCTACTAATGTTTTCCTAGGGAACTGAGATTGAAAACTCCTCTTTTGGTCCATAACTGGCTGTTCCTTCAGGTAACTACTGAGCACTCAGTTAAAGAAAATTGAATGATTGAGGTGTCTTTCCCGACCAGCTGGGGTTAATAGGCAGGAAAAACAAGAATCTAGAAAAACAAATAAATTTAGTTGCAGAAATGAAGTTACTGTAGTCATGATAATTGTCACAGTTCAGTCAAATTGGTGAACCTTTAGAAAATGATGTGGTCCTGGCCAGCAGGAAGACAGAGAAATCTTCTCATCCTGCAATGTTTATAGTTTGTGAGTTACCTATTGAAAATGCTGCCAACTCAGGCAGTTGCTTTGATCATTCAGTCCTTTTTAAAATATGTAATCTGCTGCATATTACATATTCATGGGAAACTTATTTTGTTGTAGCCCCACTCTCCACTATCCAGATTGTCATTGCCTCATCCAAACCTAATACATTTTATACTTCCTGGCAAAATAAATGCTAACATCTACCCAGACAGAATGACTAAGCCAAAGAGCAGTAAATCCTAAACAGCTTCGCTTCTCAACATCTAAACACTTCGGAAAAGTAATTTAGTTGTGTAAATCTGCATTGTTTGCTTCCTCTTCCAAAGTTTACAAATATACTTTTCTGTAAATAAACTATTAACCTCCAGCATAGGTTCACACTTCCTACAAATAAACCACAATATCCTCACACATTTTTTGTTACGTTATCATCTTTTCTCCTTATCTAAATTATTACAACTTTCATATTATCTCCTCATATTTACAATTTTGTGTTATATTTTAATTTAAATTTTTTCCCTCTGATACATTGTATGAAATAATACGACCAAATATTTTTGTTATTTTACAAAGAATAATATGTTTAGTTAAGGTTACTAT
Organism: Onychomys torridus; assembly: GCF_903995425.1. NCBI lineage: Eukaryota > Metazoa > Chordata > Mammalia > Rodentia > Cricetidae > Onychomys > Onychomys torridus. The sequence continues at coordinate 76,200,256 of NC_050451.1, read as the reverse complement.
TTGTGTGATAAAACACCATGACCAAAGCAAGTCGTGTAGTAATGATAAGTTTTAGGCCTCCTGAAGGCCTTTCTGCCATTGCAACAAACTGAATCAGACCCAGTTGGAAAGCCCAGGTTTAGTGGGTAAAGCACTCCCAGGAGATTCCCTGGCCCTGTAGAGAGAAGAGGAGTCTGGTTTCTGGGATGCCACTTACATATCCCATGTGGGTTTTGTTCTGATCCTCACTAGGGGAGGAGCTGTATTTGGAAGATGTTGAAAGGGCAGGTTTAGGGAAAGAGATGGGGAAGGGAGCAAGGTGGATCTTCCACCAGACTCCTTCCAAACATTCCAGAGTCTTAGGGATGCCAGGGGTTGAGGTGAAGCTCCCACCCAAACAAATAAAGGGTTTATTTGGCTTACACTTCCACAGCACTGTTCATCATTGAAGGACAGGAATACAAACAGGGCAGGAACCTGGAGGAAAGAAGTGATGCAGAGGCCGTGGAGGAATGCTGCTTCCTTTCTTGCTCCATATGGTTTGCTCAGACTGGTTTCTTACAGCACCCAGAATGATTAGTCCAGGCACCATCGTGGCACCACCCACAATGGGCTGGGCTTTCACACATCAGTCACTAATTAAGAAAATGGCATACAGGTTTGCCTAAAGTCAGATCTTATGGAGGCATTTTCTCAATAGAGCTCCACCCCATCACAAATGATTGTTTGTGTCACACTGACATTATACTATCCAGCACAGTAATTAATAATCATTGATTCTAACTCCAACTTCTCTTAGGCCTATTTCATTGCATTTGAGCTATTCTCCAGTACTAGAAGAGAAAAATATCTGACGATTTTCACAAAATCCATCTGTAACCAAGTAATACTACATTTACTTTTGCTTTGCATTGAGGAATCATAGCTACCCAATTCTGCCTAAGGGGTTTTTGGCTAGGAATTAAATACTGTTACAGTCTATTGAGAATGTTAATGTCATATCAGCTTTTCATTTTAAGACTCGTTAATATTCTTTTTCTTTAAATAAACTGTTAACAAGCCACTTGGATGCTTGATGGAAGGCTGTCTGTCTCTCCCCTTGTGCCTGATGGCCTGGCCGTAGGAATTGCAGTCAAGCAGCTTCCTCTTTGATGACCAGCTGGACTGTCTTTGTGCCAGCCTAGCTGCTCTGAACAGCTCCTACTGACAACCTGCACCAGCTTGAGGGTCCCTCACTTCAGCCAAGATAAGCATCAGGGAACCCGCACGTGACTCTCACTGCAGTCATTGTAAAAGATCCCACCTACAGCTGCTATGGATCTTGGAATACCAGTCTTCAAGGAGGAGGAATGGATGAAGTGCCTTCCCTAGAGATACAGAAATATTATATTTGACAGAAATTTCTTTGTATCTATATGAAGTATGTGATATAATACATATTTCAAAGCTTTGATACAGGCATGAGTCCTATGAATGGTGTGTATTTGAGGCTCATGCTTAGTAAAACCAGGAATTGTGTGCACAGGAAACTCTGATTGGTGGAATTTATATCATCACACATTACATTGTACCATTTTTGTGGATATATATATATATATATATATGCTGATTTATACTGTCTTCTATTCAGTACAGAAGACTAGTTTCCTGTAATTACCTTGTAAGACTGGGACCTAGTAAAGGCTTCTATTGGGTCTGTTACTGTCTGCTTTTGGAACTGATTATTAGTACAATGGGAATAGCTGGTACTATTAAGAGCAGAGAAAATCTTTGGCTTTCAGCTGTAGGTGCCTGGCAACAAAAAGGTAGAAGTTGGCCCGACACTAATGGTCACTGAACTCAAGCCTTTGGATCATTCAGCAGCTAAAAGGTACCTGAAGACACATAAGGACAGAGTACAATGATTATGAAGAATTTCTCAAGTATTAAAAAGGCAAAAAAAAAAAAAAGATAGAGAGAGAGAAATCTAAGACTATTTATTGAAGACAAAAGACTATGAGGACCTTAGACAGCAACCCAAACTTGCTGGTAGAGTCCCACAGATCTGCCAAGACTTGACAGCTAAGAATTCAAACACCTCAAAGTCAGAGACTGTTAGACAACCTGGTATTAAGAGTTGAGGCCCCTACAACTCAATGACGATAGGTCCAGAGTTTTCTCTGACATGAAAAATTAAGAGTTTTTTGTTTCTCTGTGTAGCTTTGTGTCTTTCCTTGAACTCGCTTTGGAGGCTAGGTTGGCCTCGAACTCATAGAGATCTGCCTGGCTCTGTCTCCCAAGTGCTGGGATTAAAGGCATGTGCCACCACCGCCCGGTGAGAAATTAAGAGTTATGTCTAGTCTTGAAAGCTTGAAGCATAAGTTTCTAATTCATGGTGCCTTGACTTTGAAGTGTGTGAGAGTTGAAAGCCTACTGTGTATCACTCTGACTGCTAGGAGCTTAGGCTACCAATTGAGTAAATTTCCCTGTCTACCAATGATTATGATTCCACCTGAATAAAGCAACAGGACTACCAGCTAGCCATGTATGACAGCACTGTCTTTACTACCCACTTGCATTATCAAAATCATACTTAACATTTCTCTCTCATTTTTTGGGGGGGGTTAATTTATTTTCATTTTTATAAAGTTTGATTAAAATATAATCATAAGACATTTTCTTTCTATTTCCTCACTCTAGCCCCTCCCAAGTCACTCATCCTTCCAATTCCTTTCCATGTTCTCCCTCATTCTCAAGTTGATAGCCTCTTCTTCCCCAACTACAACTATTACACATATATAATATTTAAATATGTAATATATATAAATGTGTGTGTGTGCACCAATGTATAAACACAACCTACTAAGTTGTGCTTTTGTTACTTGTGTATACTTGTGTATAGTTAGTTTCAAGGCTGACTACTTTATATTGGAAACAAATTAAGGGGCCCAACCTCTTAGCAATCATTAATTGCCTGCAGTTTATTGTCTGGGAATGTGACCCATGAAATTTCTCCACGTTCAGTATTAGCATGTCTATTGATATTTCCAATGTTTCCAAGACTACTCATACCATATAAAATCCTTGTTTTCTCTTATATGTTTGGTTGTGAGCCTAGCCTTTATCGGCTGAGCCATCTGTCCAGATTAGGCCCTTTGGTTCAGTGAGACAATTGAATAGCTTGAACTGTTTGGGAGGCATCTAGGCTGTGGGACCAGGACCTGTCCTTAGTGCATGAGCTGGCTGTTTGGATCCTTGGGCTTACACAGGGACACTTTGCTCAGCCTGGAAGGAGGGGACTGGACCTGCCTGTACTGAATCCAACAGGTTTAAATTAATCCCCAGGGGAGTCTTGGCCCTGGAAGAGATGGGAATGGAGGGGAGGGGCTGGGGGAAGGTGAGGGTGGGGGCGGGAGGGGGAGGACAGGGGGAACCCATGGCTGATGTGTAAAATTAAAACACAAATATAATAATAATAATAAAAAAGAAGAAAAAAATCCTTGTTTTCTATCACATGTTTCGTAAAGTCGATCCAGCATCATGCTCCTCAAGCACAGCTAGTAGAGACCTGAGACAGGAGGGTCACTTGAGTCAAGGAATGAGACCAGCCTGGAGGTGTGACTCAGTCATGGAAGGGTCCTTGCTTAATGTGTACCACATCAAGAGTTGCAACCGAAGTTTTAGCAAAACAACCCCACAACTACACAAGTGTGAGTAGCCTTGGAACCGTAGTAAGACCCCATCACAAAAACAGAAAAGTAACAAGTAGAACTCTTAGCTGCGTAAAACTACTCTTTCTCACTGCTAACTAAACTATTTTATTAACTCAGAAACCTTATAAAGGTGAAACAGGAAGAATTTTCAGACAAAATCCCACGGCATTCTATATAATTACCTCTCAAATAATATCAAAATGAAATGATATTTTTCTAGTCAATGCCTTTTATATAACACAAAACTCTGAGAAATAAAGATTAACATTATATTAAAATGAAAATATTCATAATTGTACTAAATCATTGAGATAAAATCAGTTCCTTTATAATGATTTCTTAGATTACTTTAGCTGTCATGATTTTCCATATTTCTTTTAGGGAGATACCAAAATCTACACACCTTTGTGATGACATTTTTTTCATTTTTCTTTATTAAGAAATTTTCTACTCACTCCTCATGCTATCCACAGACCCCGCTCCTCCTTCCTCCCACCCCCCAGCACTCTTTCCCAATCCACCCCACATCCCCACAACTCCCAAACAGAGGTCTCCCATGGGGAGTCAGCAGAGCCCAGCACACTGAGCCTAGGCAGGTCCAAGCCCCTTCCCACTGCACCAAGGCTGTGCAAGGTGTCACACCACAGGCACCAGATTCCAGAAGCCTGCCCATAGATCAGGGAACAGATCCTGATCCCCCTGCCTGGGTGCTCCCCAAACAGTTCGAACCAAACAATTGTCTTCCATATCCAGAGGGCCTAGCTCAGTCCCGTGGGGGCTCCACAGCCACCAGTCCATAGTTCATTCGCTTCCTCTAGTGTGGATGGTCATCTCTGCACGTCCTCCCATCATGATCTCAACTTCCCTCACCTGCAGTATCTCTCCTCTCTCTCAATTGGATTCCCGGAGCTCAACCTGGTGCCTGGAAGTGAATCTCTGTATTTGCCTCCATCAGTTACTGGACAAAGGCTCTATGATGACAGCTAGCTTATTTGCTAGGCTGGTCACCAGAATAGACCAGTCCAGACACCCTCTGGACCACTGCCAGCAGACCAAGGTGGGGTCAACCAAAAAAACCACAAGATCATCTCATGGGATACTGAAAAAGCCTTTGACAAAATCCAACACCCCTTTATGATAAAGGTTCTAGAGAGATCAGGAATACAATGACATACCTAAACATAATAAAGGCAATTTACAGCAAGCCGACAGCCTACATCAAATTAAATGGAGAAAAACTCAAAACGATTCCACTAAAATCAGGAACAACAACAACAACAACAACAAAAAATCAGGAACAAGACAGGGCTGTCCACTCTCCCCATACTTATTCCATATAGTACTTGAAGTTATAGCTAGAGAAATAAGACAACAAAAGGAGATCAAGAGGATACAAATTAGAAAAGAAGAAGTCAAATCTTGTGACATATTTAAATTAAAATATTTTATTATTGCCAGTAACTAATTTCTGTTCATTATTTTGTTCCTATCAACATAAGTTCATGTCATCAACATTAAATTGCAAATTTATGTCTTACTTCTCTTGTATATGGGTCACATTATCTTAAATGAGAATATGAATATCTAATCTCACATTATTTATAAATAATAACAACTGCTTTCACAAGAGCTCTACAGAAGAAAGCATCGCTATTCAGAATTAGTATACATCTAGAGGAATTTTTTAATTACTTCATCTTAATGGTAAAATGCAGTGGGACACTGTAGAAAGGTATCTGCCACCATTTACAAAAAAAAAAATGGTCTGCATACAGATAAATGTTGGAAAAGGAATTATTACTAGAATGAAATTACAATGCAAAAAAACCACACTATTCACTACAATTTCTAAGAGTGACTTAATATGCAATATACGTTTTGAAGAAGAACCTGGCTAATAGCCATGCTTGTCAGCATTTGTAAATAACGAAATCTTTGAAGAATTACACATCTTGCCTTTAAATAATTGTTGTTGTATTTGCTTTATGATTTGAAAATATATATTAATTCTATACAAGTTAATGATCTCCTCTTGTATTTTATAGATGTTATAGGATCAGGATGATACTGTGTACTTTGAACTAGTTGCTTAGTTATCCAGAAACAATGCAAAGCATCATTTTAAAAGTTCATTTGAGGTGGGAGGTCAGGGGAATCTGTGGCTGGTATGTAAAATGAATAGAAAATCTCTTAATAAAAAATAAAGTACATTGAAACATGCTATGTTTTCTATTCCTAGAAAAAAAGTTAATTTGATGTTGAGACACATAAAACTGACATGATTGTTACTTGAAAACAGTTACTCAATGAGGATGTATTTGCTAAGTACTAAACAAGCACATAATTCTAGAATATATATTTCATTCTCTTATTTTTACGCCTACCATTTAGCCTACCACATGCTATGCTTAATTAGCTAACTGTAATATTTTGAAAAGTTTAACTATGGTCTTTATTAAAGTAGTAAGGTCTTCATATTTCAAAATATAATAAATTAAAAATGTAGTTATGTTCAGCCAATAGTAAACGACTTAAATTTGTAAAAAAACAAAAAAAAAAAACAAAACAAAAAAAACTTTTATTAGATATCTAAGTTTTAATAATTATTTTTGGAATGTTAATAGTAGATTTAAGTGTAATATTAACTGACAAATGTAATAATAAGCATGCATCAGTATTCTGCTAACCCTTTACATTTGTGTGGTCCAGCATTTACTGTGAATGTTTGTTCCATCTAAACATGGGAGAACTATGATCAGAATTTAACAAGCTTGTTTCCTTCATGTAACAATATGGTAAGTGACTAACAGAACAGATTTACTTTTAAAAGAATATTTATAAATATAGTTTCCTACTCTATTTCATTTAAGTATGCCAAAAATGTGAGATATGCTTAGATGATTTACTCTAATATAAAAGTGAAAATAATGTGTGTGAAACTCCATTAATTTAATAAAACACATGAAAGAAAATCTCAGAAACTGGACTTTGAGATGCACTGCTTTTTCAATGAGCACAATGTGTGTAGGGAGTGGACTCCTATTACCATTGCCTCTAGCTACTTTTCTACTGGTAGCCTCCATATCTTAAGTTGATATTCTGGATTTTCTTAATTATTATTTCCTAGAACATTTTCCCATTCTTCCATTCTAAGACAGCCAGGAAACAGCATCCTGTACCTCTCTGTGACTCATTTGTAACATTTTAGTTCCATCTTCCCCTGAAATGACTTCTTCACAGATCCTTTGTGCTCTCCAGTGATTCTCATTTATCCATCCAGAACGTAGAAAAAGGTTTCATTGGCTCATACAGGAAGAATGAACACTGATCACACTGCTTCAGATTCAGAGACTTTAAAACTCTTTTTTTATTTTATTTTATAATTTAATTTAATTTTACATATCAGACATAGGTTCCCCTGTCCTCACCCTCCTGCCCCCCCCCCCGCCATCCCCCCACCCCTCCCCTCCATTCCCATCTCCTCCAGGGCCAAGACTCCCCTGGGGATTCAGCTCAACCTGGTGGATTCAGTACAGGCAGGTGCAGTCCCCTCCTTCCAGACTGAGCAAAGTGTCCCTGCATAAGCCCCAGGTTCCAAACAGCCAGCTCATGCATTAGGGACAGGTCCGGGTCCCACTGCCTGGGTGCCTCCCAAACAGTTCAAGCTATTCAACTGTCTCACTTATCCAGAGGGCCTGATCCAGCTGGGGGCTCCTCAGCTTTTGGTTCATAGTTCATGTGTTTCCATTAGTTTGGCTATTTGTCCCTGTGCTTTTTCTAATATTAGTCTCAACAATTCTCGCTCATACCAGCCCTCCTCTTTCTCGCCAGTTGGACTACTGGAGATCCACCTGGGGCCTGGCCATGAATCTCTGCATCTGCTTCCCTCAGTCATTGGATGAGAGTTCTAGCAAGACAGTTAGGGTGTTTGGCCATCTGGATCACCACCAGACTAGGTCAGTTCAGGCTTTCTCTCAACCATTGCCAGTGAGACTTTAAAACTCTTACTGCCTCTCTACCTTGCCTATGAATACCATGATGGCAAAGACAAATTCAGGTGGTTGTCTAGCTCAATGGAAGGGACACAGAATGAAATAGGATACCAAATATTAGAGAGGATATTCTGATAGCAGACTTGTAGGAAAGTACCGTCTATGTTGCTGTACCCTCCTGCCCTTTCACAGTTTATTCTGTTCTTATTTTATATGCTTCAATTTTTTTCTATATATAAATTCCAAGAATTTATATAGCTGTGTGGTCAGACATAGTTACCCTAAAGAGATTTAGTGTTTAGTAATGAAGTCTTAAATTGCCTAAGTAAATCAGTCTTTCAATTTCCATGTCTTAGTTTTAATTATTAGGAGAAAATATGATAGGAACAATTGATGTTTTAAGGAGTTAAAATACTCACATAGATTGACCCAAATACCTAGAGTCAATAATTTACACTAAGAAAAAAGTCTAAACATAATGGCATTGTTAAGAATTAAGAACTAAAATCTCTAAACATTCAACACAATAAGTTGTTTTAATATATTTTGAAATGTAAAATATATGAAGATTAAAAAATAAGTTATAGGAATATTTATTGATATTGAAATGTGAAAAATCTGATTAAGACAAAGTAAAGGACAAATTGTATATGTTCTGGGTAAACTAAGTATAACCAGAGTAATGCCAGATACAAGTACATACTTAGCCTATAGAAGATTTTATCCTAATTGGATTTATGAATATACTTGAGTATGTGCCCATGTGTGAGTGTAATATATATATATATATATATATATATATATATATATATATATATATATATATATATTAATACTTAGGAAAGTTTTGCATACTCTCAAATCACCAAGCCACTTGCATTAGCAAATTAGAGTGGCATTACTTTAATAGATATGTAACTCAGTCTTGCTTAGGAAAATAGTTCTATCTTAACCCTTATTCCTTCACCTTGTATTTTAGCACAGATTTTAGCTTGACACTATAAAGGCAGGCCAGATGTGCTATTGTAAACTCTGAAAAATATAATTCCAAATGTTAATAAAAACAGAGTGAGAAAGAAATCAAGAAAATGAGACCATGGCTTATTGCTAAGTGATTCCCTTATAGTTATGACAAAACAGAGTTTTTCTATCTTGAATCATAATAAACATGTAAATGTGTTAGTATTTAAAGAAATGCTTCTTTCTCTCACCACAAAAATATTTCATGTAAAGCTGATAGCAAAGATGGATAGTGATATTTTTATCCCTTAAACTTGCATATGAATTGTAATGTTATCAATAGTAAATACACATCCTTTGGGGAAGAATAAAATTTCAGCATTCCCAATTCTATAAAAAGTATTAAAATCAAGCTCTCCCCAGATACTCCCAGTACATAGATAGTGTTCATTAGCAACTGACAACTAAAGCCTGATCATAAACTTATATTCATAGCCTGTTTTATTCCATGAAGAAGTAAGTAGGAGTGTAATCCAAAGCAATCAATGACAGGATAAAAAGCATTATTTGCCATCAACGAAAATTTTCTTGAAAAATATAAACAGGACAGTTAAAAAAAAAAGGAGACTTGGGAGCTCAAATACAGCTAACTGAAAGATGAAGACTTACAGTGGACATGAACTTCTTTGACAGGAAATGCATAAAGATTTTTAAATTACAGCTTTAAATGATTGAAGTTCAACATGCATATATCATCTCTCTCACACATGCAAACACATTCAGAGAGAGAGAGAGAGAGAGAGAACAGGCTTTGTTTTACATGGAATATTAAAATAATCATCTAAGTCAATATTCAGCACAAAATTCTTCATAATAGTAGATATAAGTTCTAAAAGTATTTTGTCAAAATATGAAAAACTCCCATGCTATGATACAAAAATTAAAAACACAACCATAGTGGTATTTGCTTTGAACACTGTAATTTAGCACGTGGGCAGCCCTGTGTTTACCTGCTAGTTACAGAGCTTATAGCTCAGTGAGAGCCTCTTGTATAAGCCTGGAAGAAACTTGGCAGTTCTATGCTTAGACTAGCATATTAATTTCCTTTTACTAATGCGACAACATACAAGAGTTTAGTGGTTTAAGGAAATGCAAAATTTCTTATATTGTAGTTTTATATGTCAACTGGAATTCTGGCACAGAATTCACCAAGATTAAATTACGGTGTTAGGGTTCTTCCTGTAGGAAGTTCTACAGAACTGCCATTTCCTGATATTTTCCAGGTTCCACCTGGCTCATTATGGTTCCATTCTCTCATCTTTCAGCCCAACAGCTTTAGTCTTTAGCATCATTTCTCTCTCTCTCTCTCTCTCTCTCTCTCTCTCTCTCTATATATATATATATATATATATATATATATATATATTTCCCATATTACATATGTATTTTATATATTACATACACTAAATATATTTTTCTTATCCTTTCCCCTTCACCCTTCCATTTAACAACCCAACCTGGCAATTCAGGTGAAAAGCTAAACTCTGAAAATGAGTGCTGTCTTCAGAAGATCAACCAAGTTGTGGAGGCAACTTCACTCACCTTCATGCATCTGTGGAATGAAAGCCCGGCAATGAAGCCTGTGCTTGACCCAGCACTCCCAGTCCAGCATGTAAACCATGTACATCATCAAACCTTGTACATCAAACCATGTACATCAAACTATGTACATCAAACTATGTAGGAATTGTATCTATCCCATGCACGTTAGAACTGTCAAAGGAAATACTGCAGTGTTTGAACACCATATGCACAGTGTATAAAGTTCTCCCTAAAAATATATATACGTTTACCCCAAAATTTAGATGGAAATGTTAATATTTGCTACCTAAGTAAAAGGGAAATTATAACACTTCTCTCAGCTCCTTACTTTTAAGAAAGACTGCTGCAAATAATTCTGAAGAGCATAGAGTTTAATGAATTACAAAGATAACTACACTTTCTAAACTCACTTTAAAAATGCAGGAAGGCCCTCACAGCACTTCATTACCTTTGAACATACCTCTTTAAAATTGTCCATAGTAACATCACCAATACAAGCCAGCAAGCACAGGACCATAAAACATGAAAGAGGATCAATACATTTGATAAAAGGAAAAACAGATCTAAACTAATACATGAAAAAAAAAAACTTTTAGAAATTGACTTTTTCCCTTGGACTGTCTAACAGGGATCCTTGAAACTTCAATGAAAGACATAGTTAAAAAAAACATAAAATTTTAATGTTCAAATCCCAAAATATTAAAATTCTAAGTGTTCAGTTGGAACCTCCAACTTGCCCCTGCAAGATCCAGGAAGTTCCACTCCTGTCTCTGACTCCAAAGGCTACCAATTCAGAGAGTCTGAACAATGGACGTCACCAAAAAGCCTAGTTCCACATTACTGGTTGTTGCTACAGCTTCCTCCCCTGAAGTTGCCAACTACCCAATTCCCCACCTAAAGTGTTCAGCTTTTGACCATATATGGGTATAAATAAATCTAGCTTGTGGAGGCATGTCATCATCCTGAGCCTACAACCTCCCTGCTTTTGTTCAGGCATGGGGCTTCTCTGGCCTTAATTTCTAGGACTGGAGAACCCACTCAGGAGTTGCTTTGCTGAAATCAATCTGATATACTTTTTCAGTTCGGCTTGATCTGGCTTACTGGGGAAACCTATTGTGGGTGGGGGGTGAGCAGGAAAACTATTACTTGGTGTTTAAACACCTGAATTGTATCTTGTGTTGCCCTGTTTCAGTGTTATCACTTGAAGGCCTGCTCTTCTCTGAAGAGGAAGTGGAGGGGAAGTGGATCTTGGGAAGAAGCATGGTTGTGAACTTTGGCAGGCTATTATGTACTGCCTCCATGCAACTGCTCTATCTAATCTTGTAATAGAGATGTTTGAAAATATTGTATTGTCTTGTAAGAGTTTTTAGGTAGGGTCTTTAATATTACTTTTATTTCCTCATTACTTTTTGTAAATCTCTCACAACTATTTGACATTATAAAAAGTTTCAAAAATTGATGTTACATATTTCACCTTCTTGTCATTTTATTTTTATTTTTATTTTTATTGCAGCCCTGCACACACAGGACACCAAAAAATTAGTTTAAGACTCAGAGTTGTTCCTCTCCACAGAAATCGTTAGTAAAAGGCGAAAGATTTATACGATCTGAAGAGAAACCAGAGTATGTCATTCTATTTTTAATAATAATTTTATTTATATTAACATACAATTTTATCATGTCTCTTCTCCCCTTTCCTCCTGGTAAGTCCTTCCATGACTCCCCCCTTACTCTCTTTCAAATCCATGGCTTCTTTTTCTTTGATTATTATTGCCTCAAATATTTAGCTATAGAAATACAACCTACTGAGTCCCTGTAGTGGTACTTTTATGTATATGATTCCAGGAGTGACTTGACCAACTAGGGGGCTCATTCCTTGTGCAGAATAATTCTCACTATCTCAACATTCATAAGTTGCTTGTAGTTCGTTGTCTAGGGGTGGGGCCACTTGAGACTTCCCCCATGTACTTTTATGTGTCTATTAGTGTTCTCATTATCTGGGTCTTGTTTAAGAAGTCATATTATTGTCATTTTGGTTGTGCACCTTCTCTGTCATTTCTAAGAGGCTCAAATTATTTCCCTACATGGGTGTAATATGTAGAATTTTAGAAGCTTCTAATGTGTTGCGTGTCTTCTTTCTTTTTTCAAATTCAGCCCTTTAAAACATTTACAATGCTGAATTCATCTAGGAGTATTATATATACATGTGTGTATGTATCTGCATGTATACACACACACACATACCTACACTCACATACACACACACACACACACACACACACACACACACAATCAATTAAAAGGTTCAATTTTATACATCTTCATTTGTGGAAACAAAATTGCTTAAAAATTTGGTGTTGGAGCTACTACATATATGGTGGTAAGCCAGCTTACTATGATATTTCAAATGACTTGCTTATAAATATGGTACATAATTACCAATGACAGAGATATTCATTTATATGTTTTAATTTAAATATATTTCTTTGATAGTTATGCCTCAAATACTACCCCCATGCAAATTTCTAAAGCTAAATGTTTATTCTTTGATAGGTATTGCCGTTCTGTATGCTGTGAATATGTGTTGCTCTGATTGGTTGATAAATAAAGCTGTTTGGCCAATGGTGAAGAAGAGTAAGGTTAGGGAGGACATTCTAATTAGAGAAAGAGAAAGGAAAAAGAGAGCAGAGGAGACGCTGCTAGCCATGACCAGGAGAAGCAACATGTAAAGTACCGATAAGCTACAAGCCTTGTGGCAAAGTATAGATTTATAGAAATGGGTTAATTTAAGATGTAAGAGCTAGCTAGTAAAAATCTTGCCATGGCCATAGTTTAAAAATAATAAGCCTCTGTGTGTTTACTTGGGTCTGAGTGGCTGCAGGACAAGACAGGACACAGGAATTTTATAAGTGACTGTGGGACCTTGGTGCTGGGCAAGCACAAGGAAACTTCTGATTACAATTATTACAAACACATATGCTTATTATTTTCCTATATTATTGAGCAAAGTAGGAATTACTTTGTTGTGTTTTTCCGTGCTTCTCAAATGAAATCCCATTTAGAAGGTGAATAGATGTCATCTAAATAATTTTAAAATCATTTATTCTTTAAAACTCTATTAATTTTAGAAATTAGACATTTTGGCATTTCCAGACTTCAGAGTTAATTACAACATCCTGACTGTGTCTTTTGTACACCTCAAAGGCCCCAAAGAGTAATGAGTAATGTATGTTTAGTTAATGCTTTTAAAGAATGTGTGCCAACAAAACTCATAATTATTTTCTCCTATTTTAATCATACCTTCTAACAGACTCCAAGGAATAGTTAAATTCTGTTATGTTTTAACTTCCCCAGACTATACAAAATTATAGATTTTTTTAGTGTTATTTTTCTTTTTTTTTCTTTTTTATTATTATTATATTTGTGCTTTAATTTTACACACCAGCCATAGGTTCCCCTGTCCTCCCCCCTCCACTCCCATCTTCCCCCCCCCAGCCCCTCCCCTCCATTCCCATCTCCTCCAGCGCCAAGACTCCTCTGGGGATTCACTTAAACCTGGTGGATTCAGTACAGGCAGGTCTAGTCCCCTCCCTCCAGGCTGAGCAAAGTGTCCCTGTGTAAGCCCAAGGTTCCAAACAGCCAGCTCATGCACCAAGGACAGGTCCGGGTCCCACTGTCTGGGTGTCTCCCAAACAGTTCAAGCTATTCAATTGTCTCACCTATCCAGAGGGCTTGATCCAGCTGGGGGCTCCACAGCCCTTGGTTCACAATTCATGTGCTTCCATTTGTCTGGCCATTTGTCCCTATGCTTATCCTTCAAATTTCTGTGTGTTTCCCTTTGTTAGCATTTAGACACACTCTCTAAGGATATTTGTACAGCAGGGGGTTTTAGAAAGACTAAGCACTATTAAGTGCTGGAGTAGATATACTTACTGTTGAAGAAAGTAAGTATCACTGTCACTGGAAGAGATGTACATACTCAATATATCACTATCTATCTGTATGAAATCGGACTTCCTAAAAATTTGTGTTCTTCTGTGTCATAACTGGTTGCATGTTTTCCTAGCAGTCATATTTCTGTGGGAACTGTGGCTCAAGCTAATAGTCCAACAATGACAGTGTGGTTACAGCCATTGCTGACAGCAGTAAATCTTCTTAGTATTTTAATGACACTTTATATTTTGCTTTGTTTTGTCTCTGTTAATATGATACTAGTATATTTTAGGATTGCACATGCAAACCAAAATAGAAATCAAATATAATTCCATTAAGCAAAGACACATTTCTTTGCTTTCATTTTACTTTTCCTGAAAGCAATACATTTTACTATATGAAAATGAAAAAAAGCAGATAAGCAAATGGCAATATAAATTTAAAATATCCCATAATCATATCTCTTAGAATCAACTCTGATTAAGAATTTCATAAATTCATTTCCATGAGTTTTCAATAGAAATATATTGAATATTAATTTTCTGCTTACCAACCAAAATTTTTATTCACCCATATATCACAACTATCCAAAATATCAATTAAGCAGATGAAATGAATTTTATTAAAATATTGTTTACTTAAGATAAACTTATATTTACAGTTTTACATATATATTAAAGTACTATCCTGGTTGGTTTATTTGTCAACTTGAAACAAACTAGATTTATCTGAGTAGAAGAAACTCGCTCGACAAAATTTCTCTCTCAGATTGTCTGCAGGCAAGTCTGTAGTGCATTTTCTTGATTACTGGTTGATTTAGGTAGGTCCACCCCTGGTCAGGTAAACCTGAGTTGTATAAAAAAAAGCAAGCCAAGTAAGCCATGAGGAACAAAAGAGTAAGCAGTGTTTTTCTGTGGCTTCTGTTCAGCTCCTTCCTCTAGATTCCTGACTTGAGTACCTGCAATGACTCCTCACAGTGATGTCATGTGACACTGGAGCTGTAAAATGAGATAAACCCTTTCTTCCTTAAGTTACAATTGGTTATGGAAATAGGAATCTAATTATGATGGGTGTCCTTCCACCATGTTTTGATATTATAATTAAGTATATGGTGAACCTCTCTTTTGAGTTAATGAAATATATTGCCTGTTCATTAAAATCTAAGCTCCAGATTTCAGAATTTGCTTAAAAAACTAATAATGATGTGTTTATGATCATTGCCTGTGATAATCATTACTTTCTTTCCAAATAACTCAGCAATTCATCTTGTACGTACAGGAAGAAGAATCTACTTCTCTAAGGAAAATTGTAGTCTCTAAGGACTACAATTTTTATGAAACTGGTAATCAAGAAAATAGCAGCAATGTGAAACTTTGAATGAAATGCATTAACATTCTATGTCTTGATTTAATCCAGTGAAAAGAAGGAATGTTATGACCACTAGAAACTGGTCTTGTACAAATAAATAGATATGGGTTTTCTATCTCTGAATGCAACTAACGTTACAGAACATTAACCTCAAAAACTGGCCACATATGTGATCATGTGTTCATGATGAACCAAGACCAACAAAGACCACTTTTCAATGCCTAAACACAGACAAAATTTTAACACTCTCCAAATCAAAAACAGGACCCAAATATTCCCCCATTGCTATGTATTATGAGGGACACTGTTTCTTGACCAATTAAAGTTTTGGGCCCATTCTGCATAAGATTGGCATAACTAATCCTAGAAATACTCCCACATCCTGACAACATGCCACCAGGAAATAGTAATCCTGCCTCATTAAATTCTCCCTAATATCACCCAGTCAGGATAATAAGCCTAAATCCTATCACTCTGCTTAGTTGCCTCTTACTGAGACACCCCACAGTTCCCCATAAAGTGAGTTCATCCTCATTACAGTGAGTCAGAATCTCAAATTGGTTAACCACAGTTGTATTCCTGGAGATCTTTGGTTGGAAAATATCAACATTTGAAATATTTGGAATAATTTCTGAAGCTTTACACTTTTAAAAACATGAGCCATTAGTATTTTAGAAAAACTTTCATTGGAAGATAAGACCCATAGGTCTTAGACCTTAAAGAGCTGTTATTTTGGATATATACCAGATTTCTTAAATCTACACTTTTGTTATCTGCAATGTGATGCATAGTAACACTTTCCTGTAGAACAATTAGTATTACTAGATGAGCAAATTAGATGAGTAACTCATTAAGCTTACCAGCTCTTCTGTATCTTTCTGTTTATTCTATACATGCTATAATACATTTCTAAAATGGTATGTGAAACCTCAACAGAACAATTCATTTTCTTTAGCTCTTTCATAGGTGTCTACATTAATGAGAAACAAACATATAAACATTTAAAATAACTGGGCACATATTCACTTTTTATTTCTACACAAAGACAAAATTATGTTTTTACGTATGTAGATAGGTTTAAATATTTTTTAAGTGGTCAAATTTTTGTATCAGTGATTAATGGTTATTTGTATGTAACGCTGGCTATGGAGTTTGGGAAAGAAGATTGTAAATAGCATATCTTTAAAGAACTGCTAAGAAGTGTCTAAACAAGAAAAAAATAGATTAATCACTTGTAATATATTAATGAATCAGAGTTAACGAGACCAGGTGTGCAAGAAATCAAGTGTTCTATATTTTATGTGATGATATTTAACTTTGTAAATTATTCCAACAATCTTCTAGTAGGAAAGAAAATTAACTTCAGTATTTCCTGATGGATCTTCTTCCTCTTCATGCAGTTCATCAGAAAACTGATTAGGGAACTTAGGACAAAAACCACCTTAGCTGAAGGATTGGTAAGCCAAAGCCCTGGGGTCAGATGTTAGATATCTCCTTATAAATTGAGATAGGAGACCTCAGAGGCTCCAAGGTAATGCAAGCTCTAACTACTCCTTTTGATCACATATCAGAACTAGTTGATAAGACCCCAGTGCTGATGACAGGGGGCACTTGGATTGTAAGTATAGAGAAATTAAGTTGGAACTGAACTGGAGCTTTCCCCTTACTGGATCCTTTTCATGGTGGTAGAAAATGTGGAATAGGCTGCAGGGAAAATTGGCATCAAAACCTTACCCAGCTGTGAATCCTCCAGCCAACAGTGCCAACAAGGCTGGTAAGATGTGCCCATTAGTGCAGTAGTGGCATGACTTTTATGTATGCAATGAATTGCTCTCTGAGTGGATTACATGCCTACTTTGCAGCAGGAAATTGATACTTGTTACTATAAAGCAGGTCAAAAGCATACATAACATACATACGTACATACACACATACATACATATGTACATACATACATACACATGCACACAAGCACACACACACACACATACACACACACACACACACACACAGAGAGAGAGAGAGAGAGAGAGAGAGAGAGAGAAGCAATTATAGAAAAAAAAAATGATGAATTTGAAAAAGAGCCAGATAGTTTACAGCAGAGGAACTGGATGGAGAAAAGGAAGAAGGAAAATGACTTGATTTTTATTTGAATTTCAAAGAAAACTTAAAATTAAAAAAAAAAAAGAAATGAAGGTTGACTGCATTTTAGGATCTAAAGGGAACTCAACGTTGTTGTTCACCTAAATTATAATGGCACTAAAATATATTCTAAATATATTAATTTATACCCATACATAATGGCTTTTTACACATTTAGTCAAAAAATGCATCTTTGTGTAATAAATGATGATAGTATGGAAACTCATAGCTACTCAAGGTGCTGGGAATAAGTGACAGTCGAGTACTCAGCCATCAAAAACAAAAACAAAGAAAAATTATGTATAGAAGCCACTTTAAGGCTAGGATGTCACCCTGGAAATAGGCAGAATGATAGAATCAAAAAGCATGGTTTGGGAGGGGAGTTGATTAGTCCCCCCCAACCTCCCCGCACTGATCCTACTACTATTATTTTGCTAAGTGGACATAATATCAAACTGGCTTTTATATTTATGTCTCTCTAACTATACACTCTTTGTTTGGGTTTTTAATTTGGGTTTAGTTTGTATTTGTGTGTGTGTGTGTGTGTGTGTGTGTGTGTGTGTGTGTGTGTGCGCGCGCGCAGAGGATGCTGTGCTGGTTAACCCAGAAACTCAAACTGGTTGAAGGGCAGAAAATAAGTATCTGTGCAGTGCTCACTGACAAATGGGACATGCTATGTCACAACACTTGCCAGAGATGATACCAGAGTGAGCAATGCCTTCAGCACATGACAAGACCACTGTACTCATAAACTGCAGGAGCTGTGGTTGCCTGATAAAGAAGATCAAGCCAGTTAGCATCCTAGAACAGAATGGAAAAGTGGTCCATATTACCCCTCCCCATTTGAGGAGCTATGGGGAATTGGGGAGGGAAGAATCAGTTTTCATTAAGGATATGACTACCGACAAGTTGAATGTGTTCCAGTGGGTGGCCTTACATTCAGAAATACATAGCCAACACAAATTGGAGTCCATGCATATTAAATTTAAAAAAAGGAAAAGAGAAGAAAACATGGATTTGAAAGTAAGGGGTAAGTAACAGGAATGGGTCTGAAAGGAGTTAAGGGGAGAGTTGGGGTGAATAGGATCAAAAGACACTGTATGAACATTTCAAAGATTTAATAAAAGTGTTTATTTAAGAATAAAAATAATTAGGAGATGAGAGAAGGGCTGTGAAAGTCTGTCTTCTGGGTCTCTCACGGCCAATGCAGTCATTTCCTCATACCATCTGTAGCTCTGCAGTGAACTCACCCGGACTGGGCCTATCAACAGTTGGGGATTAGCAAAGAGCTTGTGGAGCTCTATTCCCCCCCACCAAACCACTTAGTACTGATGGGATCTATAGAATATCCAAGGTTGTCTTCTCTGATGTACAAATGAGGAAACTGCCAGGCTACAGTGGACAGTTCCAAACCCACAGTCACATGTATGATACTGGTTAAAAACTATGGGTCTTGGAAAAATAAAAATAAATACCAAAACCAATGACAAAAGTCATAAAGTCCTGGATATTGGAAAAGAAATTGTATGAAGGATGAGGAGCAGGTCATGGATGTGGGAGCAAGATTAAGAGAGTGACTGATTGTATGTATATCTGAATGAACATAATGTATGTATGAAACTGTTAAACTCAACAAATATTTAAAAAAAAAAATAAGGCCAGGCATGGTGGTACATGCCTTTAATCCCAGCACTGGGAATGCAGAGAGACACGTGGATGTCTGTGAGTTCAAGACTAGCCTGGTACAGGGCCAGTTCCAGGACATTCAGGGCTACACAAAGAAACCCTGTCTTGAAAAACAAAACAAACAAACAAAGTAAAAAGATTTCCTTGGCTGGAAGAAACTTGAGATGGCCTTTCTTCTCCCCTGTGTTTTGTTTGATTGAATGGCTGATTGGTTGTTTTTTTTTTCTTTTTTTTCCCTTTGGTTTTTCGAGACAGGGTTTCTGTGTGTAGCTTTGCACCTTTCCTAGAACTCACTTGGTAGCCCAGGCTGGCCTCGAACTCACAGAGATCTGCCTGGCTCTGCCTCCCAAGTGCTGGGATTAAAGGCGAGCACCACCAACGCCCAGCTCTGATTGGTTGTATAGTTACGAAATCACCGTGCTTTTCATGTGTAACTAGTTTCAAAGTAGCTTGCAAATGTTACAGTCCAAGAATATCTGTCTCAATGATCTGAGAGCCATATCCTTTAAAAATTAGGACAATACCACCCTTGCCTCCTAGTAGCTACCAGAAGGTATCTGTCTAAGTTGGTGTGACTTAATCACAGAGGGGAGAAAAAAAATTCAAGCTTTGGAATAACTCTGTGTGGTCAATATACCACTGGTCAATCTCTCTGCCTCTGTCTGGAAATACTTATTTACTAGTGAAAACATTTGAAAACCTCCCCGGCTTTTATGCTAATAGGCTATCTGACTCTAAAAGTTGCCGTTTCTTTTTGAAAATTACACTTCCTATCACCCTTGCTTAAGAGCTCAGTTCAAGGCTAACTTATTTGAATGTTCTCCCTATCAGAATTCTCTTAGGTTTGTTCTGCAAGCAGCAGGGGTCGACTGACACTAAAAATGATACTTCATGAAATGGATATCTCCAAAACCCCATGAGCCTAGCTCCACATTGTGTGTGAAGAGTAAATACCCAGCAACTGTGGCACAAACCTGCTGTGTTTGTACCTCTGTTCAGCACAATGGTGCTCCTTTCCCTGCCGATTCTAACAACCTTGATCCTGGCCTATTCATGCCTCTGGTTTCCCTGGCAACAACCCTTCAGCTGCTGCTGCTGCAGAATCTGATGCTGCTCACTCACCTCTGTGAGTGGATCTGTTTCCTCATGGCAGTCTCTCAACGACATGTGCTTGTTCTGTAGATTAAAAGAAGACATAGAGAATGTAAGTGTTTTTAGATTCTACAATGAGGAGTGAGCTCTGCCCCCAAAGCTGAGAAGTTCCAGAATTATTGAAAAGTACGGCAGAAGTACCTAAAGGTCCTTTTTTTTGTATTATGTAAATTCCCAGTCAAATATTTTCTGTGTGTTCTGTCCTATACCTGGGATGTCCTTTCCTAATTTTTCTGTACAAATCATAAATGTTAAACAGATTTCCAATTTAGTAATATCAGACCTGTAATATAGTGTCCATCTGCACCACACCATTATCCTTAAAATAGCTATTATCTCTCCTGGGTTCAGCAGGAATATGAATAACTAAAGGTATGGAGAATAAAATGAATCACCCTGTACCCTGAAAAATGTCTGCCTCTGTGGATAAGCTCTGCTCAACTTCCAAAATTTTAAGGAAGTACATCACTTAGAATAAGGCTTGTCAATTGACTATTGAGCATCATTATCAATCTCTTATTAAAATCCAGGGAGTGAATGAAGATTCATTTTGTCACAATTTTCTCTTTTTATTTTTTTTATATTATCATACACAAAACATTAAATCTACACATGTCATGTTCCCTAGACAGCAATTCCTGAAATGTGCAACATTGGTGGTATAGTGGTGGGCCTTTCAGGAACACTTTTCCTTGCCTCTTTTCAATATTAGTACTACAGCAGATGACTAATTTTTTATAAGCTAAAAAGCAAACACTTACCAGTAGGAATTTGCCTCCTGTTTATCTTTTTGTTCATGGTGTTGAGAATCTCTTATTTTCCAAACTGATTCTTGTGACATTTTATGCTATTCTTTCTGTGCAAGGCTGGCATCTCATATTCCTGGCATGCCCTTGGCAATGATACTAGTTGATAAATCGGCTCAGCATCTCTAGTGGGTTCCCTAAGGTTTCTTGGTGTCTTGTGGCTGCTAAAATGTACTGCACTTGATTCTTCTGGCAAGTTTCATTATGCTCCCTCAGTCGTCTGTTCTCACCCTGCTTCAGCAACTTCACCTGTTGGGAAAATGGCCTCTCTTTCAGCTAGGATTTGCAGTGATTCAGCAAGTACTTCAGTCAGGCATTTTACCATCAAGATTTCATGTGCATTAATTCTTCTATTGTCGTACTGTTCGCTGCAGTTCTCATTACTTCTGGATGCTAAGGAAAATCATGTGTCAGATCCTTAGGAATCATCCAGCCTGAGAAAATTATGATAATGCATTTGAGTGTTTGAGTTTTGAATCTAAAGCATTTTAGTACATGGGTAGATTAGTTCTTTCTGTAGCTGCAGGAAACTGTCAAAAAACAAAAGAAGATAGGGCTTATGGATCTCTCTCTCTCTCTCTCTCTCTCTCTCTCTCTCTCTCTCTCTCTGTGTGTGTGTGTGTGTGTGTGTGTGTATGTGTGTGTGTGTGTGTGTGTGTGTGTGTACTCATGTATGAGTATTGGAAAGCATGATTAGTTTTAGATAAAGTAGTTTGAATTTGTGACATACTAAATTGTACCTTCTCTTCAATTTAGAAACTATTCAATTATCTTGCAACTTATGCCAAGAACAAATATACCCATATACACAAGAATTTTCTAGTATGCTTGTGCATTTTTTTGCTATATTTTCAGCATTTGCGTATTTCTGTACCACAGAGATCTTTTCAAAGGCCTAACCTAGTAGTCAAATCACAATCTACTTTTCTCATGGATTCATCACTTAGTTAAACTTGTGCCCTAAATCCCTGTCACATTCTATTTTTCACAATCTAGTAAGACTTCAAAGAAACTCCAATTTTTCTCCTATTGTTTCTTCATTCAGAAAAAAAAAAAATTCTAAGCCTGCATTTCTTCTGGGAAGTTTTAAGCTGAGCCATTTACAAACAATCTCATTCAAACCCCTGTTCAGAAATGTCCTCAGTTTCCTAGATTTTAGTGGTCCACACTCTAAATTCCAACTGAGCAGTTCTCTGTAATACTAACATTTCATAGTTTTCTATTGTCTGTTTATACCAGTCTTGCTGCCTGGAGATTGGAAGCTCAAGGCCACCAGATCCCACTTCACCCTTTGTGGTCTTGATGTCAAGCAAAGGTTCTGACAGATAGAAAACATTCCATAAACAATGGGATAATGACTGTGGACTTGCTATTTTATGGGCCCTGATTCTTTTTGTCTTTCAAAATATGGTGGATTTCTTTTATTAATATTCCACTGAACCTAATTCAATAGTCTGATTAAAATATGAAAAGCTTCATCTAATTTACTTTTAATTAGTTTTTAAAGTACATGCATTTATGCATGTCTGTTTGTGGGTATACAAGTGGAAGCAGCCACAGAGGCAGAGGCAAGAATTCAATTCCCTGGATCTGTGCTTATAGGTGTCTGTGAGCTGGTAAACATGGGTTCTTTGAACAGAACTCAGGGATACTAAATGTTCTTAACAGTAAAGTCATAGCTCCAGCCCTGAAAAAATGTTCTATCAAATTAATTTCTCTAATAGGTGGAAGGACAGTTGAGAGGGGAAAACAGTTTTAAACAACCTTGGTGACTGTGGGCTTCCTTTGTTATGTTGTAAGTTATACAACATATCTGAGGTGAAGCCTGTAGTTTACCCAAATCATTGATGCTTGAAGCCTAAAGCAGTACTTGTTCACTATAATGAAATACTTGCAGTGCATCTGCTTTGTTGGAAGTGTGTGTGTAGGCACGGGAAATTTTCCCACATCGTTACTAGACAGAGGAGAAGAAAATCACTGTGAATGGAGTACTACTCAGCAGTTAAAAAAAATGGTATCATGAAATTTGCAAGCAAATGGATGGATCTAGAAAATATCATCTTGAGTGAGGTAACCCAGACTCAGAAAGACAAATATAGTATGTACTCACTCATAAGTACACACTAATTGGGAGGGAAGTGATGGTCAGACTGCAACCCACAACTCCAGAGAGGTTAGCTAACAGGAAAAGACCCTAGGAGGGACACATGGATAATCCTGTGAAGGAGAAGTGGATGAGATCTACATGAGTGGACTGGGTGTGGAGGGGTGCAGAGGGTGAGGAGTGGGGGATGAGAACATAGGAAAATGGGTGGGTCAAGCTGGAACAGGGACAGAGTGGGAGGGCAGAGAGGAAGATACCATGATAAATGAGGGCATCATGGGAATAGGAAGAGACGGGACCCTAGGGAGGCTCTCAGGAACCCACAAGGTTGACCCTACCTTGGACTGCTGGTAGTGGTCCAGAGGGTACCTGAACCAGTCTACTCTGGTGACTGGTCTAGTAAATAACCTAACTGTTATCATAGAGCCTTTGTCCAGTGACTGATGGAGGCAGATACAGAGATTCATGTCTAGGCACCAGACTGAGCTCCGGGAATCTAATTGATGAGAGAGAGGAGAGATACCTACCACAGGCGAGGGACATTAGGATCATGATCGGAGGACATGCAGAGATGATCAGCCACACTAGTAGAAGCCCATGAACTGTCGACTGGTGGCTGTGGAGCCCCCATGGAACTGGGCTAGGCCCTCTGGATACAGAAGACAATTGTTTGGCTTGAACTGTTTCGGGGCCACCCAG
The DNA here is from genome assembly GCF_903995425.1 of Onychomys torridus. Lineage (NCBI taxonomy): Eukaryota > Metazoa > Chordata > Mammalia > Rodentia > Cricetidae > Onychomys > Onychomys torridus. The sequence goes on along the minus strand of NC_050451.1, from coordinate 76,176,141 downwards.
GCAGGGGTATCAGGATCTGTCTCTGATCTATGGGCAGGCTTCTGGAATCTGGTGCCTGTGGTGTGACACCTTACATAGCCTTGGTGCAGTGGGAAGGGGCTTAGACCTGCCTAGACTCAGTGTGCTGGGCTCTTCTGACTCCCCATGGGAGACTTCAGTTTGGGGGATTTGGGGATGTGGAGTGGCTTGGGAAGGAGGACTGGAGGTTGGGAGGGGGAGGGGATTAGTGGATAATATGTGGAGTGAGTAGAAAATTTCTTTTCTTTTCTTTTTTTTTTTTGAAGATTTATTTATTTATTATGTATAGTGTTCTGTCTGGAAGCATGCCTACACACCAGAAGAAGGCACCAAATTTCATTATAGATGGTTGTGAGCCACCATGTGGTTGCTGGGAATTGAACTCAGGACCTCTGGGAGAGCAGCCAGTGCTCTTAACCTCTGAGCCATCTCTCCAGCCCCCCAAATTTCTTAATAAAGAAAAATTTAAAAAAACCTGAAAACCCCAAACTACAGAAACTATCTCTCTGAACCCAAAATCTTCTGGTTCTCCCCAAAAAAAACCACTCAATTAGATTGCTTAAGAACAAAGCCTTGCAGGACTTTTACTAAACATGCCTTCTCCCTAGCTCTGCAACAAACTGGAAACTGTACTGCTGGAGATGTCTTTCTGTATGCTGTCAATGTATAGTGCTCTGATTTCCTTGATAAATAAAATGTTGATTGGCCAGTAGCCAGGCAGGAAGTATAGTATAAATGGGATAAGCAAAGAGGAGAATTCTGGGAAGAGGAAGGCTGAGTCAGGAATGGCCAGCCAGACACAGAAGAAGCAAGATGTGAAAGAACTGAGAAAAGGTACCAAGCCATGTGGCTAAACGTAAAGAAGAATTATGGGTTAATTTAAGTGTAAGAGCTAGTCAGTAGTTAGCCTGAGCTAATGCCCAAGCAGTTTTAATTAAAAAAAAAAAAAAAAAAGTCAGGCAGTGGTAGCACACACCCTTAATCCTGTCACTTGGCAGCCAGGATCCATGTGTTCAAGGCCACAATGGAAACAGAGCCAGGTATGGTGGCACATGCCTTATAGTTAACTATAGAGGTCTGGAGGGCTGTATAGATAGATAGGAAGCAACAGAGCTCTGTAAGGGAAGGAAGTGATGTAGCTGAACAAAGAGAGCAAACCAGAGGGCAGAACAGCAAGGCATGCAGACAAGGGTAGACAAGAAGTATCTCATATTTGGAAGCTGCAGAGTTCATGAGGGAAATTTGGCTGGCGGATTTCCCTATTTCCCTGATCTCTCTAAGGCTTTCACCCCTATATTTGGCTCCATCTTTTTTATTTAAAAAGACTATTCAGAAACTTGCCTCCAGTTTTAAGGTTATAATTGCTTCATGTGAGCTTCCTATATTGCTTAATTGCATTTTTCCTGGGTAAAGAAGGTGAAAATTCCCTTTTCAAAAAATGCTATTGAAGTTTTTGCTTAATTCATATACACTTTAGCATAATTAACCATACATTCATAGTTGAAACAATACACAATTGCATAAAATATTTTCACTTTCCTAAAAGAATTCAGGGGTGAATTTTGATAGACATGATAGAAAATTTAAATCAGTCTAATACCTGCGTGACAAAAATATTGTGTGTCGTGTATTTGAGGCATGGATATCTCTTTGTTTTAGAGCTGTCCTACTATGGTCAATGTGTAGGATAATATTGATATGAATTATAATCCAGTTATGTACCCAATAAAAGAATTGATTAGTTTATGAAGTGTGTGTGTGTGTGTGTGTGTGTGTGTGTGTGTGTGTGTGTGTATGGGTGTGTCCATGACTTCAGGTTCACAAATGCTGCAGTAAAGGTGTAGAAGTCAGATGCAAAACCACTCAATAGGCAGGGATTTAATTCCTTCCTCACTGGATCACAGTAATTTCTCTGTGGACAATTGTTCCTTGTGCCATGGCAAACAAGGATGTTTTATCACCCAGACAGGCATTGAGTGCATTTTATACATGGATTTTAGTATGTTTTTCTTTAGATTATTTATGTGCATTTAAGCTGCATTACAATAGGAGACTATAATCTATATTCTACACTCTCTCCTCAGCTTCAGCATGGGACATGAACACCATCACAGCCCTTGGTAACAGCACAGGTCACAGGTATCAACAGGGGCTCCAGTGGCAACAAGGACCACGAGCATCAACATAACACAACAGTACCATGGACACCAACATGACTTCAAGTGGCACCACAGGCCACTCACGTCAACATGGTCCAAGGCAGCAGCATGGCTCAGGGACATTAATATGTCCTCTGTTAGCAGCACAGGGCATGTACATTTGTATTTTAAGTAGAAACAAAGACACTAAAATATTCTTCAAAACTTACCATAATGGTAGTGCTCTAAAGTCTCTAGCTAACTATGGAAAACCGGTTAAATGATTTCTTTATTAGTAACACATTACCAATTAGTGATACTTTCTTCCTTTATCTTTTTTTCTTTATTATTATTATTATTATTATTATTATTATTATTATTATTATTATATTTGTGTTTTAATTTTACACATCAGCCATGAGTTCCCCTGTCCTCCCCCCTCCTGCCCCCACCCCCACCTTCCTCCCATCCCTTCCCCTCCATTCCCATCTCCTCCAGGGCCAAGACTCCCCTAGGGATTCATTTAATCCTGGTGGATTCAGTACAGGCAGGTCCAGTCCCCTCCTTCCAGGCTGAGCAAAGTGTCCCCACATAAGCCCCAGGTTCCAAACAGCCAGCTCATGCACTAAGGACAGGTCCTGGTCCCACAGAGTGGGAACCTCCCAAACAGTTCAAGCTATTCAATTGTATCACTTATCCAGAGGGCTTGATCAAGCTAGGGGCTCCACAGCCATTGGTTGATAATTCATATGCTTCCATTGGTTTGGCTATTTGTCCCTGTGATTTTTGCAATCTTGTTCTCAACAATTCATGCTCTTACAGTCCCTCCTCTTTCTCGACAATTGGATAGCTGGAGCTCCACCTGGGGCATGGCTGAGGATCTCTGCATCCACTTCCATCAGTTATTGGATGAGAGTTCCAGCACGACTGTTAGGGTGTTTGGCCATCTGATGACCAGACTAGGTCAGATCAGGCTTTATCTCGAACATTGCCAGCAGTCTACAGAGTATGTATTGTTGTGGATTTCTGGGGACCTCTTCAGTACTGCCTATTCCTGTTCTCATGTGGTCTTCATTTATCATGGTCTGTTATTCTTGTTCTCCATTTCTGTTCTTGATCCAGCTGGGATCTCCTGCTCCCCTAAGCTCTCTTTCCCTCAAACCTTGCCCTTCATTACCCACACTCATGTCCAGGCTGTTCATGTAGATATCATCCATTTCTCTGACTTTGGGTGATCCCTGTGTCTTTCTTAGGGTCCCATTTTCTAGGCAGCCTCCCTGAAGTTGTGAGTAGCAGTCTAGTCATCTTAGTTTTACATCTAGTATCCTCCTATGAGTGTGTATATACCATGTTTGTCTTTCTGAGTAGGGGTTACCTCACTCAGGATGATTTTTTCTAGATCCATAAATTTGCCAGCAAACCTCATGATGTCATTATTTTTCTCTGCTGAGTAGTACTCCATTGTGTATATGTACCATATTTTCTTTATCCATTCTTCAGTTGAAGGGCATCTAGGTTGTTTCCAGATTCTGGCTATTACAAACAATGCTAATATGAACATAGCTGAGCAAATGGCCTTGTGGTATGATTGAGCATTCCTTGGGTATATGCCCAAGAATGCTACAGCTGGGTCTTGGGGGAGATGGATTCCCAATTTTTTAGGAAGCACCATATTGATTTCCAACGAGGCTGTACAAGCTTACATTCCCCCCAGCAGAGGAGGAGAGTTCCCCTTGCTCCACATCCTCTCCAACATAAGCTGTCTTCTGTGTTTTTTATCTTAGCCACTCTGACAGGTGTAAGGTGGTATCTCAGAGTCGTTTTGATTTGCATTTCCCAGATAATTAGGGATGTTGAGCAATTCCTTAAATTTCTTTCAGCAATTTGAGCTTCCTCTGTTGAGAATTCTCTGTTTAGCTCTATGGCCCATTCCTTAATTGGACTGTTGGGCATTTTGTTGTCTAATTTCTTGAGTTCTTTATATGTTCTGGATATCAGCCCTCTGTCAGATGTGGGGTTGGTGAAGGCCTTTTCCCATTCCTTAGGCAGTCGCTTTGTCTTGTTGACCACGTGCTTTGCTCTACAAAAGCTTCTCAGTTTCAACAGGTCCCATTGATTGATTGTTTCTCTCAGTGTCTGTGCTACTGGTGTTATATTTAGAAAGTGATCTCCGGTGCCAATGCATTCAAGACTACTTCCTACTTTCTCTTCTATCAGGTTCAGAGTAACTGGATTTATGTTGAGGTCTTTGATTCACTTGGACTTAAGTTTTGTGCATGGTGACAGATATGCATCTATTTGCAACCTTCTACACAGTGACATCTAATTATGCCAGCACTATTTGTTGAAGATGCTTTCTTTTTTCCATTGTACATTTTTGGCTTCTTTGTCAAAAATTACATGTTCATAGGTGTGCGGGTTAATGTCAGGGTCTTCAATTTGATTCCATTGGTCCACATGTCAGTTTTTATGCCAGTACCAAGCTGTTTTTATTATGGTAGCTCTATAGTAGAGCTTGAGGTCGGGGATTATGATGCCTCCAGAGGTTGTTTTATTGAACAGGATTATTTTGGCTATCCTGAGTTTTTTGTTTTTCCATATGAAGTTTAATATTATTCTTTCCAGATCTGTGAAGAATTGTGTTGACAATTTGATGGGAATTGCATTGAATCTGTAGATTGCTTTTGGTAAGATTGTCATTTTTACTATGTTAATCCTACCTATCCATGAGCATGAGAGGTCTTTCCATTTTCTGACATCTTCTTCAATTTCTTTTTCAAGAACTTAAAGTTCTTGCCATATAGGTCCTTCACATGCTTAGTTAAAGTAACCCCAAGGTATTTTATATCATTTGTGGCTATTGTAAAGGGTGATATATCTCTGATTTCCTTCTCAGCCTGTTTGTCTATTGTATATGGGAGGGCTACTGATTTTTTTGATTTGATCTTGTATCCTGCTATGTTGCTGAAGATTTTTATTAGCTGTTTCAGTTCCTTGGTTGAATTTTTGGGGTCATTCATGTATACTATCATGTCATCTGCAAATAGGGAAAGCCTGACTTCTTCCTTTCCAATTTGTATCCACTTAATCTATTTGCTCTGGCTAGAACTTCAAGTACTATATTGAATAAGTATGGGGAGAGGGGACAGCCTTGCCTTGTTCCTGAGTTTAGTGGTATTGCTTTGAGTTTCTCTCCATTTAATTTGATGTTGGCTGTTGGCTTGCTATAGATTGCCTTTATTATGTTTAGGTATGTTCCCTGTATTCCTCATCACTCCAAGATCGTTAGCATGAAGGGATGTTAGATTTTATCAAATGCCTTTTCTGTATCTAGTAAGATGATCATGTGGTTTTTTTCCTTGAGTTTGTTTATATGGTGTATTACATTGAGGGACTTTTGTATGTTGAACCACCCTTGCATCCCTGTGATGAAGCCTACTTGATCATGGTGGATAATTGTTTTGATGTGTTCTTGGAGTCTGTTTGAGTATTTTTGCATCAATGTTCATGAGGGAGATTGGTCTGTAGTTCTCTTTCTTTGTTGCTTCTTTGTTTGGTTTAGGAATCAGGGTAATTGTAGCCTCATAGAAGGAGTTTGATAATATACCTTCTGCTTCAATTGTGTGGAACAATTTAAAGAGTATTGGTAGTAAGTCTTCTCTGAAGATCTGGTAGAATTCTGCAGTGAAACCATCTGGTCCTGGGCTTTTTTTTGGTTGGGAGACTTTTAATGACTGATTCTATTTCCTTAGGGGTTATTGGACTATTTAAATGGTTTATCTGGTCTTGATTTAACATAGGTATGTGGTACCTATCCAGAAAATTATCCATTTCTTTTAGATTTTCCAGTTTTGTAGAGTAGAGGTTTTTGAAGTATGACCTCATGATTCTCTGGATTTCCTCACTGTCTGTTGTTATGTCCCCCTTTTCATTTCTGATTTTGTTAATTCTTCCTTTATCTCAATCATCTCAGATGGTGTGCCAAATGAAGCTTTTGTTAACTTGTAGAGAACCATACCAAGATAACACCTCATGTAAAAGAGAAGGTGTAGGCTATGCATTTTGAAGCTATTTACTATTTTTTGCATTTTTGGTTCTATAAAACACATGTTCCTAAGGTTTAATTGAGTGCTAAAATTTTAAGGTAGCCCTATGCACCTGCAAGTATTATCTAAAATCTATACAATTTATAATTTACCTATCTTTGTTTCTGGGAATGTCAATACTTTCCTTTAGTACAACTAAATTTTAGTTTCTTTTTCTCTATAAATCAACCAATATTCTTGGATTGTCAAATCATCTTTTGTTTATAGAAATGGGTTTTCTGACAAAAATTCACAAATATAAATATGACCAAGATTTCAAAATTGCTGAGTAGAGAAATCTCTAGATATGGTTTTGTCATATTTAATATCTCAATTCTTTCAGTCTGATAATAGGTTAAGGAACAAAGCATTATAACCCCATTGACAGTGTTAATGTTTTAGTGTTTATCCTGAGAATTGGCATATCACAACCACCAACATACTGTGAAAGTACAACTTGACATGGAAATAAAGTCATATGTGCACAGTTTGGCTTTCAGAATACTCATTTCTATTTTATTGAAATCTTCATTTTACGCCATGTGGCATGGACACAACTATTTCCATTATATAGTAGGCTGACCTTGTCTCCTTTAGGGATATGAGTCTTTCATATGGAGCCTTAATCTATTTACTTAGTTTTTTGTTTTATTATAGTAAACTCTTAACATATTCCAAAATAACCTTTATTCAGTTCTTTCATACTTTATACTCAAGATAAAACTGTGAGTTAGACATCACCAGTCTTTCTTCTCCCTTTTCTCCTATTTAAGTTTGTACTTGGTACCTGTTTGGGGGCCATATGGGAAGTTGCAACTATAAGGGAAAAACATGTTAGAATCCAGAATGCGTATTGGTTTTAAATGTAAACATGTAACTACTACCATAGAACCTCCTGTGTAAGATAGGAAAACCCTTCACTGATTGTGCCAGGATTGTAGATTGTTCCATTCTAAGACTCAGCTCTGGGCTATTAGGATGCCAGTAAATATCATACAGCATAGGTTGCTCCTTTCCCAAATCCAATATTCTTGACTACAAACAATCAAAATCCAAGATCCTTCTTCTGTTCATGATGCTTACATTTTACAAATGCTGAACATTAATTTGTGAATGTAAATGATGTTCCTTTTGGAGGATATCTTTGGGGTTCCAGAGATTAGATGTCTCTGTAGTCATAGCTTGGATGCTCACTGGTCCACGATGTCCTCTACTCCACAGGCCCCTTTGGATCAGTGAGCTTTTTCAGATCCTTCCTATCCTAGCTTAATTTCTGTTGCTGCGCTTTAGAATGATTTCCTGGAAGCAGTGTTATTTAAAAAAACAACTCATAATCATTTACTTGTGCAATAACATTTTTATTGATCTTTTCGTTTTGTTTTTATTTATTTATTTATTTTATTATTATTATTATGAGTTTTAATTTTATACATCACCCATGGGTTCCCCTGTCCTCCCCTCTCCCGCTCCCACCTGCACCTTCTCCCCAGCCCCTCCCCTCCATTCCCATGTCCTCCAGGATCAAGACACCCCTGGGGATTCATTTAAACCTGGTGGATTCAGTACAGGCAAGTCCAGTCCCCTCCTTCCAGGCTGAGCAAAGTGTCCCTGTGTAAGCCCAAGGTTCCAAACAGCCAGCTCATGCACTAAGGACAGGTCCTGGTCCCACAGACTGGATGCCTCCCAAACAGATCAAGCTATTCAATTGTCTCACTTATCCAGAGGGCCTGATCTAGCTGGGGGCTCCACAGCCATTGGTTCATAATTCATGTGCTTCCATTCATTTGGCTATTTGTCCCTGTGCTTTTTGCAATCTTGGATTCAACAATTCACGCTCTTCCAGTCCCTCCTCTTTCTCAACAGTTGGACACCTGGAGCTCCACCTGGGGTCTGGCTGAGGATCTCTGCATCCACTTCCATCAGTTATTGGATGAGAGTTCCAAGATGACTGTTAAGGTGTTTAGTCATCTAATCACCAGACTAGGTCAGATCAGGCTTTCTCTCGACCATTGCCAGCAGTCTACAGAGGATATATCATTGTGGATTTCTGGGGACCTCTTCAGGACTCTGCCTATTCCTGTTCTCATGTGGTCTTTATTTATCATGGTCTGTTATTCCTTGTTCTCCATTTCTGTTCCTAATCCAGCTGGGATCTCCTGCTCCCCTAAGCTTTCTTTCCCTCAAATCTTGCCCTTCATTACTCCCACTGTCATCCAGGTTGTTGTTCATGTAGATCTCATCCATTTCTCTGTCATTGGGTGATCCCTGGGTCTTTCCTAGGGTCCCTTTTTCTAGGTAGCCTCCCTGGAGTTGTATAGCAGTCTAGTCATCTTTGTTTTACATCTAATATCCTCCTATGAGTGAGTACATACCATGTTTGTCATTCTGAGTCTGGGTTACCTCACTCAGGATGATTTTTTCTAGATCCATCCATTTGCCTGCAAACCTCATGATGTCATTGTTTTTCTCTGCTGAGTAGTACTCCATTGTGTATATGTACCATATTTTATTTCTCCATTCTTCAGTTGTAGGGCATCTAGGTTGTTTCCAGATTCTGGCTATTACAAATATGGTGCTTCCTTAGAAAATTGGGAATCCATCTCCCCCAAGACCCAGCTGTAGCATTCTTGGGCATATACCCAATGAATGCTCAATCATACCACAAGGGCATTTGCTCAGCTATGTTCATATCAGCTTTGTTTGTGCAATATTTTAAGGAAAAATTCTAAACTAAAAACACTTGCATAAAAACTCATTTTCATAAATATTACTTGTATTATCTACTTTATGGGTGAGAAGGAAACTTAATATGTGATATTAACTTAGAAAGCTTATGCTGTATAGAAAATATAAAACATAGTCATCTATTTTCATATCAAATTGTGTGAAAAAGTATGTAATCATACTTAGCTTATACTATAATTACACTAAATTCTCATAAAACCATGGTGATGTCCACAAGATTATATACAGAAGAGAGAGTTTATTGACATATAAAGTAGGGGCTGGGGATTTAGCTCAGTGGTAGAGCGCTTGCCTAGCAAGCACAAGGCCCTGGGTTCGGTCCTCAGCTCTGGAAAAAAAAAAAGACATAGAAAGTAAAGAAACCACACTTTCCCTGTGTGTACATTTTAATACTAGTATACTTATAGACTGTGTTTATAAGTTTGAAAAAGTTATGAGAGGTACACCTCCAATCACTTTTGTATCACTACTAGAAGCATATATCAAGAGGTAACTTTTGCCATACCAGGATGATAACAACACACAACAAATAAGAGATAAAGTATGAAAAATACTATGAAAATATTGAGATTATAAAATATTCTAACAACTATTTCATAATCTCTAAAATCAATCAAAATAGCACCCAAATCAAAGATGATTTTCTATTTAAATTAGTCATTTAATGTTATAGTCTTTAAAATTTATATTAGGTAAATGTAGGATATTATTATAGATATGGTATCCAAAAATATTTGTGTCATATTCTATGTTACATGAAACATATAATATATAAAACATGTTTATGAAACTGGCATTCAAAAGTTAAAATGTCAAATTTGACATATTACATTAAATAATGGAAATAATTATATCTGGAATCAGTAACTCAGTTCAATTTAAGGAATATTTCTAACAGAGAAATGATTTCTCCATATCTTTGTGCTCCTTAATTAACAAGGCTGACATATCCAATCCTAATATAAAATAACATTATGATAGTCTCTTCAGAAATGCAAAAGCTTATTTCATTATTTCGCTCATTCCTGGACATATTTGTTAACATAAGCACAATTAGAGACAGAGAAAACTTGAAGCATGACAAGTAAATGGTTGAAAATATTCTGTGAAAGATTAAGGTTTTATCTTTGTAGGACTTGGTAATTTATTGTCTGCTTAATTGAAGATTATTTCAAAGTCTGTTTAATGAATACAAAATTATTTCATTTTCTCCTGTGATGAGAAACTTATACTAACTCTTATAGTATGTTCAGAGTCATCTTCTTTTATTTCAAGGGCATTTTTGACATCTCTACAATTCGTTTTTTCATTGTAATTTCATGCTGGTGAAGTATGAAGGATTGTCTGTGTCAATAATTGTCTATTCAGGCTCCAAGACAAAGCTTTAATAATCACTTCCAAGACATCTTATTTTAACTGAGAATACCAGTCTAGTTTTAATTAATATTTTTATTAAAATATAACAACATTACTCCCCCCTTTTCCCTTTTTCTCCTCCAGTCCCTCCTATGTACCCACCTTGTTCTCTCTGATAATCTTGAATTGTTGACACATTATTTGTTTCCTTAGTAAGATATAAGGAAAGTATTCTCTATGTTTAACGACATTTATTATTATTATTACTCTTAAGAAAATTAGATTTACAAAGGAAATTATCATATCATATTGACACATTTACTCTGCTTTGTAAAATTCTGCAGCTAGACCCAAACTGATTATTTTAGTGGCAGAAGATGAAACTGTACAATCCCTACCTGTAAGTACAGAAACAATAAAAGATTTATTTCTCAAATGTTATTACTGTTTGGTCCAGAATTTTATTAGCATCAAAGATATCATCCTTCTAACTAAGAGGAGCATCTTTTGATGTTCTAGGATATCTTAAAAATCATGTACATGCCCAGAAGACTTCGGCCAAGCAGGCTCAGGCCACACAAACCAGAATGAGGAGTGACCTGCCTGCCAGCAGAATTTTACCTCTCCCTGCATTCTGTCTTCCAGGACATTTCTCCAGGCCAACACCATCCCAGATCCTGCCTAGCTCTGCTGTTGTTGGGCCCCCACCTCTGTTCCCAGTGGACTTCCACCACTGAGGCACAAAACACACCTGCCAGAACTGGTGAGTGACTGCTTGCCATAATAACTGCACCCCTCCCTGGATTTTGGCCCCAATGACCCTTCACCAAGCCCATGCAATTGAACCTAGTCCCCAGACACGTTTGTGGACTCTACCCCCTACCCCAGAAGACTTGCACTAAGCAGGCCCGGCTACAAAGCCAAAACTGGTGAGTGACCTGCTTGCCAGTAGAACTATCCCCCTCCCTGGATTCTGTCCCTCATGACCCTTACCCAGGCCAACACCATCCCAGCTCATCCCTGGCCCAGATTCTGGAGAGATCAGTGATAAAAGGAACACACTGAAATATAATCAAAACATCATACAGCAAGCAACATCAAATTAAATGGAGAGAAACTCAAAGGAATTCCACTACAATCAAGAACAAGACAAGACTATCTACTCTCCTGATATCTATTCAATATAGTACTTGAAATTCTGGCTAGAGCAATAAGACAAATTAAGGAGATCAAGAAATTACAAATTTGAAAAGGAGTCAAAGTATCTGTATTTGCAGATAAAATACATAAGTAACCACAAAAATTCCACCAGGGAACTCCTACACTGGAAACACATCTTTAGTGAAGTGGCTAGATACAAGATTAACTAAAAAAAAATCAGTAGACCTCTTATACATAAGTGAGGAAAAGGCTGAGGAAGAAATCAGGGAAACAACACCTTTCACAATAGCTACAAACAATACAAAATATCTTGGGGTGATACTAACCAAGCAACTAAAAGACCTGTATTACAAGAACATCAAGTCTTAAAGAAAAAAATTGGAGAAGCTATCAAGAGATAGAAAGATCTCCCATGCTCATGGATCAGTAGGATCAACATAGTAAAAATGGGTATTTACCAAAAGTAATATACTGATTCAATGGAACCCCCATCAATATTCCAACAAAATTCTTTATAGAACTTGAAAGAATAATACTCAACTTTATATAAGAAAACAAAAAAAACAAGAATAGCCAAAACAATTCTTTACAATAAAGAAACTTCTAGAGATATCATCATCCCTGATCTCAGTCTCTGCTATTGAACTATAGCAATAAAAAACAGCTTGGTATTGGCATAAAAACAGACACATTGATCAATGGAATTAATCAAAGACTCAGACATATATTCACATACCTATGGACACTTGATTTTTGACAAAGAAGCCAAAATTACGTGACAGAGAAAAGAAAGTATCTTCAACAGATGGTACTGGCATAAGTGGATGTTGGCATGTAGAAGAATACAAATAGATGTATATCTACTGCCCTGAACAAAATCAAGTCTAAGTAGATCAAAGACCTCAACAGAAATCTAGTTACAGAGAACCTGATAGAAGAGAAAATGAGAAATAGCCTTGAATGCATTGGCACAGGAGACTACTTCCTGAATATAAGACCAGTAGCTCAGACACTGAGATCAACAATTAATAAACAGCACCTCATGAAACTGAAAAGCTTCTCTAAGGCAAAGGATACTGTCAATAGGATAAAAGGGAAACCTATAGAATAGGGAAAGATCTTCACCAACCCCACATCTGACAGAGGACTGATCTACAAAATATATAAAGAACTCAAGAAACTAGATGTCAAAAAATAATAATCCAATTAAAAAATAAGCTACATACCTAAATAGAGAATTCTCAACTAAAGAATCTCAAATTGCAGAGAAACACTTAAATAAATATTCAGCATCCTGTAGCCATCAGAGAAGTGCAAATCAAATGACTCTAAGACTCCACCTTAACTCCTGTCAGAAGGTGGCAAAGATCAAAACAGAAATGACAGCTTATGCTGGAAAGGATGTGGAGCAAGGGGAACACTCCTCCATTGCTGATGGGATTGCAAATGTACACAGCCACTTTGGAAATCAATATAGCAGTTTCTCAGAAAATTGGAAATTTATCTACTTCAAGACCCAGCTGTACCACTCTTGAGCATATACCCAAAGCATGCTCAATATCGAACCACAAGGACATTTGCTCAACTATAGCTCATAGAAGCTTTATTTGTAATAGCTAGAACCGGGAATACACTGGATGCCCCTCAACCAAGAAATGGATAAGGAAAATATGGTACATTTATACAATGGAGTATTACTGAGCTGTTAAAAACAATGACATCAAGAAATTTGAAAGCAAATGGATTGAACTAGAAGAGAAAATCATCCTGAGTGAGGTAACCCAGACACAAAAAGACAAACATAGTATGTACTCCTTTGTAAGTGGATATTAACTATAGAAGATAATGATGTTACAATCCACATCCCCAGAGAGTCTAGGTAACAATGAGGACCCAAAGAGGGAGGCACTGGGAAGGGAAATAAACAAACTCCTGGATGGACTGGGGGCAGGTGGGCATAAGAACTTGAGGGATCAGGTTGGGGGCATAGTTGGAGGAGGAGAGTTCTGAAAGAGATGACTGGAAAGTGGGGGTTGAGGTCAGGTAGAAACATGATACAAGGGAAACTTCTATGAATCTACACGGATGACCCCAGATAAGACTCCTAGCAATAGTGGATATGTAGCCTAAACTGGACATTTGGTGATCAGATTGGTGACTACCCCAAATGTCATCAGAGAAGCTTCATTCAATAACTGATGGAAACAGATGCAGATCCCCACAGCCAATCATTCAGCTGAGTCCAGGGAATCCTGCTGAGGAAAGGGAGGAAGGATTGCAGGAGCCAAAGAGGTCTAAGACATCACAAGAAAACCCATAGAACCAATTAATCTGGGCTCATAGGGGCTCACAGAGACTGAACCAACAACCAGGGACCCTTCATGGGACGACCTAAGCCCTCTACATAGGTGTGACAGTTGTGTACCTTGGACTATTTGTGGGACTCCTAACAATAGGAGCAGGAACTGTCCCTAATGCTTTGGCTGGCTCTTGGGAACCTATTCCTCATACTAGGTTGTCTTGCCCAGTCTAAATACAAGAAAAGGTGCTTAGTCTTACTGCAATTTGATATACCCATGGGAAACCTGCTGCTTTCTGAATAGAAACAGAGAAGGCTTGGATTGAGTGGGGAGAGGGGTGTGAAGGAAAGGTGGGGAGAGGGAATAGCAGAAAAAGAGGGAGGGGAAACTGTAGTTGGGATGTAAAATAAATTAAATTAAAAGATTGTGTACATAAATTAATACTTCTATAAGGAATACATGTTACTCATATAAAAAGATTTAACTGAAAAATAGCTACATGTAGAAACTTAAGTCAAAACTAACAAAAAAACTTGTTTTTTTCTATCAGAGCTAATGATTCTTATGTAAATGGTGCATTTAGTTTTCATGAGATCTTTAAACTTGCCACTTTTCTTTTAATTCTATGTTATTTTAATTTTTTTTTCATTTTCCCATTGGTCTCTATTCATTGTATATGTTACTGGGTTAATTGAGGGTATTTTCACATCTATGATGCCCTTTGAGCATATTTCGCCATATACACCCTTGACAAAGTCTTTTCCCTCTCTTGCCTTCTGTTAGTTCCTTTGTTCACTTCTATTTTACTTTCATGTGCTCTCACTTGATCTCATGTATTTATATAAAATCCAGGGTTGCAAATGAGATTAAACATGGTATTTTCCTTTCTGAGAATCATTTAATTTACCTAATATGATTATCTCCAACTGCATCCATTTTACTGAAAAAAAAAATGTAACTTCAGTTTTCTTTGTAATTGAAAGATATTCTAATTGTGTATGTAAACCTAATTTTCTTGTATATGCCACCAGACACCTAGGTGGTTTTTATGAGTTACTTATTGCGAATAGTGATGTAATAAAAATTGATGTGAAAATATCCCTATGATAGGTTCAATATCAAGAGACATTAGAAAAATGAAATTAAATATACAGAGAGACTCCATCTCACCCCAGTCAGAATGGCAGACATTTAGACAACAATACCAAATGCTTGTGAGAATGCGGAAAAGGAAGATTTTTACACACTGTTGGTGGGAGTTTAAACTAGTCAAGCCATTGGAGAAATCAGTAAAAATAGAACTACTGTTCTACTTGGCTGTACAATGTTTTGTCACTTTTTATTTCTTTTATTGAAAATAGTTTTTCTCTCACATAATATATCCTGATTATCACTTCCTTTACCCCTACTCCTCCAACTTTCTCCATACCTCCCTTTCCATGCTGATCCACTCTGTTGCTGTCTCTCATTAGAAAAAAGGCATTTAATGGATAATAATAAAATAAAATAAGATAGAAAAAAACCCTCATGTTGAAGTTAGATAAAACAAACAGAAAGAAAAGAGCCCATAACAAGGCACAAGAATTAGAGACCCCTTTCTTCACACACTCAATTAAACTAGAAACCTGAAAATATATACAAAGGACCTGGTGCAGACCCGTGCAGGCCCTATGCATGCTGCCTCAGTCTCTGAGTTCATATGAGCTTTGATCATGTTGATTTAGGGGACCTTTGTTTGCTTTATGTCCTTCATCCCCTGTGGCTCAAACATACTTTCCATCTCATCTTTTGTGGTGTTTCCTGAGCTTTTGGGGGAGAGATTTAAGGGAGACATCCAATTTAGGTCTGAGTGGTCCAAGGTCTCTCACTCTGTATAACATTTGGTTGTGTGTCTGTATTTGCTTCCATCTGCTGCAGACAGGGAGCTTCTATGATGATTCCAGAACAATGTACCAATCTAGGAGTACAGCAGAATATCATTAGGAATCATTTTATTGCTACATTTGTTTTTAAGACAGTAAGATTTGGTTTTATCCTCTGATCCTGTACAATCTAGTCTCAGGTTCTTGGTCACTCCAGTAGTATCTGCTATGGGTTACATCTCACGGAGTATTCTTAAGTCAAATCAGATATTGGTGGGTTGCTCCCATAAGCTCTGTGCCACCATTGCACTAGTATATCCTACAGGCAGAAATGCATTGTAGGTGACAGGACTTGTGGCTTGTGTGGTATTTATTCTCTCTTTTAGCAAGGGAAAGTACCTTCTTATACTAAAGATTCTTGCACAAAGTGGTGATGGTTCTATGTAGGTACTAGGTTGACTTCTTCATGTTCAATGTGTTTTGTAAATATTTTCTTCAGGAAAAGTACCTTGCTATCAGTTTGTAGAGAGCAATGTATAGTGTTAGCAATAGTCTGGAGCTGGAGATTGTTGTTTGAGGATCCAAAAGAAAGCATCTTCAACAAATGGTGCTGGATGTCAACATGTAGAAGGCTGCAAATAGATCCATATCTGTCACCGTGCACAAAACTTAAGTCCAAGTGGATCAAAGACCTCAACATAAATCCAGTTACTCTGAACCTGATAGAAGAGAAAGTAGGAAGTAGTTTTGAACGCATTGGCACAGGAGATTGCTTCCTAAATATAACACCAGTAGCACAGACACTGAGAGAAACAATCAATCAATGGGACCTGTTGAAACTGAGAAGCTTTTGTAGAGCAAAGGACACGGTCCAGTCAACAAGACAAAACGCCAGCCTAAAGAATGGGAAAAGGTCTTCACCAACCCCACATCTGACAGAGGGCTGATATCCAGATATATAAAGAACTCAAGCAATTAGACATCAAAATGTCCAACAGTCCAATTAAGGAATGGGCTATAGAACTAAACAGAGAATTCTCAACAGAGGAAGTTCAAATGGCTGAAAGACATTTAAGGACTTGCTCAACATCCCTAATCTTTAGGGAAATGCAAATCAAAATGACTCTGAGATACACCCATCAGAATGGCTAAAAACACTCAACCCCTTTAGCCAACAGCTCAATTAGATGGAACCCAACCCTGCTACTGAAAGCTTCATTTAGTAATAAGAAATGGAAAGTTGGGGCTCTGTCTCCTTCATTATTTGATGATTTCATTTAGATTACCTTCATATATATACATATTTTTGAAATCTTCTACTGTATTTTGTTCACATACTACCTTTCAATGGCTCCTAATTTTAGCTGTCTCTCCCCATATTCCCTCTTTTGTCAGCCCACCTCTCCCTTTTCCATTTGATCTTCTAGTTCCAGCTGCCTCCATGCATTCGTAATTCTCTATTCTATTTCTCTTTCTTAAGGAGATCTTGTTACTTTTTAAACACTGAAACCTCCTATCAATTTTGGATAACGTGTTGAAGGAAAAACAAAATGACAAATACAATTATGTTACTCTGATTACTTAAAAAAAAGAAATCTAAAATTGTCTTTGAGATTATGATTTAATTAAACCTTTTCTCCCTTTCCTTTCCTCTCTCCAAACCCACCTATATACTTCTTCTCACTTTCCTTCAGATTCACCGTCTTTTTCTTTTTTACTGATTGTTATTTCATACATATATGCATATACATATTCCTAAACGTAACATGTTCATTCCATATTATGCTACTTTTATGTATGCTTTCAGGGCTGATTGGCATTGAACAACCTATTGCTATGTTCTTCCTCAGTGAAGACCACCTCTACTGTTCCACCCTTCCTCAGTTGCCTATAGATTTTTGTGTAGGGTTCAGGCCTCATGCTTTTCTCTGTTCAGTCGGACATCTCCATTGATATTTTCTTTGTTCAGCTTGCATTTGAGTAGCTGTGTTGGTGAGATTCTTATTGTAGCTTCTGATATTACTGAAAGACACAATTTTCAGCAAACTCCATGATCCTCTGGCTCTTAGAATTTTTCTTCTCCTCTTCTGCAATGTTGCACTGTGGGTGCAGAAATGATCTGCAAATGTAATTACCTTTTAAAGATTCCTCTTGCTTAGGTATAAATTATATTTTAAAATAATGACACTTTGAAAAGTGATTTGTTGCAAACACTGATTAATATTATCGTTTTGTGGCTCATTTTTTTTTTTTTTTGAGTTTATTCTTAATTAGAATGTTTCTCTGTAGCAGGTCTTTCTTTGGAACACCAGCTCCCAAATAAAGACACAAAGACATTTTATTAATCATAAAAGTTTGGCCTTAGCTTACACCTACTCCCAACTACCTGTTTAACTTAAATTAACCTATTTACATTAATCTAAGTTTTGCCATATAGCTCGTTACCTCTTCCCAGCACAGTATGTCTGACTTCCTCCATATCTGCTGGCAAATCTCCTATGCCTCATATTCTTTCCCCGAGTTCCCATCTCTTCACGGAGTCCCACATATCTTCTCCAGCCTAGCTATTGGCTGTTATGCTCTTTATTAAACCAATCAGAAGGTGCCTTAGGTAGATGAGGTTAAACAGCAATACAACTTCAGACAGTGTACAAAGATTATCCCAAGATTTTTTCCTTCTCCTTTCCTCCCTCCAAACCTTCCCACGATACCCTTACCACTTTTCTTCAAATTTATGGCTTTTTATCATGAATTGTTATTGCATGCACATATGTATTTGTATATATTTATGTTTTCCTAAATATAATGTGTCAATATCATTTAATGTTACTTGTATGCATGTTTTCAGGTCTGACCATCTGGCATTGGGCAACCAATTAACTGATTACTGTGCTATTCTCTAGATAGGGCCCTTTCACCCACTACCAGATTCACTCAGTTTCCTGCAGTTCAGTTCTTTGTGTAGGATTGAGGCCTTAGAGGTTTTTTCCTTGTTAAGTTTGGCATGTTTTATGATTAATTTACAACTAATTTAGTTTGATTTTTCTCACTGGGGTTGCTCACTGGAGTTAGTATTTATCCACATTATTCTTCAGATCTGCCTTTGGAAAAACACTCCCTACTTTAACATATATAATAAATTGCTGTACTTGGATCTGGTGAAAAGTTCTTTAATAAACATTATTTGGGAAATAAAATAAAGAATAATAAATTGAAACCTTCTCATTCATAACATTAATTGAAAAATTAAGGAATATTTTGTATATGATATTTCCTCACTAAAATTATTTGCTTATTCTTCCCTTATAAAATTAGCATTCATATATCATGAAATGCAAAGCTGCCAAGGATATGACTTAATGTGGGAGACTATCAGGGACTGAAGAACATTAAGATGCTCAGTGCAACCTGTAGAACTTGAGGGTAAAGAAAAAACATAAACATCAGAAATGTCAAGTTTAGTGACAAAGAAGAAGAAAATCAGAGTAGATCCAAATGTCCAATTTTGAACCAAGAATTTGGTGGTCAAGATCTTGTCAATTTAAACCCCTGAAAGAAATGTAATGTCACCCAAACTAGAGGCAGAGGAAGTGTATGTCAATATGAAAGTAAGCATGTTGATGCACTGTCATAAATTTTTGTACTGTTTTCTAATCTCGCTAAAGGTCAGACGCATAAAACATGCTGTTTCGTTTTCCAAATATACAGCAAAAGGAAGAAGTTAAGGGCCAATGATTCAGCAAAGTTTTTTTTATTATTATTTTTATATTTAGTAATAAACACTGCTTTATTTCAAAGTTAGCATTGTTTTTAAGAAAAATATAACTTTCATAATGTTAAAAACAACAGGACTGTCCACATATGAGAAGAAAAATGATAACATCAATGAACATGACAAACTTGACTATGAAAGCACATGGTCCTCAACTTTATACAAAGATCTCTGGACAAGCAGGAGCTGTGGTCTTCTCCAGAGATAAGCCGGTTCTCTGAAAATGATAAAGCTCCTCTAGGGGTGTGGAGTTGATGAAATTCGAGTACCTCTGGAGTGTCTCTTTCTAGACAGAAGAAAGGAGTTCTGGGAGAGTTTGTCTTCCATTTGCAGTTCCTCAAGTACCTTCTTCAGAAAATAATCAATAGAGCTGCAGCAGAGAGTTTGAAACAGTGTGTTCCGAATGGCTTCATGGTCATGCACGTTTATATTCTGGGGTGACATGTTCTGGTAAAAACATGTTTGGTGGATAAAGCCTCTAGAATTCATCAGTTGTCAGCAGCAATTCATTTATGAATGAGGGAGGGATCGTGGGCTTCTCCCTATTCCGAGCTTGGATATTGATTTATCGTGCACGGGTCTTATGAAAGCAGTTGGGGTATTGGATGGGCAGTGAGAATGGCACCTGCGGCTTTGCAGCATCTCTACGTCTGATCATCTATTTCACATCAAAGCGAACAGCCCCCCAAGACCTCAGGACCACATCTTAGGTGCACACACAGTTGCTCAGGAAAAGCAGCAGCTTTCAAAATTAACTTTTTTCAAGCCACCATTTGCAATCAGGCTTTGTAGAAAGTAGGCATTTGTTTACACAGTTGACTCCAAGTGATGAATTGAGGCCAGTGCCTCAAGTACGACAGTTCATGGTTCTTTTTACAATCTTCCAGTTCTTCCTAGACATGTTTCTTTCAAGATCCTGTAAATATTTTGAAAATATTATGAAGAGCATGTATTTTATGAATAAATTATATACTGTGTTAATAACAATGTAAGGAAAAATGATTTAAAGCTGATTCAGTAAAGTTTAAGAGCACAAATTATTTCAAAGAGAATTAGTTAAACTAGAAAATTCATTTTTGATAAAAGGGAAATACTACATTATATAGGTGAATTCAATGTAGTCAGAAAAAAAACATAACTATTAAAATCACAGAAACACAAATATTCATAAAATAATGTGAAATAAAAAAGGTTAGTGGAAAACTTAAATTATAATTATCTCTGACAGGTTCTAGATAAGAACAAAACCAAACAATTCAGGTCATGTTTAAGTAGAATTCCCTAGGCTTTCTACTCTAATTCTGTTAATATTATTATTAAAGTTATCATTATTGTTGTTATTTCTGCTGATGTTTTACACAATGTTTTGTGCAAAAAATAAGATGAATATTAAAAAGTGGTTTAATTTACTGACAACCATTATTTAATGATTAACAAACATAGGCCAGAACATTAAGAACATAAATTGAACATATTCGTTCGCTTAGGCAAAAAAATAAAATTGCTGTAACTATGTATACACCCCAAATATGTGTATAAGGTTCCTAAAGTCATGCTTAAACTGTTGGTGACATATTTTAATTACTAGGTTAAAAACCCCAAAGAAATAATTTAAGATCAAATTTGCAGTATATCAATGATGGGACAAAGTCTATAAAAAGGAAACCAAGTTTATTTCAAAGCTAAAGTCATCCACAATTAGGTAAATTTATTATAACCCAAAGATCTTTCAATAAAACATTTTTCTAAATCCTCTTTGTATATCTACATGTACAAATTCATAAATACATGCCTATGATACTGCATAGAATTTTTGTTAGTGGGACAAATACCCAAAACAAACAGCTTCCAAGGTTGATTTTGGCTCTTCCTAGCAGAGGTGTCATTCCAAGGTCAGCTGGATCCAGTGCTTTGGAGCTGAGGTGAAGCAAAATTATGAGCATATAGCATCAATTCATGGTGAGCAGAAAGTAGACAAAATCAGATAGGAAGGCATCTGTAGCAAGGAAAGGCCCCAAGAACACCCTGCATATTTCAATAGGATCCAGAAAATCCAGAAAAGATCACAGACAAGAGAAAGAGCCATGGGAGCCAAAACATAAGCTGCAAAGTTTCTACAGAATGCTGGTCATCTATCCGAATCATGTGTATCTGCCTAGACTATTACCAGAGCTGAAACAAGCATTTTTCAAGTCTAAATTTTTCACGCATGTTTGATAGCAAATTGCAATACATTTTTGTTTGTTAATTAATATAACACTTCATTGATTCTTTTTATTTTGTCCTGACAAAATGTCAGTTAGAATTCTCTTTTGAACAGTTGATTGGGTATATATCACAATCAGTGATTCTCCAGAAGTAAATGTGCTAATTATCCAGTGACTGGATGGCAGATAACTGAAGACAGTGTCTGTGCTCCCAGAACCCACATAGTCATTCAAATTCAACTCACAAGAATCCAAGGAAACAGACCTGACTTAAGTTTTATTTGAGATATAGGAGCTGCCTTCAACAGTTTTACTTGCCATTATCTTCTTTGTGCATAGTTCTCTGTGTGGCCCTGCTTGTTAACCTTCCCTCATTTTGAGCTGTCAGTAAAAGAAAATTCTATCAAAATGTTATGTTCTACCACCAAAGGATCCTAAATCTTATAAAACATGAATGCAATGCTATCTTAGTTAAAGTACATTCTAAACTTCTGTAAAATGTATTCATTTAGGATGCATAGTGTGTGCTTTCCTCCAAGAATACCACCAATTTGTTATGCTTAGTGGTTTATCCATTTGATGAGATGCACATTTGAATAACTTCAAGATGGTTCAATACACATGTTACCTAACTGACAATTGGGTGTATTGGGTGATGTAGCAAATCTGCATTTCAATGTGAATTTGTTCTTGTCTCACAATTGTCTTTACAAAAAAATATAGTGAAGCACCCAAGTCTTATATATTTGGGAAGCACAATCATGGATGGAGAGATGAGTTTCAATGAAGCTGAAAGACAGTGAACATGAGAAGTAAAGATTCATCACAGAATGTGATTCAGCAACAAGTTGGGAGCCTATGTGAATATGTTCATATACTTTAATTTCAGCTGTTTCAAATCACATCTCTCCCAGGTTTCATGACATAAATCATATAAATTATGTAGTTCAGTGTGCCAAAACCTTTTCTGCTTTTTGTTTTTGTCAATGGACCTTAATATATGCTGTTCTAGTTTGAGACACGTAAATTATTTAATTACGGAGGATGGCTGCAAAATGTGAGGCTGGATTACTGCACGTAAAAGAGCTGCTCTCAAGATCCGTGCTTCTTCCTTCTTCCCTCATCAGCCCATGCTTAGCAGGGTGGAACCTCTCCAACTTCTTCGCAAGGAGAAACTTGTAACTTCATGCTTCCTTGAGCAAGAAAGAGAAAGTGCATTGCTTTCTGTTTCCAAGAGAATTGGGAGATTTAAAGAGTCCAAGATGTATGTGTGTGTGTGTGTGTGTGTGTGTGTGTGTGTGTGTGTGTGAATGTATAGGTGTGTATATGTGCATATGTGTGTCTATGTGTGTATTTATATATAAATATATATGTATTCTGTAAACAATATGAATTTACATATATAGCAATTTAATTAAATAATGCATTTGAGTAATTTTTAAATAACAGCTAGGCTGAACTGTTCAATCATATGTTTAACATTATGCAAGAGACAAAAGTTGTATTTGGATGACATTGAATAAATCATTTCATCTGCTTGGACTCCAGTTTTGTTTTGTTTTGTTTTTTTGTATAAAATTTTGGGGATAATAATAGGAACTGCTTTACATTGTTGAAAAGACTAAATGAATGAATGATGTATTACTTGAATATAAAATATGCTCAGAAATTTACCTACCACTGAAGGTGGCCTGTCATTGGTGTTTAATTTAATAGGAAAGATACAGGGGATAAGATATGGTATATCCTTTCCTGAGTACTATAGTGATTCCCAAGTCCATGCCTGCAAAATGAGAGATCTGAGATACTTAGTTTCTCAGGATTTTCCTAGCTTTAAATTTCTGAAAGTCAATTCTTACTAAGTATCAGTCACTTTACTATCACATCGTTTTACCCCCAATGCATGTTTATAAAGGCTACAGAGGTGGTGTGGGAAATATTTGATGTGGTGAGTGCCCCAATGACGGCAAGTGCCGAATGAACCAGCAGCTGAAATGTTTTAATGTTCATATTTCATTGTTCTGGACTCAAATATCTAAAGAAAGGGTAATAATTTAGTAAACTCATTCCATAAGAGATCACATCCCATACTGATCAAGAGTATGGTCTCCAACATTTTCACTAATTTAAAAATATCAATTTATTATAGCCTTAAGAATAAATGTTCTCCAAAAGTTTTAGATTGTGGCAAAATATGTGAAAATTCATTAAGAGAGATACACTTTCAAGTATACAGTTCATCAACTTTAAATGTGTTTGTTATTTTCTACCACCACCACCACCACCACCAGAAGCCACCTCCCCAGAACTCTAAATCTCATGCTCAATAAGGAAAAGCCTCCTTTTCTTTCTCTGCAGTCCCTGGCACCTCTCACTGGACTCTTTTTCTAAGAGTTTTCCCAAGTGACTCACATAAGAGGAATCATGTACTATTGCTATTTATGAGACTGGATTATGATTATTTCACTTAGCATAATATCCCCAGGCTTCATCCATATTGTTACAAACAACACCATTTCATTCTGTTTTAATGTTCCCTAATTGTACACTGCGGGTATGTGTTGCATGCTACTTGCTCATCAGTATAAGAATGGGGCAATATCTTACTTCTTAGCTGTTGGGAATCACACTGGCATGAACATGGGCTCACATTGTCTCCTGCAGATTCTTCTTTAAATTCTCTTGGGTTTTTCATCCCAGAAGGAATTGTTGAATCATGTAGTAACTATATTTTAGTCTATGCTAGATTGGCAGATGTTTTATTCAATTAAAATATCATCACATCCTCTTCCCTCCCTGCCCTCCCTCCTACCTCTCTGATGCACTACCACTCCCTCCCCAATTTTCTTTTTACACATGACCATTACGTATAAGTGAGTAAATAGAACTGCCAAGTCCATTCCGTGTGCTGCTGCCTGCATGTATGTTTCCAGGGCTGACCACCTGGTGTGAGACAAGGGTCCCACACTGATTTCCACTGTACTTGTGCCTTCTTACATCCTTACAATCATCATTAAAACGTTTCATGTCTGTATCTTCTCACCATTCCTCCCCTGTTCTACCTTACCCCCCTTCCTATCCTCTTTCCCTTTTCCCCTTCTCCCTTCTTTTTTTTTACTCCTTCTGCTTCTCCTCTGTCCCCGATTCACTATTTTAATGACGACGACGGTGTGGCATGGCACAGCTTTGATTAGGATAATTAATCCTAATTTTCCCTAAGGTGAAGTATCTTCTCAGGGACTTATTGGACATTTGTCTCTGCAGGATACTCTACTGAAATGTTCTGCTCTTGCTTCTTTTTCTTTATAAAGTTAGATTGCTATGTTTCTCATTGAGAGTCTCCTTGAGTTCATTTTACCTAAAGTTGGTTGAAATGCTTTCCTTTTCATATAATGGCTTTGTGACATTCTTATAAAATTTGAGAAGCTCCAAGCCAGGAAGATTACTCAGCCTGTAAAACCACTTGCAGCACAAACCTTAAGACCTGAATTTATATTGCTAGCACCCATCTGAAAATGCTGAGTGGCCCCTGCCTCTAATCCCATTACTCCTCTGCAAGGCAGAGAAATGTGAGAAGCTCTGGAGGCTCCCAGGCTAGCTAGCTAGCTTGGAGTACTCAGCACAGAAGCAAATGAAAGAGACTAAAGAACAAACGAACGACTAAAAGTAAACAAAACAAAAAGGAGTAGAAAATGAAGATTTACATACAGATTGCCCTTTGTCTTTTGAGTAGGGCACAGGGGCATGCAACCAGCATCACACACCAGCAGGTATACACAGATACACCCTTACATACATACATACATACATACATACATACATACATACATACACACACACACACACACACACACACAAATAAGAAATATATTGATAAATGAATATTTTAAATTTTTGAGAAATTTCTAGGATAATTACTTCAAATGTTTTCTTGGATTTGTTCTCTAGCTATTCTTATATCCTTTTCTTAGACCCCTGCATTGTCTCTATCTACTTAATGGAGACCTGTGGGTTTTAGGTGCATTTGAATTTTCTTCAAATTTTTATTGTTCCTTTCTTCATACTCAATAATCTCCACAATATCCAAGTTCTTTTCTTCTTGATTCTGACTGCACAAATTTGCCTTTCAGACTATCGAATAAAATTTCCATTTCTTCTCCTTACACTTCCAACTCTAGCATCTCTCTCTCTCTCTCTCTCTCTCTCTCTCTCTCTCTCTCTCTCTCTCTCTCTTCTCTCTCTCTCTCTCTCTCTCTCTCTCTCTCTCTCTCTCTCTCCCACCCTCCCTCCCTCCTCCTCCTTTCTCTTTCTCACTCTCTCTGCTTTACATCGCTTACAAACAGCTATAAAAATATGTATTTAACTTATGTTTCATTTTCTTGACTTCAATAACACATAAGTTTTAATTTTCTGCTCATAATGTGATCAAAGCCTATTGTATACAATATGTAATGTTTTATGAACTAGCAGTGTTCTCATTATTTTTTATATTTAAAATACAGAATTAAGCTTTAGTTATTTTTAATAAAGATAATACAATGCTATAAAAAAAAAACATCATGTCGAAGTTGGACAAGACAAGCCAACTGAAAAATAAAGAGCACCCAGAGAAGACATAAGAATCAGAAACCAGCTCATTAATACTTTCATGAGTCCCATAATAGTACTAAACTTAAGTTTATTATATATTCAGAGGACCTAGTGCAGACCCATGCAGGCCCTGTACATGCTGCTTCAGACTCTGCTCTCAAATGAGCTTTGCTCAGGTGTTCTCCTGGTGTCCCCCCTCTCTATCCCCCACACCCTCTCTATTCCGCACCCCCTCTCTATTCCGCACCCCCTCTCTATCCCCGACTCCTTCCACCTCCTCTTCTGAATGGTTACCTGAGCTCTGAGTGGAGGTATTTTATGGGGAGCATTTTCTTTAGAGATATGTGTTCCCAAGGTCTCTCTGGTTCTCTGCATAATCTCTAGCTGTGGATCTCTACATCTGTTCCCATCTGCTACACAAGGAAGCCTCTCTTATGATGGCTGTGTAAGGCATTGATCTATGAGTCTAACAGTATATAATTAGGAGTCATTTTATTCTTATAGTTTTTTTTTTGTTTTTGTTTTTTTCTGTTGTTGTTGTTTTTAATCCGTAGTACTTGGTTTAGCCTAGGTGTCTGAGCTATCTAGTGCCTAGTTCTTGGTCACCCAATCAGTGTCAGGTATGGATTCCATCTCATGGAGTGGACCTGAAGTCAAATCAGACATCTGTTGCTTACTCCCACAAGGTTTGTACCACAATTGCTCTAGCTTATCTTGCAGGGAAGGCACCAATATCAATCAAAGGTTTTGTGCTTGGGTTGGTGTTTATGTTTCTTTTTGGTAGCCTGCCAAGTAGCTTTCTGTAATACAGACACTAGAACATGGGGGTGAAGAATTTATGTAAGCACCAGCTCCACTTCTCCATGTTCAATGAGTTGTGTGGGTGTTTGCCTTCAGCAATGGTGCTTGCTGTCACTTTATGGGGTGCAACTTATTGTCTTGGCAAGAGACTGGGTTCTTTGGGGAGTTCCATGGGATGCTTTCAGCCAATGGCTCAATTGGATGAAACCTAATCCCAGTACTGGAAGCTTTCTTTGGTAAGAAGAGATGGCCAGTTTGGTCCATCTTCTTTATTATTTGGAGTGTTCATTAAGATCACCTTCATATATTATAGAGAGTCTCCACTGCACTAGGTTTTCACACTATCATTCAAATGCCCTTCAGTTCTAGCTATTTCTTCTCATACCCTCCCTCAATCCCATCTCCTCACCCTTTTCCTTTACTTGTCCCCCCCAATCCATTCTGTCCATGTGTCTAGTCTATTTCCCCTCCCAGGGAGAATCATTTGACCTCCAGTCCTCCAAGTTCCTCTCTGGGTTACACTGTAGCTGGTTATCATGTATTTAATGGCTGGTATCCAGTTTTAAACAAATGTACACCATATTTATATTTCTGTGTCTGGGTTACAACATTCAGGATAATTTTTTATAGTTCCACCCATTTGTCTGAAAATGTAATTGCTGAGGATATTGCTCTGTGTAAATAAAGTTCTGATTGGCCAGTGGCCAGGCAGGAAGTATAGGCGGGAAAAGAGAGAAGAGAATTCTGGGAAGTAGAAGGCTGGGGAGACACCGCCAGCCACCGCTATGAGAAGCAACATGTAAAGACACTGGTAAGCCATAAGCCATGTGGCAAAGTATAGATAAGCAGAAATTGGTTAATTTAAGATAAAAAAAAGTAGATAACAAAAAGCCTGCCAAGTTTCTGTGTGCTTTCTTGGTTGGGTCTGAGCGACTGTGGGACTGTTGGGTAAGAGAGATTTGTCCTGACTGGGCCAGGCAGGAAAACTCTAACTACATGTAATCATGCCAGTTTCTAATAGCTGAGTAACACTCCATTGTGTAAAAGTACTACATTTTCTTTATTCATTCTTCTGTTGAAGGATATCTAGATTGTTTCCAATTTCTGGTTATTATGAATAGAGCTGGAATGAGCATTCCTGATCCAGTTTTTCTGTGGTAGTATGAAGCATATTTTGTATATATGCCCCCAAATGGTATGGTCTAGAGGTAGATATATCTCCATATTTCTGAGTAAACACCACACATGTTTGCATTCCCATCAGAAATTGAAGATATTCCACTTGCTCCACACGAGCTGTCCCTTGTATTAATGATCTTAGCCATTCTGATAGGTGTAAGATGGTATCCCAAAGTAATTTTGCTTTCTATTTCCCTGATAGCTAATGGTGTTGAGCATTTCTTTAAGTGTTTCTCAGTCATTTTGTATGTCTTCTACAGAGAATTCTGTTTAGATTTTTACCCATGTTTCAACGGTATTATTTGCTTTTTTGGTTTTTTTTTTTTTTGTATCACGTCTATGAATTCATTATATATTTCAGATAATAGCCCTCTAGCTGATGTGGAGCTGCCAAAAATCTTTCCTATTCTCTTGGCTGTAGCTTTGTCTAAAAGATGGTGTCCTTTGCCATACATAAGTTTATCAGTTTCATGAGGTACTGTTTATTAATTGTTGATATTAGTGACTGTGTTATCAGTGTTCTGCTTTAATTTATTGTCTTATACTTGATCTGTCAGAGTACTTCTATATGAATAATTTTTTTTTATTTAGGTTTTTAATTTCATTAAATGGGCTATAATTTTTAGTTTCTTGTATAGCTAAGTTTTTTGAAAAGTGGACATTATAAGACATTTGAACCTAGAGAAGTAGTGACTTTGTCTATCCTAATCCCTTCCTATCCTAGGATTTGATGGCTGGATAATTTGATTTCTGGTGTTGGTAGTTATTTTTACTGTTTTTATAGCCCTGAGTAAAAACTTAAGACTTTATTATGGCTTTTCTGAGCCCTTTCCTTTTCCTAGACATGAATGGTCACATTCATTTTATCTCATATAAACATTTGTTTCTAAATAATGAATAATGAAGATTTTACTTTTCTTGCTGCTCAAAGCAGAAAAGAGAGAAAGAGAAAGAACATGAGCACATTGGCACTTCATCTCCTGAAACTTGCATCACCCAGTGGAGAAAAGGCTAACAAAACAGGAAGAGCTGAAAAGCAAGAGATACACTTGCTTTTTTCTTTTTGGTCTGTGTCTGAGCAACAATCAGAACTTACCTCTAATATTGGGAGTAATCATTCTTGTCTAACTTCTATGCTTTCTGTTAACTATATATGAGTTATACTAGAATTATACTCACAATCGCCTGTTATAGATCAGAACAACAAGAGACTGGTAGTGGCCATAGTATTAGAAGCTGAGATTGATTTAAACTAATGGCAGCTTCTCCAGGAAACTGGAAGGCTTTAATAGACTCTAAACGTCCAAAATAATTGTATCAACTGGATTCTGCCATTGCAATTGTCAAGGTGCAGACATGGATTCCTAGACCTTCCTAGTCTGCCATCTCCTTATATACTTTATTTGCAATAAACAAAGTTAAATTCATTATTGCAGATCATTATTTGCTGCATAAAAATATTAAGTGTAACACCTGATTTTGTACTTACATGGATGTAGCTTGTTATAGAAATTCTGTATTTAAAAAGAAAGAAATTAGGTGGTGCTCTTCATTTTTTATTTATTTTATTATTATTATTATTATTATTATTATTATTATTATTATGTATTTTAATTTTATACATCAGCCATGGGTTCCCCTGTCCTCCCCCCTCCCACCCCCAACCCCACCTTCCCCCCTGCCCTTCCCCTCCATTCCCATATCCTCCAGGACCAAGACACCCCTGGGGATTCATTTAAACATGGTAGATTCAGTAGAGGCAGGTACTGTCCCCTCCTTCAAGACTGAGCATGTGTCCCTGTGTTAAGTCCAAGGTTCCAAACAGCAAGCTCATGCACTAATGACAGGTTCAGATCCCACAGACTGGGTGCCTCCCAAACAGATCAAGCTATTCAATTGTCTCACTTATCCAGAAGGCCTGATCTAGCTGGGGGCTCCTTAGCCATTGGTTCATAATTCATGTGCTTCCATTCGATTGGCTATTTGTCCCTGTGCTTTTTGCAATCTTGGTCTCAACAATTCACATTCTTACAGCCCCTCCTCTTTCTCGACAGTTGGACACCTGGAGCTACACCTGGGGACTGGCTGAGGATTTCTGAATCCACTTCCATCAGTTATTGGATAAGAGTTCCAAGACGACTGTTAGGGTGTTTAGTCATCTGATCACCAGACTAGGTCAGATCAGGCTTTCTCTCCACCATTGCCAGCAGACTACAGAGGATATATCATTGTGGATTTCTGGGGACCTCTCAAGCACTCTGCCTATTCCTGTCCTCATGTGGTCTTCATTTATCATGGTCTGTTATTCCTCATTCTTCCTTTCTGTTCTTGATCTAGCTGGGACCCTCTGCTCCCCTAAGCTTTCTTTCCATCAAATCTTGCCCTTCATTACTCCCACTGTCCCAGGTTGTTCATGTAGATCTCATCCATTTCTTTGTCATTGGGTGATCCCTGTGTCTTTCCTAGGGTCCAGTATTCTAGGTAGCCTCCCTGGAGTTGTGTAGCAGTCTAGTCATCTTTGTTTTACATCTACTATCCTCCTATGAGTGCGTATATACCATGTTTGTCATTCTGAGTCTGGGTTACCTCACTCAGGATGATTTTTTCTAGACCCATCCATTTGCCTGCAAACCTCATGATGTCATTGTTTTTCTCTGCTGAGTAGTACTCCATTGTGTATATGTACCATATTTTCTTTATCCATTCTTCAGTTGAAGGGCATCTAGGTTGTTTCCAGGTTCTGGCTATTACAAACAAAGCTGATATGAACATAGCTGAGCAATTTCCCTTGTGGTATGATTGAGCATTCCTTGGGTATATGCCCAAGAGTGCTACAGCTGTGTCTTGGGGGAGATGGATTCCCAATTTTCTAAGGAAGTTCCATATTGCTTTCCAAAGTGGCTGTCCAAGCTTGCATTCCCACCAGCAGTGGAGGAGAGTTCCCTTTGCTCCACATCCTCTTCAGGGTAAGCTGGCATCTGTGTTTTTGATCTTAGGCACTCTGACAGGTATAAGGTGGTATCTCAGAGTTGTATTGATTTGCATTTCCCAGATAATTAGGGATATTGAGCAATTCCTTAAATGTCTTTCAGCAATTTGAGCTTCCTCTGTGGAGAATTCTCTGTTTAGTTCTATAGCCTATTTCTTAATTGGACTGTTGGACATTTTGATGTCTAATTTCTTGAGTTCTTTATATATTCTGGATATCAGCCCTCTGTCAGATGTGGGGTTGGTGAAGACCTTTTCCCATTCTGTAGGCTGTTGCTTTGTCTTGTTGACCGTGTCCTTTGCTCTACAAAAGCTTCTCAGTTTCAACAGGTCCCATTGATTGACTGTTTCTCTCAGTTTCTGTGCTACTGGTGTTCTATTTAGTAAGTGATCTCCAGTGCCAATGCATTCAAGAGTAATTCCTACTTTCTCTTCTATCAGGTTCAGAGTAACCGGATTTATGTTGAAGTCCTTGATCCACTTGGACTTAAGTTTTGTGCATGTTGACAGTTATGGATCTATTTGCAGCCTTCTACACATTGACATCCAGTTATGCCAGCACCATTTGTTGAAGATGCTTTCTTTTTTCCATTGTACATTTTTGAATTCTTTGTAAAAAATTATATGTTCATAGGTGTGCTGGTTAATGTCAGGGTCTTCAATTTGATTCAATTGGTCCACATGTCAGTTTTTATGCCAGTACCTAGCTGTTTTTATTACGGTAGCTCTATAGTAGAGCTAGAGGTTGGGGATCATGATGCCTCCAGAGGTTGTTTTATTGAACAGGATCCTTTTGGCTATCCTGGGTTTTTTGTTTTTCCATATGAAGTTGAGTATTATTCTTTCCAGATCTGTGAAGAATTGTGTTGGTAATTTGATGGGAATTGCATTGAATCTGTAGATTGCTTTTGGTAAGATCTCCATTTTTACTATGTTAATCCTGCCTATCCATGAGCATGGGAGATCCTTCCATTTTCTGACATCTTCTTCAATTTCTTTTTCAAGGACTTTAAGTTCTTTTCATATAGGTCCTTCACATGCTTAGTTAGAGTAACCCCAAGGTATTTTATATCATTTGTGGCTATTGTAAAGGGTGATGTATCTCTGATTTCCTTCTCAGCCTGTTTGGCCATTGTATATAGGAGGGCTACTAATTTTTTTTTAGTTGATCTTGAATCCTGCTATGTTGCTGAAGGTTTTTATTAACTGTATCAGTTCATTGGTTGAGTTTTTGGGGTCATTCATGTATACTATCATGTCATCTGCAAATAGGGAGAACTTGACTTCTTCCTTTCCAATTTTTATCCCCTTAATCTCTTTCTGTTTTCTTAGCTCAGGCTAGAACTTCAAGTACTATATTGAATAAGTATGGGAAGAGGGAAC
Organism: Onychomys torridus; assembly: GCF_903995425.1. Lineage (NCBI taxonomy): Eukaryota > Metazoa > Chordata > Mammalia > Rodentia > Cricetidae > Onychomys > Onychomys torridus. The sequence continues at coordinate 76,143,556 of NC_050451.1, read as the reverse complement.
AGCCTTGCCTTGTTCCTGATTTTAGTGGTATTGCTTTGAGTTTCTCTCCATTTAACTTGATGTTGGCTGTTGGCTTACTGTAGATTACCTTTATTATGTTTAGGTATGTTCCCTGTATTCCTCATCACTCCAAGACCTTTATCATGAAGGGGTGTTGGATTTTGTCAAATGCCTTTTCTGCATCTAGTGAGATGATCATGTGGATTTTTTCTTTGAGTTTGTTTATATGGTGTATTACATTGAGGGACTTTCATATGTTGAACCACCCTTGTATCCTTGGGATGAAGCCTACTTGATCATGGTGGATAATTGTTTTGATGTGTTCTTGGAGTCTGTTTGCCAGAATTTTATTGAGTATTTTTGCATCAATGTTCATGAGGGAGATTGGTCTGTAGTTCTCTTCTTTGTTGCATCTTTGTTTGGTTTAGGAATCAGGGTAATTGTAGCCACATAGAAGGCGTTTGATAATATACCTTCTGCTTCTATTGTGTGGAACAATTTAAAGAGTATTGGTATTAAGTCTTCTTTGAAGATCTGGTAGAATTCTGCAGTGAAATCATTAGGTCCTGGGCTTTTTTTTGGTTGGGACACTTTTAATGACTGATTCTATTTCCTTAGGGGTTATTGGACTATTTAAATGGTTTATCTGGTCTTGATATAACTTAGGTATGTGGTACCTATCCATTTCTTTTAGATTTTCCAGATGTGTGGAGTAGAGGTTTTTGACGTATACCTGATGATTCTCTGGAATTCCTCCTTGTCTGTTGTTATGTCCACCTTTTCATTTCTGATTTTGTTAATTTGGATGCTCTCTCTGTGTCTTTTGGTTAGTTTGGATAAGGCTTGTCTATCTTGTTGATCTTCTCAAAGAACCAACTCTTTGTTTCAATAATCCTTTGTATTGTTCTCTTTATTTCCATTTTATTGATTTCAGCTCTCAATTTGATAATTTCCTGGCGTCTGTTCCTCCTGGGACTTTGCTTCTTCCTGTTTAAGGGCTTTCAGGTGTGCTGTCAAGTCACTAGCGTGAGATTTCTCCAGCTTCTTTATGTGGGCATTCAGTGCTATGAATTTTCCTCTTGGCACTGCTTTCATAGTATCCCATAAGTTTGGGTATGTGGTGTATTCATTTTCATTGATCTCTAGGATGTCCTTAATTTCTTTCTTTTTTTCTTCCTTAACCAATTGGTGATTCAGTTGAGCATTATTCAGTTTCCATGAGATTGTAGGATTTCTGTAGTTTTTTCTGTTGTTGAAATCTAACTTTAAACCATGGTGGTCTGATAGACCACAGGAGGTTAATCCAATTGTTTTGTATCTGTTGAGATTTGCTTTATGGCCAAGTATGTGGTCGATTTTAGAGAAGGTTCCATGGGGTGCTGAGAAGAAGGTATATTCTTTTTTGTTTGGGTGGAATGTTCTGTAGATATCGATTAAGTCCATTTGAGCCATAACATCAGTTAAGTCCATTATGTCTCTGTGAAGTTTCAATTTGGCCAATCTGTCCAGAGGTGAAAGTGGAGTAATCAAGTCTCCCACTATTAATGTGTGGGGTTTCATATGTGATTTAAGCTTTACTGCTGTGGATATCTCTCTGTACAAATAAAATGCTGTTTGGCCAGTGGCTAGGCAGGAAGTATAGGCGGTACAAGAGAGAAGAGGATTCAGGGAAGTAGAAGGCTGGAGAGAGACACTGCCAGCTGCCGCCATGAGAAGCAACATGTAAAGACACTGGTAAGCCACACGCCATGTGGCAAAGTATAGACTAACAGAAATGGGTTAATTTAAGATAGAAAAGGTAGATAACAAGCAGCCTGCCACGGCCATACAGTTTATAAGCAATATAAGTTTCTGTGTACTTTCTTGGTTGGGTCTCAGCGACTGTGGGACTGGCGGGTAAGAGAGATTTGTCCTGACTGTGGGACTGGCAGGAAAACTCTAACTACACTTTACTAATGTTTCTTTTACATATGTGAGTGCCCTTGTGTTTGGGGCATAAATGTTCAGAATTGAGACTTCATCTTGGTGAATCTTTCCTGTGATGAGTATGCAATGTCCTTCATCATCTCTTTTGATTGATTTTAGTTTGAAGTCTATTTTGCTGGATATTAGGATGGCTACACCAGCTTGCTTCTTATGATCATTTGATTGGAAAGTCTTTTCTCAGCCTTTTATTCTTAGGAGGTGTCTGTCTTTGAGTTTGAGGTGTTGTTTTTTGTTTTGTTTTTTTTTTTTTTTTTTTTTTTTTTCAGAAAGATGGGTCCTATTTTTGTATCCATTCTGTTAATCTGTGTATTTTTATAGGTGAATTAAGTCCATTGATATTAAGGGATATTAATGACCAGTGATTGTTCATTCCTGTTGTTATTATTATAATTTTTTTGGGTGGTAGTGTGTGTGTACTTCTCTTCTTTGGGGTTTACTGCTGTGGTGTTAGCTATTGCCTGTGATTTCATGGGTGTATGTATCTGCCTTCCTTGGGTTGGAATTTTCCTTCTAGTCCTTTCTGTAGGGCTGGGTTTGTGGATAAGTATTGTTTAAATCTGGTTTTGTCTTGGAAGGTCTTGTTCACTCCATCTAAGATGATTGAAAGTTTTGCTGGGTATATTAGTCTAGGCTGGCATCCATGGTCTCTTAGTGTCTGCATTATATCTGTCCAGTTCCTTCTGGCTTTCAAAGTCTCCATCGAGAAATTGGGTGTTATTCTGATGGGTCTGCTTTTATAAGTCACTTGGCCTTTTTCCTTTGCTGCCTTTAATATTCTTTCTTTATTCTGTATGTTTAGTTGTTTAATTATTATGTGGCCAAGGGGACTTTTTTGGGGGGTGTAGTCTGTTTGGTGTTCTATAGGCTTCTTGTATCTTCATAGGTATTTCCTTCTTTAAGTTGGGAAAGTATTCTTCTATGATCTTGTTAAATATATTTTCTGTGCCTTTGAGTTGGTATTCTTCTCCTTCCTCTATCCCTATTATTCATAGGTTTGGTCTTTTCATGGTGTCCCAAATTCCTTGGACAATTTGGGTCAGAACTTTGTTGGTTTTAGTGTTTTCTTTGACAGATTAATCTATTTCTTCTAGTGTATCTTCAACACCAGAGATCCTCTCTTCCATCTCTTGCATTCTGTTGGTTATACTTGCCTCTGAAGTTCCTGTTTGTTTACTCAGATTTTCTATTTCCAGCATTCCTTCTGATAGTGTCTTCTTCATTTTTTCTATTTCCCTCTTCAGGTCTTGGACTGTTTCCCTCATCTGTTTTATTGCTTTTTCATGATTTTCTTTCAGGGACTTATTGTTTTCTTCTGCTTTAATTGTCCTTTCTTCTAGTTTTTTATAGTGTTCTTCCCATTTTTTGTTTGTCTGTTCTTCCACTTTATTTTTGATTTCTTCTATATAAGGCTCTAGCCTCTTCATGGTGTTACTTATAAGGCTGTTTTCTTCTTCTTCTTCTTCTTCTTCTTCTTCTTCTTCTTCTTCTTCTTCTTCTTCTCCTCCTCCTCCTCCTCCTCCTCCTCCTCCTCCTTCTTCTTCTTCTTCTTCTTCTTCTTCCATTCTGTGATGTTCAGGTCTACCTGTTGGAGAAGGGCTAGGTTCTGGTGATGCTGTATTGCTCTTTATTTTGTTGTATGTACTTCTGCCTTGACGTCTGCCCATCTCCTCTTGGGTTTGTTCTTGGTCTTATCAGTGTACTTGGTCCAGAGAGCTGACAGATTTAGGGAGCCTCTCTCTGGTCCAGATGGAAGCTCTGGGACAAATGGGAGCGGGGGTCCAGATGAGAGTGCTGGCCGGATAGGAGCTGGGGGGCTGGACTCTGAGTCTCAGGAAGTTCCTGGGGTCTCCTTATTTTGTCCAGATGGGAGTTCCTCTGGTCTCTGGTCCAGATGGGAGTTCCAGGGCAGGATGAAAGCTGCAGGTTGTTCTCTAAGTCTCCAGAAGTGGCTGGGGTCTCCAGCAGATGGGTGTGGGGGCAAGGCGTTGAGGTTGTAGTGTCCACCGGAGGGTCTCTCTGGTCCAGATGGGAGTTCCAGGGAGGACAGAAGCTGGGGGCTGGTCTCTGAGTCTCAGGAAGTGGCTGGGTTCTCAGGCAAATGGGTGAGGGGGCAGGGTGTGGAGACTGCAGGGTCTGCCTGCAGTCTTTGAAAAGGGGAGCCTTCCCGCAGGGCCTGCCGATTGGCCAGAAACTGTGGCCAAGTTGGTCAGGTCCTCCTGGGATAGCCTGTGTCCAGCAGTGGGATCCAGGGGCAGTTGCCTCTCTGGCTATAACCCCAGGCACTCACCTCTGGTCCAGATGGGAGTTGGTGCTCTTCATTTTTAACATCGTCTTCATCTGTCATTATAGCCACAGTCAAAGATGTCTGTAGAAATTAACCAAAAATCTAAACCCACCTGGAAAATAATTTAGTCAATATTCAACTTTTGAATTTGATTTTTTTCTAGTATATACAGACAAATGTTTATAACTATTCTATGTTTATCACAGATGCCCCATATTTTTAAAGAACAGTCTCAGAGTAGGACACAGATGGCCCTTGTTCCATAAAATCTCTGGTCTTTTTCTCCTTCACTGACCACATAGCCAATATGCACGAATCACAAAGCTGAGACAGAGCACTTTTTTTTTTCAATTAGTCTGGGGCAACAATAAATCAAAGATTCATTTCTGGAATGGCAAACTTTACACATACAAGCTATGGAGATCAGACAGACATCTGTTTTATGGAAGAATAAAGCTAATGGGGCTCAGTTATACATTAGTGAATAGTTTTCATTCATTCCCATGGGTCAAAATCTTATTAGGTTAACTTGTCTTTTATGTTACTAAAGTGAAGACTTTTAATGTTATGAAATCTGAGGATTGAGGTTAAATGTTGTAATACATTGTTTATGTCAAAAATGCTGATATATCTGTAGCAATCGACAATAGGCAGATCACAACATTTGAATATTACCTAAATAGTGGATATGAAGTTATAGGTTTTCTTTTAGTAGCTGACACAGAAAAAGTTTTTGGAGCAATGCTACATCCAGCACAGCTCCAAGGATGGGCCTGACTGGGATAATGAAGGAATGAAGAAATGACAAACATACAGATACAGAGCAAAATTATAATCAGGTAGAGTGTGCTCACAGATGGAGAAGCAGCATCCTGGAAGCTCAGCATGTTTATTATATACAGTTAACAAGCAGAGTTATTGCATACAGATGAAAAGGAGTCATGGCTTATACATATAAATAAATAAGGTGGCAGGGTTATTACACACTGTTTAACAAGGCAGCAAGTTTAATTACCTTAGGACAGTCTCTGTAGGGGAGATAGTCTTCAGGCCATGAGAATCAGGACAAGGAAATATATAAAGTGGATATTTTCTGACATACTTTCAACATATGCATATGTACCTTTTGTAATCCATTTGAGCCTCACCAGTGTGTATGTGTGATGGGGGTTGTGTTATTTGATATAATGTTTATGTTCTGATAAAAAAGCTTGCCTGGAGATCAGAGGGCAAAGCTAGCCACTAGTTGACCATAGAAGCCAGGCACACACCTTTAATTTCAGCACCAGAGAGGAGGAAGCAGGAAGATCAGGAGTTCAAGACCAACTTGGGCTATTTGAGATTGAACCAGTCTAAAAGAGAAATAGAACATGGTAGTGCAAGTCTTTAGTCCAGCACTAGGGAAGTAGAGATAGGAATATAAGGCAGGTGGAGATGGGATCTCGCTTCCATTTAGTCTGAGGATTGACAGAAGTAAGAAGTTTCTAGTGGCTGCTGCTCTGTTTCTTTGATCTTTCAGCTTTCCACCCTTGATATCTGACTCCAGATTTTGATGTTAAGACAAATTAGGATTACACATCAGTTTGGTTTTGTCATTTTCCCATGAGTCCTTGACAGCCAGCTTGGCTCATGTCAACAATCAGAATATTCTTCATGGTTCCTGGTCAGGACTATTCTCTATGGGCAAAGAATAAGAAGGGATAAGAACACAATTCCATCGTATGCCTATGCTAGTCCTTCTAGAGCATTCTGTGTAACTACCGTCACCCAGAACTCAAAGTCCTGATGCTGCCAGTCTGTTTTCATCATATATGTAGCTAAGTAGTTAATTTGGTCCGTGAATCTGCTATTGTTACTTTTTCTTGGTATTAGCAAAAGAAACAGATAATGTAGATACTCTTTTTTCCTTTTATTCTTCTCTCATATATTATATCCAAACTGCCAAAGAACAGACTATATAAATACTCTTTTTTCATTTGTATTTATTCATCTCTCATATTTTATACCCCCACTGCATTTCCCCTCCTTCCTCTCCTTCCAGTCATTCCTCCCCACCCCACCCCTCTATCTCATATGCTTTCTTCCTCCTTTCCCTTCAGGAAAAGGGCAAGCCTCCCATGGATATCAACCAAACAAGGCACATCAAGTTGCAATAAGACTAGTCACCTCCCCTCATGTTGAGACTGTATAAAACAATCCAATAATAGGAAAAGGGCCCAAAAGAAAGCAAAAGAATGAGACAACCCCCATTCCCACTGTTAGTTATTGAACAAGAGTGTCATGTTAAACAACCATAACATGTATGTAGAGGACCTAGGTCAGACGTATGCAGGCTCCCTGATGGGTAATTTAGTCTCTGTGAGCTCCTATGAGCCCTGGTTAGTTGATTCTTTGAGCTGTGTTAATGTGGTCTTCTTGACCCCTCTGGCTCTTACAATCCTTTCTATCCCTCTCCTGCAGGATTCCCCAAGTTCCACATAATGTATGACTTTGAATCTCTGCATCTGCTACCATCAGTTGTGAGACAAAGCATCTCAGATGACAATCTAGATGTCCCTCAACCTAAGAATGAATAAAGAAAATGCTGTACTGTACGCTTACACAATGGAATATTACTCAGCTGGTTTGAAAACGACATCATGAAATTTGTAGGCAAAGGGATGGAACTGCAAAAAAATATCATCCTGAGTGAGATAACCCAAACCCAGAAAGACAAACATGGTATGCACTCACTTATAAGTGGAGCTTAGCCGTAAAGAATAATCATGCTGCAAGCCACAGACCCAGAAATACTAAGAAACAAGGAGGGCTTAAAGAAGGATGCAAGGATCTCCCTGGGAAGAGGAAATAGAATACATTTTATGGATGTACTCGGGGCACATAAGGATGATAATAGCAGGGACCAAGTGGGGGAATAAAGGGAGAGTGTATAGCAATGACTGGAATTTGGGGTGTATTTTGGGAGAGGGCACAGGGAGGTAGAAACAGTGCAATGTATACTTCCTGGAATCTACAAGGGTGACCCTAGTGAAGTCTCCTAGTAGTGTAGAATATGGAGCCTAAACAACCCTTCTTGTGTAACCAGACAAGACTTTAAGTGGAGGGATTAGAACACCAACCCAGCCACAAAAAGATATAAAAGTTATCTTGCCTGCAAGGTGTGAGGGTAACTATGGCACATAACTTGTGGGAGTGGCCAACAGATGAATGCTCCAGCTTGAGATCCACTCTAAGAGAGTGAACCCATGCCTGACCCTACCTGGAGGGCCAGTAACCAGAGGCCAGAAGCCCAGAGAAAAGGATAAAACTGTTAGGGTTGGCGTTCAAAACAGAGAGCTCCACTCCGATATCGGGTCACAAATGAAGCTTTACTTTAACACGAGCTCGTGGGACACCAGTGCGAGGAGTAGCTGGTGACCCCGAGTTTGAGGCTCACAGGCCTTTTATGAGGCAGTTCTACCAGGGCAGGGGAGTGGGGTCACCCCGAGTGCAGACACCTGGACGCCAGATGTCTCCGTGGTCTTTTCTCAGAGTCTGGGTAGGTAAACGAATTCCAAGCTTATCTAGCAAGGGGTTATTTGGCAAGCATTCTTCTTAAGCAGTTTATCTTGCAAACACACCCCCAGGGGTCATCCTGCAAGCATCCTGTTAGCACAGCATGATGGGCTAACTTTTCTGGTATGGGGCGTGGGGGCAGAGTGCAGTATTTCCCACTGAATCTGCGATTAGCAGAGCTAGTGGGGGGCGGGGCTTGTTTCCCTTACAATGGCCCTTTCAAAACCAAATATAGATATTCCTAGCCATTAACTCAAGTATGCTGAACTCAACAATCCTTATAGTTAAGTAGCATTAGGCACAGTTTCTAAAAGTGCCACATATTTGATAGATTGTCATTTCTGCAATGTGGGAGCTAAAGTGTAGAAATAAATTAAAAATGAAACCAGAATTTTCATTGTTCATAACTGGGTTGATGATAGCAATGCTTACTGCAATAGGGACAAAAAGAAAGAGTCATTTATTGAACATTTTGTGTTTAGCTTGGTATATGGGAATCAAGATGGTCACTAGAGTGTGGATGAATGTGATATAAATATCTGCATTCTGGAGAATAAATGAGTTGGGTTATTAGCCAAGAGCAAGTGAAGGAGTCAATATGTGAAAAGCAGTGAAAGGGGAGACATGAAGAAGAAGTTAGTTAATGAGTAAAGCCAACAATGAAGGACATGAATTTAAAGACACTGCAATAAATGTAGTATCCAGAGAATTAATAAAATTGTTTGAATATAATAGATAAACAAAGCTTATAGTTTGTTCTTAGGCATTGCTTCTACTAATGTGAATATAACCTGTTGCAGGATATTTGATCACACTGTGTGAGGGTGTCTCTGTTTTACTTCACCTGCTTAAACTACTGATTGGTATAATTAAGAGCTGAATGGACAGTATCTAGGTAAGAGAGGGTAAACAAGACTTCCAGGGAGAGAGAGGAACTTGTAGGAAGAATCTGAGAGGTGTGTGTGTTGGGGGGGTTCACCAGCTAGATACAGAGGAAGTTGGTCATACAGTATGGAGGAGAGGTAAAAAGCCATGTGACAGAACATAAATTAATATAAGTTGATTAATTTAGGTTTTAAGAGCTAGTTGGTAACAAGCCTACACTAAGGCCAAGATTTCATATATAATATTAAGTCCCCATGTATGTATTTAGGAGCTGGTGGTCCAAAGAAAGACCTGTTACAATAATCTGCATATATTTTCAGCTATTTAAAGTATTTACCTAAGACAAAATATCCAATGTAATTTTTTTCATTTTTCTTTATTAAGAAATTTTCTACTCACTCCACATGCTATCCACAGACCCCCCTCCTCCTTCCTCCCACAATTCTTGAAAACTGTACTATTCAAATCAAGTACAAAAATTCAGTATATACAAACAATTGAGAAGACCACATTTTGTATGTGTGACAAGTGCTAAAGAAAGTTTAACGTACTTATTTACATTGTTTACAATGTGAAACACTGTAGCAGAATCATGAGTAATTTGGAGTAAAATCAGATAAATTCTAGGTAACTTAAGGTGACATGAAGTAAAATAATTGCAAATGAGCTAATGGATTATTTCCATGCAAAGTGACACAGCTAATGAACTAAAATATAACCATCCTAAAATTATATGAACCACGTAATTTGTTTAATACATTGTTCTTTCTTGAAACATTAAAATAGTCTCATTCCTACTAGATATCCATAAGCAAATCCCAAAAGTAATAAGTGAGACATGGTCAATGATATACAACACTATTCTCAATTACTATGATAACTTGTAAGCATTTCTTCTATATGCTGTCTTAAACTAAGAGATCCCAACATCCTTCAGTCATCCATGTTATAAGATGTG